>NC_138294.1:37531606-38131606 GCF_965601325.2 Salmo salar | reverse complement strand
TATAGTTTGTGAACTGTATACTGTAAAATGCTATATTTTTTTAGACCTTTGAATATATTCATTTACATCAATGAAGTTTGGTAAAACAACTATCAAATCATATGCTGCTGTAAATAGGAATACGTTATTGTACTTCATCAGCCAGTAAGCTTCAATAGGACACATGGAAAGAGACACTATGTCCTACCATTGTAAATTATGGTGTAGGGTACAATGCACTGCTAAAATATATGGGTTGGGCAACAGAACATTTCCCTGGATGGGTTCAGAAGGTGAGGGGTCAGGAGTCAACGTCGGGGGACCTGGCTGCTCTTGAGGGAGGTGGAGGCGGCCTTCTCCCTCTCCTGCGGGAGAGAGAGAAACCGAGAAAAAGAGGCAGGGGTGGTGTATGATTTCAGAAAGCATAGTAGTCGTCATCTGAGCTCTCAGCAATAGGACTTCTATCTTCATCTAAGTTCTCATCTACATCAGAGTCATCAAAAATATCCCCTTCTCCCAGAATCAGATTGTGGTAGGTATTCCTTGTGTTGACTTGGTCTTGTGTCAGTTCACTCAATCTTCTCTTCAGGTGGCAGAGAAGGCCATTCCTCCCTTCCTCTGCATTGCCTAAAAGTGACATGTAAAGCAGTAAATTATTTACAATTCCATTACACAAAATAGTGTGAAGGGTATTTGTAAAGCCAGACAAAAAGTTCAGTCCAAAGATAGTATAAACCTCAACTTACTCTGATCTTGCAGCTGTAGGGACAGTGCCTCCAGAGTTCCTGTGGCTCTTTGTAGGCTCCCCAAGTGCCTCTTCATCTCCTGCACCAGGATCCTCTCTTCCTCCTGCAGTCTGTTCACCAACATCCGTCTGTCGAAGAGTGTCTCTTGGATGGCAAGATGGCTGTTGCCTGTGAAATGTAAACTCACAGAGGTATATAACAGAACAATAGAAATGATTGCAGCCTAAAATGAATGTAAAAATTCAATCACAACAGATACCTTCTGCAATCATAAACTTACTGGTGCCAAGTCTCTCCCATGACCACACAAAGTTGTCAGTATTGATCAGCTCATCCACTGTGGGGAGCCTAAACTCTGCCTGCTGCTTGTGAAGTTGAACAATGGCAGCTGTCAAGGCTGCCTTGTCCTCAACAATTTTTCTCAGAATCTGATGCCTCCTCTTATTGCTGTCTGAATAAATGGGGTGATTAGACGGACTGTAGATTCAGATATATTGCATGACTATAAGTTACAGAGCTACTATAGAGGCATAAACAAAGAGAGTACAAAGCAATTAATTCATTTCTAAAGCATTTGTTGTCATGCAGGTATAACATTATAAAGGGCACGCAGAGTTGTGGTTCACAAGGTACTCTGCTGTTTATGGTCATGTCATTTCTCAGTTTAATGAAATGTTTTACATTAGATCAATTAATAGCATGCCTACATTTGATCATAAACAAGGTCTGATGTGTATGACTAATGCATTTTCTTTCACAAATCAGTTTTACTGCTTGATTAATAATGTGTTTGAGGTCATATTGTTGTTGGGCCTTACCTGTCAATAGTAGAGGTAGTGTTTCCTCTGTTTCAAACTGAGGTAAAGACCTGTCTGTCCTGTCTGACTATCCTGTCTAATGGTAGAGGTAGTGTTTTCTCTGTTTTCACACTGAGGTAAAGCCCCTCAATCTTCTTCTGGAGATGCCCTGTCTGACTATCCTGAAGTGTGGCTGTCAAACATAGGGCAAGTTACAAACATGACTACACTGACATCAATGCAATTATGAAGTTGAGAGACAGAGAAACATGTACTTTTCTACCTGTTGGATTCTGGCTTGTAATATACTTATTCCTGTCATCATATTAGAACATATTGATTACTTTACATGTATAAGTAATGTATATGTTAGGGGTCATTTAAGGGTGAATGGAAACTTTGGGTATGGAAAGTTCCTTTTGTACAGGTGGGAAAGGGCAGTGTGGAGTGCGATTGAGATTGCGTCATCTGTGGATCTGTTGGGGCAGTATGCGAATTGGAGTGGGTCTAGGGTATCCGGGAGGATGCTGTTGATGTGAGCCATGACCAGCCTTTCAAAGCACTTGGCTACCGACGTGAGTGCTATGGGTAGGTAATCATTTAGGCAGGTTACCGTCGATTCTTTGGGCACAGGGACTAATCTGTCTGTAATTAAAATTACAACACAACAACATTGTGGTATGTACCCACAATTCAACTGCCCTAAAAATATACTGGGGTAACGTGAAGAAATATCACTCACAGCTACATGTTGAAATTGTAATGCTGTGTGATAGATTTCTCGAAGTATGTCCTCAAATGCTACCTGTGCCTCATCCCGCTCTTTGCTCAAGCTCATTCCGCTATTTGGTTGAACATAAATATTATTGTATGTTAACATATAAAAACAAGTACCAAAATGTGTGATCGTGTACTGTGAGACACAATCAAATATACAGTTGAAGTCGGAAGTTTACATACACCTTAGCCAAATACATTTAAACTCAGTTTTTCACAATTCCTGACATTGAATTCTCGTAGAAATTCCCTGTCAAGGTCAGTTAGGATCACCACATTATTTTAAGAGTGTGAAATGTCAGAATAATAGTAGAGAGAATCATGTATTTCAGCTTTTATTTATTTCATCACATTCCCAGTGGGTCAGAAATGTACATATACTCAATTAGTATTTGCCTTTAAATTGTTTAACTTGGTTCAAACGTTTCGGGTAGCCTTCCACAAGCTTCCCACAATAAGTTGGGTGAATTTTGGCCTATTCTTCCTGACAGAGCTGGTGTAACTGAGTCAGGTTTGTAGGCCTCCTTGCTCACACACACTTTTTCAGTTCTGCCCACATATTTTATATAGGATTGAGGTCAGGGCTTTGTGATGACCACTCAAATACCTTGACTTTGTTGTCCTTAAGCCATTTTTTCATAATTTTAGAAGAATGTTAGGGGTCATTATCCATTTGGAAGACCCATTTGCGACCAAGCTTTAACTTCCTGACTGAGATGTTGCTTCAATATATCCACATAATTTTCCCGCCTCATGATGCCATCTAATTTGTGAAGTGCACCAGTCCCTCCTGCAGCAGGGACTGGTGCAGGAGGGGATGGTGTTCCCTCGGCTTGCAAGCCTCCCCCTTTTTCCTCCAAACATAATGATGATCATTATGGCCAAACAGTTCAATTTTTGTTTCATCAGACCAGAGGACATTTCTCCAAAAAGTATGATCTTTGTCCCCATGTGCAGTTGCCAACCGTAGTCAGACTTTCTTTATGGCGGTTTTGGAGCATTGGTTTCTTCCTTGCTGAGCGGCCTTTCAGGTCATGTCAATATAGAACTTGTTTTACTGTGGATATAGATGCTTTTGTGCCTGTTTCCTCCATCATCTTCACAAGGTCCTTTGTTGTTGTTCTGGGATTGATTTGTACTTTTCGCACCAAAGTACGTTCATCTCTAGGAGACAGAACGCGTCTCCTTCCTGAGCGTTATGACGGCTTCGTGGTCCCATGGTGTTTATTCTTGCGTACTATTGTTTGTACAAATGAACGTGGTACCTTCAGGCGTTTGGAAATTGCTCCCAAGGATGAACCAGACTTGTGGAGGTCTATAATTCTTTTCTGAGGTCTTGGTTGATTTCTTTTGATTTTCCCATGATGTCAAGCAAAGTGGCACTGAGTTTGAAGGTAGGCCTTGAAATACATCCACATGTACACCTCCAATTAGCCTATCAGAAGATTCTAAAGCCATGACATAATTTTCTGGAATTTTACAAGCTGTTTAAAGTAGAGGTCGACCAATTCATCGGAATGGCCGATTAATTAGGGTCGATTTCAAGTTTTCATAACAATCGGTAATGACCGATTTGCCGATTTTTTTGTTGTTGATTTTTTACACCTTTATTTAACTAGGCAAGTCAGTTAAGACCACATTCTTATTTACAATGACGGTCTAGGAACGGTGGGTTAACTGCCTTGTTCAGGGGCAGAACGACAGATTTTTACCTTGTCAGCTCGGGGATTCGTTTTTACAACCTTCCGGTTACTAGTCCAACGCTCTAACCACCTGCCTTACATTGCACTCCACAAGGAGCCTGCATGGCAGGCTGACAATCTGTTATGCGAGGACAGCAAGAAGCCAAGGTAAGTTGCTAGCTAGCATTAAACTTATCTTATAAAAAACAATCAATCTTAACATAATCACTAGTTAACTACACATGGTTGATGATATTACTAGTTTATCTAGCGTGTCCTGCGTTGCATATAATCGATGCCTGTGCCTGTTAATTTCTCATTGAATCACAGTCTACTTCGAAAAACGTGTGATGATTTAACAAGCGCATTTGCGAGAAAAGCACTGTCGTTGCACCAATGTACCAAACCATAAACTTCAATGCCTTTCTTAAAATCAATACACAAGTATATATTTTTAAACCTGCATATTTAGTTAATATTTCCTGCTAACATGAATTTCTTATAACTAGGGAAATTGTCACTTCTCTTGCAATCCGTGCAAGCAGTCAGGGTATATGCGGCAGTTTGGGCCGCCTGGCTCATTGCGAACTGTGTGAAGTCCATTTATTCCTAACAAAGGCCGTAATTAATTTGCCAGAATTGTACATAATTATGACATAACATTGAAGGTTGTACAATGTAACAGTAATATTTAGACTTAGGGATGCCATCCGTTAGATAAAATACGGAACCCTTCCGTATTTTATCTAACGGATGGCATCCCTAAGTCTAAATATTACTGTTACATTGTAAAATGTAACAGTAATAAAATACGGAATGGTTCCGTATTTTCACTGAAAGAATAAACGTTTTGTTTTCGAAATGATAGTTTCCGGACTCTACCATTTTAATGACCAAAGGCTCGTATTTCTGTGTGTTATTATGTTATAATTAAGTCTACGATTTGATAGAGCAGTCTGACTGAGCGATGGTAGGCACCAGCAGGCTCGTAAGCATTCATTCAAACAGCACTTTCATGCGTTTGCCAGCAGCTCTTTGCAATGCTTCAAGCATTGTGCTGTTTATGACTTCAAGCCCATCAACTCCCGAGATTAGGCTGGTGTAACCGATGTGAAATGGCTAGCTAGTTAGCCGGGTGCACGCTAATAGCGTTTCAGACGTCACTCGCTCTGAGACTTGGAGTAGTTGTTCCCCTTGCTCTGCATGGGTAACGCCGCTTCGAGGGTGGCTGTTGTCGATGTGTTCCTGGTTCGAGCCCAGGACGGAAGCTATACTGTTACACTGGCAATACTAAAGTGCCTATAAGAACATCCAATAGTCAAAGGTATATGAAATACAAATCGTATAGACAGAAATAGTCCTATAATTCCTATAATAACTACAACCTAAAACTTCTTACCAAACATAATCACCAACATATGTTCTCATGTTCTGAGCAAGGAACTTAAACATTAGCTTTCTTACATGGCACATATTGCACTTTTACTTTCTTCTTCAACACTTTCTTTTTGTCACGACACCTACGGAAGGTGGCGCCCCTCCTCGCCCGGGCGGCGCTCGGCGGTCGTCGTCGCCGGCCTACTAGCTGCCATCGATTTATGTTTCACGTTCTGTTAGTTAGGCCTAGGTTAGTTGCGCACCTGTTTTGTGTTAGTTGTTAGTGGGGAGGGGTATTTAGGCTAAATGTGAGTTTTCCAAACCAGCCGTCTCTTTCCTGGGATATCGCATTTCCACGTCCGGGGTGGAGATGGAATGTGACCGCATTTCGGCCGTGCGTAATTGGCCGACTCCCACCACGGTGAGGGAGGTGCAGCGATTCTTGGGTTTTGCCAACTACTACCGGAGGTTTATCCGGGGTTTTGGGCAGGTGGCGGCTCCCATTACCTCACTGATGAAGGGGGGCCCGGTGCGGCTGCGGTGGTCGGCGGAGGCGGACAGGGCCTTTAGTCGGCTGAAGGCTCTGTTCACCGATGCGCCGATGTTGGCGCATCCGGATCCCTCTTTGCCATTCATAGTAGAGGTGGATGCGTCCGAGGCTGGGGTGGGAGCTGTGCTATCACAACGCTCGGGCACGCCACCGAAGCTTCGCCCCTGCGCTTTCTTCTCTAAGAAGTTAAGCCCAGCGGAGTGTAACTCTGACGTGGGGGACAGGGAGTTGCTGGCTGTGGTAAAAGCCCTGAAAGTGTGGAGACATTGGCTTGAGGGGGCACGTCACCCTTTTCTCATCTGGACCGACCACCGTAACCTGGAGTACATCCGGGCGGCGAGGAGATTGAACCCTCGTCAAGCCAGGTGGGCAATGTTCTTTATGAGATTTCAGTTCACAATCTCGTACATCCCAGGTTCCCGGAACACTAAGGCCGACGCACTGTCTCGTCTCCATGACCCTGAGGAACCGTCCGCCGAGCCCACTCCCATATACTTCCAGCCTCCTGCCTGGTGGCACCGGTGGTCTGGGAGGTGGATGCGGATATCGAGCGGGCGTTACGGGCGGAACCCACTCCTCCTCAGTGTCCCGTGGGTCGTAAGTACGTCTCGCTTGGTGTCCGCGATCGATTGATTCGGTGGGTGCACACACTACCCTCCTCGGGTCACCCGGGGATTGAGCGTACGGTGCGTGGTCTTAGTGGGAAATACTGGTGGCCCACCTTGGTGAGGGACGTGAGGCGCTATGTCTCCTCCTGTTCATTGTGCGCCCAGAGTAAGGCTCCTAGGCATTTGCCTAGAGGGAAATTACAGCCCCTCCCGGTTCCGCAGTGACCCTGGGCCCACCTGGCGGTGGATTTCCTCACTGATCTCCCACCGTCCAAGGGCAACACCACGATCCTGGTCGTTGTGGACCGGTTCTCTAAGTCCTGCCGTCTACTTCCTTTACCCGGTCTTCCTACGGCCCTGCAGACCGTGGAAGCACTATTCACCCACGTTTTCCGGCACTACGGGGTGCCTGAGGACATCGTTTCGGATCGGGGTCCCCAGTTCACGTCCCGGGTGAGGCGTGCATTTATGGAGCGACTGGGATCTCGGTCAGTTTGACCTCAGGTTTTCACCCCGAAAGTAATGGGCAGGTGGAAAGGATAAACCAGGATGTGGGCAGGTTTCTGCGGTCCTACTGCCGGGACCGGCCAGGGGAGTGGGCGAGGTTCGTGCCGTGGGCCGAGTTAGCTCAGAACTCTCTTCGCCACTACTCAACCAATCTGTCACCTTTCCAATGTGTGTTGGGGTATCAGCCGGTCCTGGGGCCCTGGCATTAGAGCCAGATGGAAGCCCCTGTGGTGGAAGACTGGGTCCAGCGCTCAAGGGAAACCTGGAACGCCATTAAGGAGTCACTGTATTTATGCTGCAGTAGTTTATGTGTCGGGGGGCTAGGGTCAGTCTGTTACATCTGGAGTATTTCTCTTGTCTTATCCGGTGTCCTGTGTGAATTTAAATATGCTCTCTCTAATTCTCTCTTTCTCTCTTTCTGTCTTTCTCTCGGAGGACCTGAGCCCTAGGACCATGCCTCAGGACTACCTGGTATGATAACTCCTTGCTGTCCCCAGTCCACCTGGCTGTGCTGCTGCTCCAGTTTCAACTGTTCTGCCTGCGGCTATGGAACCCTGACCTGTTCACCGGACGTGCTTGTTGCACCCTCGACAACTACTATGATTATTATTATTTGACCATGCTGGTCATTTATGAACATTTTAACATCTTGACCATGTTCTGTTATAATATCCACCCTGCACAGCCAGAAGAGGACTGGCCACCCCTCATAGCCTGGTTCCTCTCTAGGTTTCTTCCTAGGTTTTTGGCCTTTCTAGGGAGTTTTTCCTAGGGAGTTTTTCCTAGCCACCGTGCTTCTTTCACATGCTTTGCTTGCTGTTTGGGGTTTTAGGCTGGGTTTCTGTACAGCACTTTGAGATATCAGCTGATGTACGAAGGGCTATATAAATAAATTTGATTTGATTTTTGATTTGACTGGAACGGGCCAGAGGACAACAAAAAAAGAGCGTGGACCGTCGCCGCAGTGAGGCTCCAGTGTTTGCCCCAGGGGAGAGAGTCTGGCTCTCAACCCGGAACCTGCCCCTCCGCCTGCCCTGCCGGAAACTGGGTCCGCGGTTTGTAGGGCCATTTAAAGTCCTGAGGAGAATAAACGAGGTGTGTTACAGGTTACAACTTCCTTCTTATTATCGTATTAACCCCTCGTTTCATGTGTCTCTCCTCAGGCCGGTGGTAGCTGGTCCGCTGCAGGAAGATGAGGTGCTGGAGGTCCCTCCGCCCCCCCTGGACATCGAGGGGCCCCCGGCGCATCTTGGACTCCAGGCGCCGGGTGAGGGGTCTGCAGTACCTCGTGGACTGGGAGGGGTACGGCCCGGAGGAGAGATGCTGGGTACCGGTGGGGGACATATTGGACCCTACGCTCATCCAGGACTTCCACCGCCTCCATCCGGATAGCCCTGCACCTCGTCCTCCGGGGCGTCCTCGAGGCCGGCGTCGGCGCGCTGCGGGAGCCGCGCGTCGGGGGGGTACTGTCACGACACCTACGGAAGGTGGCACCCCTCCTCGCCCGGGCGGCGGTCGTCGTTGCCGGCCTACTAGCTGCCATCGATTTATGTTTCACGTTCTGTTAGTTAGGCCTAGGTTAGTTGCGCACCTGTTTTGTGTTAGTTGTTAGTGGGGAGGGGTATTTAGGCAAGTTAGTTAGGTTTGTTGTTTGTGCGGGATTGTTCGTTTGTCAGGGTGTGTTTTTCATGTGGTTCTGTATATTTTGGAGTTACGCTATTCCTTTTGGGAATAGCGTACGTTCTTTTAAGGGTGGTGCGTTACTTTTGCACACCTTGCACTCCATACCTTGCATATTTTCCTTGTGGATATTTTTATTAAATTCATTAACGGAATCTTTCTGTCTCCTGCGCCTGACTCTTCGGAATCCACAAGCCACCCATTGTGACAGTTTTTGCATGATTTAACCTCTTGGCGTTCCCTTAGGAAAGGGGGCGCTAAAGCAATTTTTGAAAGAAATTCGTGCCCATTTTAAACGGCCTCCTACTCAAACTCAGAAGCTAGGATATGCATATAAATAATACTTGTGGATAGAAAACACCCTAAAGTTTCTAAAACTGTTTGAATGGTGTCTGTGAGTATAACAGAACTCATATGGCAGTCAAAACCCCGAGACAGATGGAAACAGGAAGTGGAATTCTGAATTGCGAACTCAACTTCATCACATTGCCTATTAATCACACCGTGAGCTATGGTTCATTGAGCACTTCCTATTGCTTCCACTAGATGTCCCCAGTCTTCACAAAGTGGTTTGAGCCTTCTACTGTTAAAACTGAATGAATGAGACGCTGTGGAACGTGATCACACGGAGAGGGCCATCACCATTATGACGCCGGCGCCCCTGGTTACCTTCCCCTTTCGAAACGTTTGGAAACACAATGCAATCGTCCCCCTCGAATCTTATTGGCTCTCTTGTTGAAAAACGCCCTGAAGATTTATGTTATACAACGTTTGACATGTTTGAATGAACCTAAATGGGAAAAAAATGCATTTTCTCGAAATGGCTGTCCCGTGGCCGACGAAGCATTTGGATAAGCCTTCTGACGCGCTAACAAGAACAAGCTCTTGGAACATGAAGGAGTAATTTTTTCGAACAAAAATACATTTGTTGTGGACCTGGGATTCCTGGAAGTGCTTTCTGATGAAGACAACCAAAGGTAAGGGATTATTGACAATAGTATACAAGACTAGATGTGATATGCGATTGTTCCAAGATGGCGCTGACCTGTAACGTTAGCCTATTTTTCAGAGTATCGCATCCCCTTTCATCGCAAAGTATGATTACCCAGTAAAGTTAATTTTAAATCTGGCATTACAGGTGCTTTCAAGAGATATTCATCTATAAATCTTAGAATGACAATATTACATTTTAAAAATGTTTTCGAATAGTAATTTAGTAAATTGTAGCTCTGTTTCATCGAATGCATTTGAGGGAAAATAGTTAGTCAACGTTACGCACCGATGTAAAATGCTGTTTTTATATATAAATATGAATTTTATCGAACAAAAGAATGCATGTATTGTGTAACATGATGTCCTAGGTGTGTCATCTGATGAAGATTGTCAAAGGTTAGTGCTGCATTTAGCTGTTTTTTGGTTATTTGTGATGCATGTGGTTGGTCGGAAAATGGCTATGTGGCTACTTTTACGATATACTCCTCTAACATAATCTAATGTTTTGCTTTTGCTGTCAAGCAAAAGCAAAAGGTTCGATTCAGGAGAGGTGTATCTATAAAACGATATAATTTGAAAAAAAAAAAAAAAAAAAAAACTATTACATTTTGTTATGCTAATGGCGATATGATTTTTCGCTGGAGGCCGCATAGGGGTTAAACCAAATTGAACACGTTTCATTATTTATTTGATGCTAAATTGATTTTATTGATGTATTATATTAAGTTAAAATAAGTGTTCATTCAGTATTGTTGTAATTGTCATTATTACAAATAAAGAAAAAAAAGTTGTCTGATTAATCGGTATCGGCTTTTTTTTTGGTCCTCCAATAATCGGTATCGGTATCGGCGTTGAAAAATCATAATTGGTCGACATCTAGTTTAAAGGCACAGTCAACTTAGTGTACATAAACTTCTGACCCACTGGAATTGTGATACCGTTAATTATAAGTGAAATAATCTGTCTGTAAACAATTGTTGGAAGAATTACTTGGTCATACACCAAGTAGATGTCCTATATTTATATGGGACACATACAGGCCATAAATAAACTAGCTACGCCATCAAAGATCTAATTAAAAGGCTAACTAGTTTATTCTGTTGTATGTTAAGTATTATATGCAGAGTAATTGCTCATTTTAAGTTGGGTGCGGTATTCAACACAACCACAGGTATAATAAGAACGAACACAATGGTCAGTTCTGGAACAAATGATAAAACGTCAGTTCCAGTACTACGGAATCATGGGAGATTGAGTTTCACAGTCCGTCACTCACAGCCAGACACTTTTAAATCATGAAATAAATAGCTCAATAATTTGCTAAAAAGTATTCCTATGTGCTTATACACAATTGTTATTATTGATTGTCCTTTTACATAATTAATAAAGGCAAGCAGCTAGCTAAAAAGGACTAATGTTCACTGGGGTTGCATCCGGCAGGAACCAAAAAGCTAACGTTAGCATACAAGATACTATTGTGTAGTGCGAATAAATATAACTTACTGTCTACAAGATGAACCAATATACGTAACTGACTGAAATAAAATAAGAGTTGGCCTGACATTTGCCACAGCCCTTTTCAACCACTTTTGATTTGGTTTAATAAAATATATTGATGCCAAAAAAGAGGGGCAAAGTGCTGTTTTTTTAGAACGATTTGCCTCATGATTTATCAATTCGCACACAATTTTTCCATCCTTTTGACACATACAGTCTATATCGCTTTTGAGTTCAGCACTGATAAAGACATTGATATAGATACATTATATCTCTTTATTGATCTGTGCATTCTTGCATTCTCTTCAAGAGTGGGGAAACTTGTTTTTATAATGTTACGACATTCATTTTATTAAACATTATATGGAGTTTCTGCAGTGATTATAGACTCTGATTGACAGCCTATTTCTGGCAGTTACAGCATGGTGCCCGTAATGCACCACACCCCAGGTCATATAATGATTCCCATAGTGCAATATAACAATTACTGTATGATATTTTGAGAGCAAAGTCGACTTTTCTTCATGCTTTCAAACCAGATACTCCTAGCCTGGTCCCAGATCTGTGTGTGCTTCATTCCAAGTCCTTGATTGCATTCAGTTGTACAACTGACTAGGTATCCCCCTTTCCCTTCCTTTCCCTTTCCCTTGTCATGCAAAGAGTTGTGTCAATGAGTGGCATGACGGCATGAACAGACTGGTACCCAGGCTAAGACACTCCTACACTTTCTTTCTCATTGTGGGAGGATCTACAGAAAGCTCAGGTAGGCACCTTCCTTTTCTCTCACTTCTAACACGTCTGCAGTCATTCCAGTATGGCCACAGCCTCCTCTCCCCTCACAGACCACCTCCGCTGTTCGATCTGCACAGAGGTCTTCACTGAGCCTGTGTCTCTCAACTGCCAGCACACCTTCTGTAAGAGCTGCATCCAACAAAGCCTGAAGGCCCTTCAGCAATGTCCGTTGTGCGGATCTTGCCTATTCAGAGACTCAACCTTTGAAATCAACAAGCCTAAACCTAAACCTAGACTTAAACCTGAACCTGAAGGGGTGGAACAGTCTTACCGATCACGCTGAATGGAGACAGAGAACCACAGCAGGACAAGACATGTGTTCTAAACACAATGAAACCTTGCAATTGTTCTGTGATACAGACAAACGGCTCATCTGTGTTGTCTGCAGAGATGGGAGAGCCCACGAAGGACACAAGTTCAAGCCTGTGAAAGAGGCACAAGATGACATCATGGAGAAATTAGTCTCTGACTTAATCTACCTCCAAGAGGATATCAACATGGTGGTCAGGTTCCTGGAGAGCGAGCGAGGCATCACGGCGAACATGCGGGAGAGAAACGTCAGACTCAAAGCCGAGATAAGCTCCCAGTTTGAGGAGCTCAGAGAGCAGCTGAGACTGAGAGAGGAGCAGGCCATGAGGGAGATAGAGGATATGGACATGGACTTTGAGACTAAACTAACCGAGATAGAGGAAGTATTGGCGGAAGGCTGGGAGAGACAGGCCATCTTAAAGTCAGCGATGAACATTGCTGAGCCCAGGGAGTTCGTCATGTGGTGGACAGAAAAGGGTGAGGCCGAGGCGAGGCTGGTAAGGGAGGTTGGAAAACTGCAGGGACCTTTGATGAGGAAATGCCCCCCTCCCAGTCCACAGAAACCCTGGACAATCCTGGGCCTATCTGCTACACAGTCCAAACCATCCATCACACTCCCCAACTCAGTTATGATACAACATGGCCCAGCCGGGACAGAATTGCAGAGCCTGCTTGGCTTCCTGGACTCAGAGGGTCTGAAGAAAAGTCTTTCCAGAAGCATTTCTCAACCCACAGAGACCAAATCCAACCATTTATTCTTTAAAAAGAGTCATTCTAAAAAAGATAAGAGTAAATTTCATGTCAGTTTTTAGATGCTGAGTCATGTCTCAAAGTAACTTTCCTCTTTACAAACTGATTGTGCTCTTGTAATCTGATTACTTTTATTGATGTGATTGATTTGAATGAATAGTTTGTATTACTTAAAAAAAGTTTTATAATAATAGCTGTATTGATTTGAATTGTGGCACTGAGAAACAAATTATTGTGTGCAATTGAAATGTGTAAAGAAGCTCATATAAATTTTAGATTATATTTAGATTGAAGATTTCTTGTTAGATTTTAGCATTAGCAATTAATCATGCAGGTATAATGCACTCAATTCTCAAGATCAATGGATTTATATGAATACATTTGAAAAAGTGTCAAACTGTGACCTAAGCAAGGAAGCCATAAATATTTGAAAACATGGTATACAGTGCTAAACCTATTTTATTTATCCTCTACGGGATCGGTGTTTTTGGGCTTGGTGTTTTTGCTCAATATGCGATAATGTGACTAGAATGACGTTGTAAACAACAGACAACTTCCGGGACATAGATGTCTAATATGGGCAGAAAGATAAATTCTTGTTAATCTAATTTCAATATGCGATAATGTGACTAGAATGACGTTGTGAACAACAGACAACAGACTTTCCTGGACATAGACGTGGGCAGAAAGCTTAAATTCTTGTTATTCTAACTGCAGTGTTCAATTTACAGTAGCTATTACAGCAAAATCAAGTGAAAAATTACATCACTACACACTAATATTTTGTATCAAGTCTGCCAGGAGTTTGCCCAAATGCTCTGAATTGGTCAACTTATACATTTTCAAGTATATAACTATAGAGAGCATACAAAAATGCTATGGTAATAAATCATTTAAGTTAACACACTCCCAGGAATGTCATACATTAGCTTCCCTACAGAAAAAGCATTAACCTTCACACATCTAGATGGCTGGAAGGGGCAAGTGTGGAGCCAAAGACAGCAGTAGGGTCAAACTGTAGAACCAAGTTGCTACATTTTAAAGTATAAATGGATTTTATTTAAGAAAACTACACTACATTTTATCTCTGGGACCCTAAGGATGACAAATCAGAGCAAGATTACTGAATGTAAGTACATTATTTACCTTCAGAGGTGAATGTATCAAACCAGTTGTCATGCTAAAACTGTTTTGTTGTTGTGCACTATCCTCAAACAATAGCATGGTACTTTCAATCTGAAACTTGCACACATCTTGTGGACAACATATAAATTGCACCTAGAATCCTACATCACTGTCTGGCCTTTCTACTACATTTCAAAGACGATGCAAGAAAAAATAAAATAGAAAACACATTTTTTTTGTTTGTATTATATTTGAAGAGATCTAATGTGTTATATTCTCCTACATTAATTTCACATTTTCACAAACGTCAAAGTGTTTCCTTTCAAATGGTATCAATAATATGCATAACCTTGCTTCAGGTCCTGAGCTACCAGCAGTTAGATTTGCGTATGTCATTAGACGGTCCGATCCTTAAGTGGTTTAAACGAAACACGGCAAGTCACATCTATTTCTGAATTACCAACAAAATAATGTAGGCTATTATCTGTATAAGACACATCAACTTTGTAATGAATTACATATCACATATTTTAAACTCCCTGTACCAATGTCTATTTCCACAGCTCTATCAAGTCCAAAACATGAAGGCAATACCTACACACTACTCTGACATTACTCCCATTTATATTCCATTGGTCCTTCCACACCTACATCGTCATTGTCTGACCAATTTGGTTATCTCACTTTCATAATGATCATTTCATTAATGCGATAACAACCATGTGATTGTTGCCTGAAGTGAGTGAAATACATTTTGTCAGTACTGATCATTCTCTATGGTAAGTCTCATCACTACGGTTGAAATATATTTCTGTCCACTGGTTGGTTTTGTGTTGGTTTTGTCGTGCTGTTCCACTCTCCATAGGCCACTGTAGAAAGGACACTTAGAACAATGAGATAGATATTTCACCTGATGTATAAATGTGAAACAGCCGCTGGGGATTTCCACTCACTACCAAATATGGTAGTGAGAGGAAGCCCAATGTCCAGCAGTGGGAGAAGATGAAACAGCACTTTCATGCGTTTGCCAGCAGCTCTTCGCAATGCTTCAAGCAATGCTTCAAGCATTGTGCTATTTATGACTTCAAGCCTATCAACTCCCGAGATTAGGCTGGTGTAACCGATGTGAAATGGCTAGCTAGGTAGCCGGGAGCACGCTAATAGCGTTTCAGACGTCACTCGCTCTGAGACTTGGAGTAGTTGTTCCCCCTGCTCTGCATGGGTAACGCTGCTTCTAGGGTGGCTGTTGTCGATGTGTTGCTGGTTCGAGCCCAGGTAGGAGCGAGGAGAGGGACGAAAGCTATACTGTTACACTGGCAATACTAAAGTGCCTATAAGAACATCCAATAGTCAAAGGTATATGAAATACAAATCGTATAGACAGAAATAATCCTATAATTCCTATAATAACTACAACCTAAAACTTCTTACCAAACATAATCACCAACTTTCATATGTTCTCATGTTCTGCGCAAGGAACTTAAACGTTAGCTTTCTTACATGGCACATATTGCACTTTTACTTTCTTCTTCAACACTTTGTTTTTGCATGATTTAAACCAAATTGAACATGTTTCATTATTTATTTGATGCTAAATTGATTTTATTGATGTATTATATTAAGTTAAAATAAGTGTTCATTCAGTATTGTTGTAATTGTCATTATTACAACCCAAAAAAAAGTTGTCCTATTAATCGTTATCGGCATTTTTTGGTCCTCCAATAATCGGTATCGGTATCGGCGTTGAAAAATCATAATTGGTCGACCTCTAGTTTAAAGGCACAGTCAACTTAGTGTACATAAACTTCTGACCCACCGGAATTGTGATACCTTTAATTATAAGTGAAATAATCTGAAAAGTAAACAATTGTTGGAAGAATTACTTGTGTCATACACCAAGTAGATGTCCTAACCGACTTGCCAAAACTATCGTTTGTTAACAAGAAATTTGTGGAGTGGTTGAAAAACGAGTTTTAATGACTCCAACCTAAGTGTATGTAAATTCCAACTTCAACTGTATATAGAAGGTTCACTCATGACAGAAGTAAATTGGTATACATTGTGGATGGTTGATTTTCATTACCGTGGGAACTGTGTTATATTGTGCAAAAGCAAAAGGCAAAGCCTCCACAGTTAATACTAAAATGTTCTGTTATTTATCAGCTTTAATACATTAAGATCTTAGGTGAGAACAACGCAGGAATTATTATTTATTAACTAGACGTGTATATTCACATTTACACAATTGGTATACAGACAGCTGTTTAAAATGTTCAGACACCAGTGTAGCTATGGAATCATATTTATATGGGACACATACAGGCCATAAATAAACTAGCTACGCCATCAAAGATCTAATTAAAAGGCTAACTAGTTTATTCTGTTGTATGTTAAGTATTATATGCAGAGTAATTGCTCATTTTAAGTTGGGTGCGGTATTCAACACAACCACAGGTATAATAAGAACGAACACAATGGTCAGTTCTGGAACAAATGATAAAACGTCAGTTCCAGTACTACGGAATCATGGGAGATTGAGTTTCACAGTCCGTCACTCACAGCCAGACACTTTTATATCATGAAATAAATAGCTCAATAATTTGCTAAAAAGTATTCCTATGTGCTTATACACAATTGTTATTATTGATTGTCCTTTTACATAATTAATAAAGGCAAGCAGCTAGCTAAAAAGGACTAATGTTCACTGGGGTTGCATCCGGCAGGAACCAAAAAGCTAACGTTAGCATACAAGATACTATTGTGTAGTGCGAATAAATATAACTTACTGTCTACAAGATGAACCAATATACGTAACTGACTGAAATAAAATAAGAGTTGGCCTGACATTTGCCACAGCCCTTTTCAACCACTTTTGATTTGGTTTAATAAAATATATTGATGCCAAAAAAGAGGGGCAAAGTGCTGTTTTTTTAGAACGATTTGCCTCATGATTTATCAATTCGCACACAATTTTTCCATCCTTTTGACACATACAGTCTATATCGCTTTTGAGTTCAGCACTGATAAAGACATTGATATAGATACATTATATCTCTTTATTGATCTGTGCATTCTTGCATTCTCTTCAAGAGTGGGGAAACTTGTTTTTATAATGTTACGACATTCATTTTATTAAACATTATATGGAGTTTCTGCAGTGATTATAGACTCTGATTGACAGCCTATTTCTGGCAGTTACAGCATGGTGCCCGTAATGCACCACACCCCAGGTCATATAATGATTCCCATAGTGCAATATAACAATTACTGTATGATATTTTGAGAGCAAAGTCGACTTTTCTTCATGCTTTCAAACCAGATACTCCTAGCCTGGTCCCAGATCTGTGTGTGCTTCATTCCAAGTCCTTGATTGCATTCAGTTGTACAACTGACTAGGTATCCCCCTTTCCCTTCCTTTCCCTTTCCCTTGTCATGCAAAGAGTTGTGTCAATGAGTGGCATGACGGCATGAACAGACTGGTACCCAGGCTAAGACACTCCTACACTTTCTTTCTCATTGTGGGAGGATCTACAGAAAGCTCAGGTAGGCACCTTCCTTTTCTCTCACTTCTAACACGTCTGCAGTCATTCCAGTATGGCCACAGCCTCCTCTCCCCTCACAAATCAAATCAAATCAAATTTATTTATATAGCCCTTCGTACATCAGCTGATATCTCAAAGTGCTGTACAGAAAACCAGCCTACAACCCCAAACAGCAAGCAAAGCATGTGAAAGAAGCACGGTGGCTAGGAAAAACTCCCTAGGAAAAACTCCCTAGAAAGGGCAAAAACCTAGGAAGAAACCTAGAGAGGAACCAGGCTATGAGGGGTGGCCAGTCCTCTTCTGGCTGTGCAGGGTGGATATTATAACAGAACATGGTCAAGATGTTAAAATGTTAAAATGTTCATAAATGACCAGCATGGTCAAATAATAATAATCATAGTAGTTGTCGAGGGTGCAACAAGCACGTCCGGTGAACAGGTCAGGGTTCCATAGCCGCAGGCAGAACAGTTGAAACTGGAGCAGCAGCACGGCCAGGTGGACTGGGGACAGCAAGGAGTCATCATACCAGGTAGTCCTGAGGCATGGTCCTAGGGCTCAGGTCCTCCGAGAGAAAGACAGAAAGAGAGAAAGAGAGAAAGAGAGAATTAGAGAGAGCATATTTAAATTCACACAGGACACCGGATAAGACAAGCGAAATACTCCAGATGTAACAGACTGACCCTAGCCCCCTGACACATAAACTACTGCAGCATAAATACTGGAGGCTGAGACAGGAGGGATCAGAAGACACTGTGGCCCCATCCGATGATACCCCCGGACAGGGCCAAACAGGCAGGATATAACCCCACCCACTTTGCCAAAGCACAGCCCCCACACCACTAGAGGGATCTCTCCAACCACCAACTTACCGTCCTAAGACAAGGCCGAGTATAGCCCACAACGATCTCCGCCATGGCACAACCCAAGGGGGGGCGCCAACCCAGACAGGAAGACCACGTCAGTGACTCAACCCACTCAAGTGACGCACCCCTCCCATGGACGGCATGGAAGAACACCAGTAAGCCAGTGACTCAGCCCCTGTAAAAGGGTTAGAGGCAGAGAATCCCAGTGGAAAGAGGGGAACCGGCAAGGCAGAGACAGCAAGGGCGGTTCGTTGCTCCAGCCTTTCCGTTCACCTTCACACTCCTGGGCCAGACTATACTTAATCATAGGACCTACTGAAGAGATAAGTCTTCAGTAAAGACTTAAAGGTTGAGACTGAGTCTGCGTCTCTCACATGGGTAGGCAGACCATTCCATAAAAATGGAGCTCTATAGGAGAAAGCCCTACCTCCAGCCGTTTGCTTAGAAATTCTAGGGACAATTAGGAGGCCTGCGTCTTGTGACCGTAGCGTACGTGTAGGTATGTACGGCAGGACCAAATCGGAAAGATAGGTAGGAGCAAGCCCATGTAATGCTTTGTAGGTTAGCAGTAAAACCTTGAAATCAGCCCTTGCCTTAACAGGAAGACAGTGTAGGGAGGCTAGCACTGGAGTAATATGATCAAATTTTTGGGTTCTAGTCAGGATTCTAGCAGCCGTATTTAGCACTAACTGAAGTTTATTTAGTGCTATATCCAGGTAGCCGGAAAGTAGAGCATTGCAGTAGTCCAGCCTAGAAGTAACAAAAGCATGGATAAACTTTTCTGCGTCATTTTTGGACAGAAAGTTTCTGATTTTTGCAATGTTACGTAGATGGAAAAAAGCTGTCCTTGAAACAGTCTTGATATGTTCTTCAAAAGAGAGCTCAGGGTCCAGAGTAACGCCGAGGTCCTTCACAGTTTTATTTGAGACGACTGTACAACCATCCAGATTAATTGTCAGATTCAACAGAAGATGTCTTTGTTTCTTGGGACCTAGAACAAGCATCTCTGTTTTGTCCGAGTTTAAAAGTAGAAAGTTTGCAGCCATCCACTTCTTTATGTCTGAAACACAGGCTTCTAGCGAGGGCAATTTTGGGGCTTCACCATGTTTCATTGAAATGTACAGCTGTGTGTCGTCCGCATAGCAGTAAAATTTAACATTATGTTTTCGAATGACATCCCCAAGAGGTAAAATATATAGTGAAAACAATAGTGGTCCTAAAACGGAACCTTGAGGAACACCGAAATTTACAATTGATTTGTCAGAGGACAAACCATTCACAGAGACAAACTGATATCTTTCCGACAGATAAGATCTAAACCAGGCCAGAACTTGTCCATGTAGACCAATTTGGGTTTCCAATCTCTCCAAAAGAATGTGGTGATCGATGGTATCAAAAGCGGCACTAAGATCTCGGAGCACGAGGACAGATGCAGAGCCTCGGTCTGACGTCATTAAAAGGTCATTTACCACCTTCACAAGTGCAGTCTCAGTGCTATGATGGGGTCTAAAACCAGACTGAAGCGTTTCGTATACATTGTTTGTCTTCAGGAAGGCAGTGAGTTGCTGTGCAACAGCTTTTTCAAAAAATGTTGAGAGGAATGGAAGATTCGATATAGGCCGATAGTTTTTTATAATTTCTGGATCAAGATTCGGCTTTTTCAAGAGAGGTTTTATTACTGCCACTTTTAGTGAGCTTGGTACACATCCGGTGGATAGAGAGCCGTTTATTATGTTCAACATAGGAGGGCCAAGCACAGGAAGCAGCTCTTTCAGTAGTTTAGTTGGAATAGGGTCCAGTATGCAGCTTGAGGGTTTGGAGGCCATGATTATTTTCATCATTGTGTCAAGAGATATAGTACTAAAACACTTTAGTATCTCCCTTGATCCTAGGTCCTGGCAGAGTTGTGTAGACTCAGGACAATGGAGCTTTGGAGGAATACCCAGATTTAAAGAGGAGTCTGTAATTTGCTTTCTAATGATCATGATCTTTTCCTCAAAGAAGTTCATAAATGTATTACTGCTGAAGTGAAAGCCATCCTCCATTTGCGAAGGCTGCTTTTTAGTTAGCTTTGCGACAGTATCAAAAAGAAATTTCGGATTGTTCTTATTTTCCTCAATTAAGTTGGAAAAATAGGATGATCGAGCAGCAGTGAGGGCTCTTCGATACTGCACGGTACTGTCTTTCCAAGCTAGTCGGAAGACTTCCAGTTTGGTGTGGCGCCATTTCCGTTCCAATTTTCTGGAAGCTTGCTTCAGAGCTCGTGTATTTTCTGTATACCAGGGAGCTAGTTTCTTATGACAGATGTTTTTAGTTTTTAGGGGTGCAACTGCATCTAGGGTATTGCGCAAGGTTAAATTGAGTTCCTCGGTTAGGTGGTTAACTGATTTTTGTCCTCTGACGTCCTTGGGTAGGCAGAGGGAGTCTGGAAGGGCATCAAGGAATCTTTGGGTTGTCTGAGAATTTATAGCACGACTTTTAATGCTCCTTGGTTGGGGTCTGAGCAGATTATTTGTTGCGATTGCAAACGTAATAAAATGGTGGTCCGATAGTCCAGGATTATGAGGAAAAACAGTAAGATCCACAACATTTATTCCATGGGACAAAACTAGGTCCAGAGTATGACTGTGGCAGTGAGTAGGTCCAGAGACATGTTGGACAAAACCCACTGAGTCGATGATGGCTCCGAAAGCCTTTTGGAGTGGGTCTGTGGACTTTTCCATGTGAATGTTAAAGTCACCAAAAATTAGAATATTATCTGCTATGACTACAAGATCCGATAGGAATTCAGGGAACTCAGTGAGGAACACTGCATATGGCCCAGGAGGCCTGTAAACAGTAGCTATAAAAAGTGAGTGAGTAGGCTGCATAGATTTCATGACTAGAAGCTCAAAAGACGAAAACGTCATTGTTGTTTTTTTGTAAATTGAAATTTGCTATCGTAAATGTTAGCAACACCTACGCCTTTGCCGGATGCACGGGGGTATGGTCACTAGTGTAACCAGGGGGTGAGGCCTCATTTAACACAGTAAATTCATCAGGCTTAAGCCATGTTTCAGTCAGGCCAATCACATCAAGATTATGATCAGTGATTAGTTCATTGACTATAACTGCCTTGGAAGTGAGGGATCTAACATTAAGTAACCCAATTTTGAGATGTGAGGTATCACAATCTCTTTCAATAATGGCAGGAATGGAGGAGGTCTTTATACTAGTGAGATTGCTAAAGCGAACACCGCCATTTTTAATTTTGCCCAACATAGATCGAGGCACAGACACGGTCTCAATGGGGAAAGCTGAGCTGACTACGCTGATTGTGCTAGTGGCAGACTCCACTAAGCTGGCAGGCTGGCTAACAGCCTGCTGCCTGGCCTGCACCCTATTTCATTGTGGAGCTAGAGGAGTTAGAGCCCTGTCTATGTTCGTAGATAAGATGAGAGCACCCCTCCAGCTAGGATGGAGTCCGTCACTCCTCAACAGGCCAGGCTTGGTCCTGTTTGTGGGTGAGTCCCAGAAAGAGGGCCAATTATCTACAAATTCTATCTTTTGGGAAGGGCAGAAAACAGTTTTCAACCAGCGATTGAGTTGTGAGACTCTGCTGTAGAGCTCATCACTCCCCCTAACTGGGAGGGGGACAATTAATCGATGCCGACACATCTTTCTAGCTGATTTACACGCTGAAGCTATGTTGCGCTTGGTGACCTCTGACTGTTTCATCCTAACATCGTTGGTGCCGACGTGGATAACAATATCTCTATACTCTCTACACTCGCCAGTTTTAGCTTTAGCCAGCACCGTCTTTAGATTAGCCTTAACGTCGGTAGCCCTGCCCCCTGGTAAACAGTGTATGATCGCTGGATGATTAGTTTTAAGTCTAATACTGCGGGTAATGGAGTCGCCAATGACTAGGGTTTTCAATTTGTCAGAGCTAATGGTGGGAGCCGTCGGCGTCTCAGACCCCACAGCGGGAGGAGTAGAGACCAGAGAAGTCTCGGCCTCCGACTCCGACTCGCTTAATGGGGAGAACCGGTTGAAAGTTTCTGTCGGCTGAATAAGCGACACCGGTTGAGCATTCCTACAGCGTTTCCCTCCAGAAGCCATGAGAAAGTTGTCCGGCTGCGGGGACCGTGCGAGGGGGTTTATACTAACGTTACTATCTGTACTTACTGGTGGCACAGACGCTGTTTCATCCTTTCCTACACTGAAATTACCCTTGCCTAACGATTGCGTCTGAAGCTGGGCTTGCAGCACAGCTATCCTTGCCGTAAGGCGATCGTTCTCCTGTATATTATAAGGACAACGACTGCAATTAGAAGGCATCATGTTAATGTTACTTAGCTTCGGCTGTTTGAAGTCCTGACGAACCATGTCCAGATAAAACTTCCGGGGTGAAAAAGTTGAATGAAAAAAGTTGAGTGAGGGAAAAAGTAAAAATATACGGTAATGAAAAAGTAAAAAACCGTCAGGTAGCAAAGTAAGATCGGCAACAAAACGCACAGCAGCGTAAACAAGTCTGCAAGTTGTGACCACCTCCGCTGTTCGATCTGCACAGAGGTCTTCACTGAGCCTGTGTCTCTCAACTGCCAGCACACCTTCTGTAAGAGCTGCATCCAACAAAGCCTGAAGGCCCTTCAGCAATGTCCGTTGTGCGGATCTTGCCTATTCAGAGACTCAACCTTTGAAATCAACAAGCCTAAACCTAAACCTAGACTTAAACCTGAACCTGAAGGGGTGGAACAGTCTTCCGATCACGCTAAATGGAGACAGAGAACCACAGCAGGACAAGACATGTGTTCTAAACACAATGAAACCTTGCAATTGTTCTGTGATACAGACAAACGGCTCATCTGTGTTGTCTGCAGAGACGGGAGAGCCCACGAAGGACACAAGTTCAAGCCTGTGAAAGAGGCACAAGATGACATCATGGAGAAATTAGTCTCTGACTTAATCTACCTCCAAGAGGATATCAACATGGTGGTCAGGTTCCTGTAGAGCGAGCGAGGCATCACGGCGAACATGCGGGAGAGAAACGTCAGACTCAAAGCCGAGATAAGCTCCCAGTTTGAGGAGCTCAGAGAGCAGCTGAGACTGAGAGAGGAGCAGGCCATGAGGGAGATAGAGGATATGGACATGGACTTTGAGACTAAACTAACCGAGATAGAGGAAGTATTGGCGGAAGGCTGAGAGAGACAGGCCATCTTAAAGTCAGCGATGAACATTGCTGAGCCCAGGGAGTTCGTCATGTGTTGGTAAATGGAATGAGTAGAAGGGAGAGTCGGTCAAGGACTGATTCGGACAAGGCGCTAAATTATATGACAAGCGATAGTTTATTCAGAGTGAAGATATTTGGTACAGCGTGCACGGACTCGTTCCAGTAGCTCTGAGGGAGCCAGCGGAAGAGAGCCCCTAAAACAATTTGTTTACATGTTTTATACAACACAGAAAGTAGGTTGAGTCTTGAAGTCCCGATCCTCTGGTTGGCTCAGGTCCAGGCGTTGTCACCGTCGATTGGCTCCATCTGTTCATGCGTCTTCCTGCGATCTTGCACAATGTTCTGATGATGTTAGGTTTCTATCAAAGCTCTAAATCTGGGTGTGAGTGCCTTGGAAAAGCTATGGCATATGTGTGTGTGCGTGTTCCTGTTTTCACAGGGTCGGGCATGCCAGACACTGTTGCTGTTATCACGAGATGGGGCCCCCGCAGGCTTGTGGTTGGGCCAGTTCCTGTTATGTGCTGCAAGTGGAAACATCAGTTTGCTTGTGTAAGCTGCATTGAGACATAACTAGCTGGTTAGTGGAAAACGTGTAATAGCTATAATGCCTGGTAATAACGTAGTTAGCTTGGTGCATGTTGGAGGCACACTAAGTAGAAAATCTTACAAATTCTTACAAATCCCTCTCTTCACGTCTCCAAAGAGACGTGACATAAGCAGCTATAAGTAAAAACCCTCAGGCTCTTCCCAGTCTAAACTATTGTACCAGGTGGGCTCGTTATCACCCGGGAACTTAAAACCTTCACATTGAGGAGAGCCAACATTCATTTAATGCCCAGTATAAGGTAACTTTTCTGAGGCGTGACAGAAACAATGAAGCCCATGGCCAATATAAGGGAACTTTTTCTTAGGGAAAAAGTTTTAGATTCCCTCTCTTCACGTCTCAACCGAGACGTGACATAAAGTTAGACGTCTGAGTCCCCCACACCATGGTACGCAGATTCGTCCCCACTTCCCAGATCATCATAGTCCTCCCTCTCCCCTTCGGCTATCTCGTCGGGTTGCCTTCCCAGTTTCCTCAGCCAACAGGAGCCAGTTGTTAGAGGACCCGGAGATACCGGTAGCTATCTGGATGGTATCATCCACAGTTGGCGGGGAGGTAGCCAAAGTAACCGGACCCCATGCTCCGTCCTTCCTAGGCGCTGCCTCAGGAGATGAAATGTTGTCCTTCACCGTGATTGCTGTGTTGGAGTGCATGGTTAGTCAGTGTAGTCAGTGGAGCGTTTGTGGATCCTGTGGTTGGTGGGTTGTTGCACCAGCCATGTGAGAGTTCCTAAGGATACTCCAGTAATTATTATAAAAATAACAAACAGGGGAGCTGATATCCCCAGCCGCTCCCAGGGAGTAAGGTACCCCTTCCCTGGGCTAGACGCCTTAGGACGTGGAAAAGGGGGCTGTGGCCCCATTTCCCTCGTCTACTGGATCAGTGGTTGGGGTCGAATTAAGGGCGCTTAAGTCGGCCCTGGTTTCAGTCAAAGTTCTGGAGGGGGTTGGGGCTGGTGTGCAATGTGTCAGGTGGTGCCAAGGTGCGCCTGATTTACCTTTGACATGGACTGAGTGTGAAGTAACCTCCTTCACTTCGTACGGTCCAGTCCACCTGGGATCCTGCCACTTTCTCTTGTGGACCTTGATCCTTACCCAGTCACCAACTTTTACCCTTGGTGGTTCCGGCTCTCCCGACAGCTCCCCCTCTTGGACACGGTGTATCTGTTTGGAGAGAGCTGCAGACAATTCCGTCAATTTCCTCACATAGTCTGTCATACCTATCTAGTGCACATCAAGAGGGGGCATATGACCTCCCTCTCTTGGTGGGCCTGGCATAACCCTTCCTTTTTTAAACAAATGACTCTTGTTCTTCTCTACCTCCCGTCTCTAGCTACCTGCACTGCCTCTCTCAACCCACTCTCCATCGTGCTCAACTGGACCCTAGTCGGTGGCCCCCCTCCTAGATAACCTGCCTGCGTCCACTTCAACTTCAACCCCTCCCAAACCTTCTTTATCGACTTCCACTGCTCTTTTCCCCCTGACCTGTCCTGCATTTTCTGATCCAGAAAATCATTACATTTCAGTTTAGGAGTATTAGGGATCGCCATATTTAATTAATTTCGGTGTGGATGTGATATCAGTATATATGTTAGACTATCTGTCTGCACTTAGCCCGTCACTGAAAGTTATTTCAGCGATGTATCCTTGGAGACAATTACTCTGCCTTAGCTCAGAGCTCCTCCCTCGTGCATTCAGAATTTATGTGGTGTTAATTGTTAGAGGCAGACGTTATGGAGCATGCAATTTACCCTCACTCTCATACATTTCCACAGTTATTCAACATATTACATCAATTTAACATTTTTACACATACATTTTATCAGTTACATCAGTTTAAACACTTCTTAACATGTATTTTGTCTATTCCTCATCGGTCACAGCCGAACTATATGGAAAGTAATTTTCGTCCGAATTGGGTCTATTCCTCATCGGTCACAGCCGAACTATATGGAATAATTCCTCATCGGTCACAGCCGAACTATATGGAATGTAATTTTTGTCCAAATTGAGTCTATTCCTCATCGGTCACAGCCGAACTATATGGAATAGTGCATCCTAAATACTGGCGTATCTAACCCCAGGACGTATCTAACGTCAACACAAAATACTGGCGTATCTAACCCCAGGACGTATCTAACGTCAACACAAAATACTGGCGTCTCTAACCCCAGGACGTATCTAACGTCAACACAAAATACTGGCGTCTCTAACCCCAGGACGTATCTAACGTCAACACAAAATATTTGACCCGATATCCTTACTTGACTATCACATTGTCATTTTATGCCTAAATTTAAACAAGAATTCTTACCCATACTCGGTACCACTGATCAGAATTTAGATATACCTATTCGACAATATGCAAAGTTTGATTTAACAGGTTTTGCTTACCTTTGTTTTAAGGCGCCTGGTGATCAGTTTCCCGAGTTGAGTAGAATGGTTGTCCTCCCCCGGAATTTCACCCGTCCTCCACGAACCGTCCTTGCCTCAATTCGCCCTCTCTCATCCACTCCAACCAGTCTGGTTCAATTATTTAGTGAACCATCCTCTGCTACCAAGTTTCTGTTGGTAAATGGAATGAGTAGAAGGGAGAGTCGGTCAAGGACTGATTCGGACAAGGCGCTAAATTATATGACAAGTGATAGTTTATTCAGAGTGAAGATATTTGGTACAGCGTGCACGGACTCGTTCCAGTAGCTCTGAGGGAGCCAGCGCAAGAGAGCCCCTAAAACAGTTTGTTTACATGTTTTATACAACACAGAAAGTAGGTTGAGTCTTGAAGTCCCGATCCTCTGGTTGGCTCAGGTCCAGGCGTTGTCACCGTCGATTGGCTCCATCTGTTCATGCGTCTTCCTGCGATCTTGCACAATGTTCTGATGATGTTAGGTTTCTATCAAAGCTCTAAATCTGGGTGTGAGTGCCTTGGATAAGCTATGGCATATGTGTGTGTGCGTGTTCCTGTTTTCACAGGGTCGGGCATGCCAGACACTGTTGCTGTTATCACGAGATGGGGCCCCCGCAGGCTTGTGGTTGGGCCAGTTCCTGTTATGTGCTGCAAGTGGAAACATCAGTTTGCTTGTGTAAGCTGCATTGAGACATAACTAGCTGGTTAGTGGAAAACATGTGTAATAGCTATAATGCCTGGTAATAACGTAGTTAGCTTGGTGCATGTTGGAGGCACACTAAGTAGAAAATCTTACAAATTCTTACACATGTGGTGGACAGAAAAGGGTGAGGCCGAGGCGAGGCTGGTAAGGGAGGTTGGAAAACTGCAGGGACCTTTGATGAGGAAATGCCCCCCTCC
The DNA here is from genome assembly GCF_965601325.2 of Salmo salar. Taxonomy (NCBI): domain Eukaryota; kingdom Metazoa; phylum Chordata; class Actinopteri; order Salmoniformes; family Salmonidae; genus Salmo; species Salmo salar. The sequence continues at coordinate 38,103,910 of NC_138294.1, read as the reverse complement.
CAGTCCACAGAAACCCTGGACAATCCTGGGCCTATCTGCTACACAGTCCAAACCATCCATCACACTCCCCAACTCAGTTATGATACAACATGGCCCAGCCGGGACAGAATTGCAGAGCCTGCTTGGCTTCCTGGACTCAGAGGGTCTGAAGAAAAGTCTTTCCAGAAGCATTTCTCAACCCACAGAGACCAAATCCAACCATTTATTCTTTAAAAAGAGTCATTCTAAAAAAGATAAGAGTAAATTTCATGTCAGTTTTTAGATGCTGAGTCATGTCTCAAAGTAACTTTCCTCTTTACAAACTGATTGTGCTCTTGTAATCTGATTACTTTTATTGATGTGATTGATTTGAATGAATAGTTTGTATTATTTAAAAAAAGTTTTATAATAATAGCTGTATTGATTTGAATTGTGGCACTGAGAAACAAATTATTGTGTGCAATTGAAATGTGTAAAGAAGCTCATATAAATTTTAGATGATATTTACATTGAAGATTTCTTGTTAGATTTTAGCATTAGCAATTAATCATGCAGGTATAATGCACTCAATTCTCAAGATCAATGGATTTATATGAATACATTTGAAAAAGTGTCAAACTGTGACCTAAGCAAGGAAGCCATAAATATTTGAAAACATGGTATACAGTGCTAAACCTATTTTATTTAGCCTCTACGGGATCGGTGTTTTTGGGCTTGGTGTTTTTGCTCAATATGCGATAATGTGACTAGAATGATGTTGTAAACAACAGACAACTTCCGGGACATAGATGTCTAATATGGGCAGAAAGCTTAAATTCTTGTTAATCTAATTTCAATATGCGATAATGTGACTAGAATGACGTTGTGAACAACAGACAACAGACTTTCCTGGACATAGACGTGGGCAGAAAGCTTAAATTCTTGTGTTCAATTTACAGTAGCTATTACAGCAACAAAGTACCATGCTATTGTTTGAGGATAGTGCACAACAACAAAACACTTTTAGCATGACAACTGGTTTGATACATTCACCTCTGAAGGTAAATAATGTACGTACATTCAGTAATCTTGCTCAGATTTGTCATCCTTAGGGTCCCAGAGATAAAATGTAGCGTAGTTTTATTTGGTAAAATCCATTTATACATTAAAATGTAGCAACTGGGTTCTACAGTTTGACCCTACTCCATTTACATTTACGTCATTTAGCAGACGCTCCTGTCCAGAGCGACGTACAAATTGGTGCATTCACCTTATGATATTGTCACGTCCTGACCAGCAGATGGAGCTAGTGTTTTAGTTTTGGGGTCAGGACGTGGCATGTTTGTGTTGGTTAAATGTTGGGTGGATGATTGGGACTTCCAATTGAAGGCAGGTGTTTATAGTTGCCTTTGATTGGAAGTCCTATATAGGTGTGTGTGTTTTTCTTTGGGGTTGTGGGTGGTTGTTTTTTGCACTGCGTTTCTAGCCTGCAGAACTGTAACTGTTGTTACTTTGTTTGAATTGTTAAGTGGATGCTTTACTCCTTTATTTTAATTAAAGATGAGTATTCACATACCTGCTGCGCCTTGGTCCATTTCTACAGAAGACAGCCGTTACAGAACCACCCACCAAAGGACCAAGCAGCAGAAGAGGAGGAAGCCACAGGAGAGAGAAAGGGAACAATGGACATGGGAGGACGTCCTGGACGGCAAGGGAGCCTACACCTGGGAAGAGATCCTGTCCGGAAGGGATCGCCTCCCATGGGAACAGGTGGAGGCACTCAGGAGAGTGGAGGCAGCTGGACAGAGGAACCATCGGGAACGTTACGCTGGAACACGGTTGGCTAGGAAACCCGAGAGGCAGCCCCAAGATTTTTGTTGGGGGGGGCACACGGGTAGCTTGGCCAGGCCAGGGAGGAGCAGTAAGCCAGCTACCGGTGACTACAGGGAGGTGCGTACGAGGTGGAGGGCGCCATGTTACGCTGAGGTATGCACCATCTCGCCTATACGGACGCACAGCCCAGTTCGCCCAGTACCAGCGCCCCGCAGGTGCCAGGGCAAGGTGAGCATCGAGCCGGAAGGGGGGATGCCAACCCTACAATCAAGACCGCCAGCGCGCCCTTTCGGTCCGGTGTTTCCCGCCAGACGCACTAGCATGGAGGTGCGTGTCTCCAGGCTGGCACGTCCTATACCAGCCCCACGCATCAGGAGTCTAGTGTGTCAACCCAGCTTCGCCAGTCAACAGTCGTCAGTGCTGCCCGCCAGTCAACAGTCGTCAGAGCTGCCCGCCAGTCAACAGTCGTCAGAGCTGCCCGCCAGTCAACAGTCGTCAGAGCTGCCCGCCAGTCAACAGTCGTCAGAGCTGCCCGCCAGTCAACAGTCGTCAGAGCTGCCCGCCAGTCAACAGTCGCCAGAGAGGCCAGACTGCCCTGAACTGCCAGGGTGGCCAGACTGCCCTGAACTGCCAGGGTGGCCAGACTGCCCTGAACTGCCAGGGTGGCCAGACTGCCCTGAACTGCCAGGGTGGCCAGACTGCCCTGAACTGCCAGGGTGGCCAGACTGCCCTGAACTGCCAGGGTGGCCAGACTGCCCTGAACTGCCAGAGGTGCCCGCCTGCCCGGATCTGCCAGGGTGCCCTGCCTGTCAGGATCGGCCCGAGTGGCCCTCCTGCCCTCCGGCCCAGCCCGAGGGGCCCTCCTGCCCTCCGGCCCAGCCCGAGTGGCCCTCCTGCCATCCGGCCCAGCCCGAGTGGCCCTCCTGTCCCCCGGCCCAGCCCGAGTGGCCCTCCTGTCCCCCGGCCCAGCCCGAGGGGCCCTCCTGTCCTCCGGCCCAGCACGAGTGGTCCGTCTGCCAGGGTCAGCCCAAGTGGCCCGTCTGCCCGGCGCAGTTAGCAGCGCCACCGACGTGGGCTACGCCGACGGTGGAGCAAGGTCCACGCCCTGCACCTGAGCCACCTCCAGGATAGGTGGGTTGGGGAGGGAGGGTGTAGCACAGTGCCGTCGGTGACGGCAGCCACCCTCCCTTCCCTCCCTTATTGTTTTAGGGTTATTGTTTATGGGTTTTGTGTTGTTTTTTTTTTGTTGGTAGGTGCATTCCGGGGTCTGCACCTTGAGGGGGGGGTACTGTCACGTCCTGACCAGCAGATGGAGCTAGTGTTTTAGTTTTGGGGTCAGGACGTGGCATGTTTGTGTTGGTTAAATGTTGGGTGGATGATTGGGACTTCCAATTGAAGGCAGGTGTGTATAATTGCCTTTGATTGGAAGTCCTATATAGGTGTGTGTGTTTTTCTTTGGGGTTGTGGGTGGTTGTTTTTTGCACTGCGTTTCTAGCCTGCAGAACTGTAGCTGTTGTTACTTTGTTTGAATTGTTAAGTGGATGCTTTACTCCTTTATTTTAATTAAAGATGAGTATTCACATACCTGCTGCGCCTTGGTCCATTTCTACAGAAGACAGCCGTTACAGATATCCAGTGGAACAACCACTTTACAATAGTACATCTATATATTTTGGGGGGGAGGGTGGGGGGGAGGGTGGGGGGGGGGTAGAAGGATTACTTTATCCTATCCCAGGTATTCCTTTAAGAGGTGGGGTTTCAGGTGTCTCCGGAAGGTGGTGATTGACTCCGCTGACCTGGCGTCGTGAGGGAGCTTGTTCCATCATTGCGGTGCCAGAGCAGCGAACAGTTTTGACTGGGTTGAGCGGGAGCTGTGCTTCCGCAGAGGTAGGGAGGCGAGCAGGCCAGAGGTGGATGAACGCAGTGCCCTTCTTTGGGTGTAGGGACGGATCAGAGCCTGAAGATACGGAGGTGCCGTTCCCCTCACAGCTCCGTAGGCAAGCACCATGGTCTTGTAGCAGATGCGAGCTTCAACTGGAAGCCAGTGGAGTGTGCGTTGGAGCGGGGTGACATGAGAGAACTTGGGAAGGTTGAACACCAGACGGGCTGCGGCGTTCTGGATGAGTTGTAGGGGTTTAATGGCACAGGCAGGGAGCCCCGCCAACAGCGAGTTGCAGTAATCCAGACGGGAGATGACAAGTGCCTGGATTACGACCTGCGCTGCTTCCTGTGTAAGGCAGGGTCGTACTCTGCGAATGTTGTAGAGCATGAACCTACAGGATCGGGTCACCGCCTTGATGTTAGCGGAGAACGACACGGTGTTGTCCAGGGTCACGCCAAGGCTCTTAGCACTCTGGGAGGAGGACACAATGGAGTTGTCAACCGTGATGGCGAGATCATGGAACGGGCAGTCCTTCCCCGGGAGGAAGTGCAGCTCCGTTTTGCCGAGGTTCAGCTTGAGCTGGTGATCCGTCATCCACACTATGTCTGCCAGACATGCAGAGATGTGATTTGCCACCTGGTTATCAGAAGGGGGAAAGGAGAAGATTAATTGTGTGTCGTCTGCGTAGCAATGATAGGAGAGACCATGTGAGGATATGACAGAGCCAAGTGACTTGGTGTATAGCGAGAATAGTAGAGGGCCTAGAACTGAGCCCTGGGGGACACCAGTGATGAGAGCACGTGGTGCGGAGACGGATTCTCGCCACGCCACCTGGTAGGAGCGACCTGTCGCGACCTACTGCTGTCTTTGGCTCCACACCTGCCCGTTCCAGCCATCTAGATGTGTGAAGGTTAATGCTTTTTCTGTAGGGAAACTAATGTATGACGTTCCTGGGAGTGTGTTAACCTCTCTAGGCTAGGCGGGACGAATTCGTCCCACCTACGTAACAGCCACTGCTATCCTGTGGCGCGATTTTCAAAACCTTAAAAATCCTATTACTTCAATTTCTCAAACATATGACTATTTTACAGCCATTTAAAGACAAGACTCTCGTTAATCTAACCACACTGTCCGATTTCAAAAAGGCTTTACAACGAAAGCAAAACATTCGATTATGTCAGCAGAGTACCAAGCCAGAAATAATCAGACACCCATTTTTCAAGCCAGCATATAATGTCACCAAAACCCAGAAGACAGCTAAATGCAGCACTCACCTTTGATGATCTTCATCAGATGACAACCCTAGGACATTATGTTATACAATACATGCATGTTTTGTTCAATCAAGTTCATATTTATATCAAAAACCAGCTTTTTACATTAGCATGTGACGTTCAGAACTAGCATACTTCCGGGGAATTCGCTAACATTTTACTAAATTACTCACGATAAACGTTCACAAAAAGCATAACAATTATTTTAAGAATTATAGATACAGACCTCCTCTATGCACTCGATATGTCCGATTTTAAAATAGCTTTTTGGTGAAAGCACATTTTGCAATATTCTAAGTACATAGCCCAGGCATCACGGGCTCGCTATTTAGACACCCGGCAAGTTTAGCACTCACCATAATCATATTTACTATTATAAAAGTTTCATTACCTTTTGTTGTCTTCGTCAGAATACACACCCAGGACTGCTACTTCAATAACAAATGTTGGTTTGGTCCAAAATAATCCATCGTTATATCCGAATAGCGGCGTTTTGTTCGTGCGTTCCAGACACTATCCGAAATAGTAAAGAAGTGTCACGCGCATGGCGCAATTCGTGACAATAAAATTCTAAGTATTCCATTACCGTACTTCGAAGCATGTCAACCGCTGTTTAAAATCAATTTTTACGACATTTTTCTCGTAGAAAAGCGATAATATTCCGACAGGGAATCTCCTTTTCGGCAAACAGAGGAAAAAATCCCAAAGGCGGGGGCGGTCGGGGTCACGCGCATAAGCTAGTGTCTCTTGATCGGCCACTTGAGAAAGGCGATAATGTGTTTCAGCCTGGGGCTGGAATGACGACATTCTGTTTTTTCCCGGGCTCTGAGCGCCTATGGACGACGTGGGAAGTGTCACGTTAGAGCAGAGATCCTTAGTAAATGATAGAGATGGAAAAGAAGTTCAACAAATGGTCAGACAGGCCACTTCCTGTAAAGGAATCTCTCAGGTTTTGACCTGCCATTTGAGTTCTGTTATACTCACAGACACCATTCAAACAGTTTTAGAAAATTTAGGGTGTTTTCTATCCATATGTAATAAGTATATGCATATTCTAGTTACTGGGTAGGAGTGGTAACCAGATTAAATCGGGTATGTTTTTTATCCAGCCGTGTCAATGCTGCCCCCTAGCCCTAACAGGTTAACTTAAATGTTTTATTACCATAGCATTTTTGTATGCTCTCTATAGTTATGTACTTGAAAATGTATAAATTGACCAATTCAGGACATTTGGGCAAACTCCTGGCAGACTTGATACAAAATATTAGTGTGTAGTGATGAAATTCTTCACTGGATCAATCTGAAACTTGCACACATCTTGTGGACAACATATAAATTGCACCTAGAATCCTACATCACTGTCTGGCCTTTCTACTACATTTCAAAGACGATGCAAGAAAAAATAAAATAGAAAATGCATGTTTTTTTTTGTTTGTATTATATTTTAAGAGATCTAATGTGTTATATTCTCCTACATTAATTTCACATTTTCACAAACTTCAAAGTGTTTAGTTTCAAATGGTATCAATAATATGCATAACCTTGTTTCAGGTCCTGAGCTACAGGCAGTTAGATGTGGGTATTGTGGTGGATGAATCAGAATTAGTTGGGTAACATAGATAATTAAGATGTTTTATTAGGATAATATGCTTATGTGAGATACTTGTCATTAGAAAGTGTCCTTTGGACTCTGGTGTCTTTCAGTTGCACGTTTCCCTTAGCTGGGGCTCAGTCACTTGGGGCCCAGAGAGAGGAGAGTTCAGACTTGTTTTTTACATGTCTCTGTTGCCATGCAGAATATCAGCAAGAGAGGAGGACAGAATGAAATATTGTCTTCATATGTGAATGTGTCTTAACCTATTCTTAAACCATGTGAAGGGATGGCGTGATTAATGGGGAACTAATTATTTGTCTCCACAATGTCTGTGCACAGGTCACGCCCCTCAGTGAGCTTGTCCAGGAGTGTGAACAAGAGGTGTCTTACTGAGGATTGTCCTCTATGAGATAGCACTGACAGAGGAGATTTATGGTGTATTTTGATAAGAACGCCTAAAAAGCATTCCAGAGGACATGAGCTAATGGTTTTGTACTATACCGTACCAGGGAGGGACGGTTCTAGGGAGACCAAATACCGGTCTATACAATGACTCTGTTGATATAGCAGTTGCTGTTTGTTGTGGTTTATAGATATCTTTTCATACAAAACTTAACCTTTGTGAACCGTTCCTAACTATCTGTGTTTGGTCATGTCAAAAGGGGGTGGATCTTGCTATAAAGATCTCAGTAGCCATTGTGTTAACACTCTCAACGGGTCATTAAAAATGGTGAATCGTTGAAAGTCAACTGCTAATTAAAATTGTAGTTTAAGTATAACTCTAACTTGTGTGTACGAAGTTTGTCTCTCCTCATTTGGTAATACAGAAATTGGCAACCACATTATGTCATTAGACGGTCCGATCCTTAAGAGGTTTAACCTGTTAGGGCTAGGGGGCAGTATTGACACGGCCGGATAAAAAACGTACCCGATTTAATCTGGTTACTACTCCTGCCCAGTAACTAGAATATGCATATAATTATTGGCTTTGGATAGAAAACACCCTAAAGTTTCTAAAACTGTTTGAATGGTGTCTGTGAGTATAACAGAACTCATATGGCAGGTAAAAACCTGAGAAGATTCTGAACAGGAAGTGGCCTGTCTGACAAGTTGTTGTTCATCTTGGCTTTTTTTATTGAAGACTGAGGATCTTTGCTGTAACGTGACACTTCCAACGGCTCCCATAGGCTCTCAGAGCCCGGGAAAAAGCGGAATGATATCGAGGCAGCCTCTGGCTGAAACACATTATCGCGTTTGGCAAGTGGCCGATCAGAGGACAATGGGCTTAGGCGCGTGCACGAGTCGACCCCGTGCTTTATTTTCTTTCCTCTTTTTACCTAAACGCAGATTCCCGGTCGGAATATTATCGCTTTTTTACGAGAAAAATGGCATAAAAATTGATTTTAAACAGCGGTTGACATGCTTCGAAGTACGGTAATGGAATATTTAGAATTTTTTTGTCACGAAATGCGCCATGCTCGTCACCCTTATTTACCCTTTCGGATAGTGTCTTGAACGCACGAACAAAACGCCGCTATTTGGATATAACAATGGATTATTTTGGACCAAACCAACATTTGTTATTGAAGTAGAAGTCCTGGGAGTGCATTCTGACGAAGAACAGCGAAGGTAATAACATTTTTCTTATAGTAAATCTGACTTTGGTGAGTGCTAAACTTGCTGGGTGTCTAAATAGCTAGCCCTGTGATGCCGGGCTATCTACTGAGAATATTGCAAAATGTGCTTTCACCGAAAAGCTATTTCAAAATCGGACATATCGAGTGCATAGAGGAGTTCTGTATCTATAATTCTTAAAATAATTGTTATGTTTTTTGTGAACGTTTATCGTGAGTAATTTAGTAAATTCACCGGCAGTGTTCGGTGGGAAAGCTAGTCACATGCTAGTCACATGCCAATGTAAAAAGCTGGTTTTTGATATAAATATGAACTTGATTGAACAAAACATGCATGTATTGTATAACATAATGTCCTAGGTTTGTCATCTGATGAAGATCTTCAAAGGTTAGTGCTGCATTTAGCTGTGGTTTGGGTTTATGTGACATTATATGCTAGCTTGAAAAATGGGTGTCTGATTATTTCTGGCTGGGTACTCTGCTGACATAATCTAATGTTTTGCTTTCGTTGTAAAGCCTTTTTAAATCGGACAGTGTGGTTAGATTAACGAGAGTCGTGTCTTTAAAATGGTGTAAAATAGTCATATGTTTGAAAAATTGAAGTTTTAGCATTTTTGAGGTATTTGAATATCGCGCCACGGGATTACACTGGCTGTTGAGTAGCTGGGACTAGCCCATAGAGGTTAAACGAAACACGGCAAGTCACATCTATTTCTGAATTACCAACAAAATAATGTAGGCTATTATCTGTTTAAGACTCATCAACTTTGTAATGAATTACATATCACATATTTTAAACTCCCTGTACCAATGTCTATTTCCACAGCTCTATCAAGTCCAAAACATGAAGGCAATACCTACACACTTCTCTGACATTACTCCCATTTATATTCCATTGGTCCTTCCACACCTACATCGTCATTGTCTGACCAATTCGGTTATCTCACTTTCACAATGATCATTTGAATAATGTGATAACAACCATGTGATTGTTGCCTATGGTAAGTCTCATCACTACGGTTGAAATATATTTCTGTCCACTGGTTGGTTTTGTGTTGGTTTTGTCGTGCTGTTCCACTCTCCATAGGCCACTGTAGAAATGACACTTAGAACAATGAGAGAGATATTTCACCTGATGTATAAATGTGAAGCATTGTAACGCCCTGGCCATAGAGAGGGTTTTTTGTTCTCTATTTTTGGTTGGGCCAGGGTGTGACATGGGTGGGCGTTCTAGGTTTATTTTTCTGTGTTGGTGGTTTTCTTTGTTTCGGCTGTGTATGGCTCTCAATCAGGAACAGGTGTAAGTCGTTTGTTGCTGATTGAGAGTCATACATAGGCAGCCTGTTTTCCTTTGGGGTTTGTGGGTGAATGTTTTCTGTTTAGAGTTTGTATCCTGACAGAACAGTTGCGGGTTGTTCTTTTTGGATAGTGTTCTTTCGGTCATTAAAAACCTTACAAGATGAACACATCCTCCGCTGCACCTTGGTCTCATTTCAACGACGGCCGTTACAAGCATCCACTGGGCATTTCCACTCACTACCAAATATGGTAGTGAGAGGAAGCCCAATGGTCAGCAGTGGGAGAAGATGAAACAAGGTTAATTTTGTCTGGCATTCTGCACATTTTCTCATAGATAAAACATTTGATCTCAATACAGTTTTCTGTTTCCTAAACTAGAATCTGTTACGAACAGAGTGGACTAAGTTTTGTAGACTTTACCCTTTGCAAAAGCTTTAAAAAATTGCGTTGTTTAGAAGGAGTGCAAAGGCAAATTGAGTTATTGCACACGTGCACTTCACAGTGTAGGCGTTCCCTAACGGAAATATGCAAATGTTTGCTAGAATGCGCTAATAGGATCTTGCTAGCTCGTGCTTGGCTCTGCCCACCTCCTTACTTGTTCTGCCCACTATGACTAATTTCTTCCTGTTTAAAATGACTGTCTATAGCTACGTCACGGAGCAAGGCACAAACAACAATCACTGTAGTTATTTAACGTTAGTTATTACAGACAGATCTGGCAATTCTTCATCTGAAATTGAATACTTACAACTGCAATTATTTTATGTAATTTATGTCCAAGATAACTAGCTACAAAGCTAACTGGCTAACCTAACTAGCTTGCTAACTTTAGCTGCCTCTACAGTAGATCCAGTTTGCCATCTGAGAAGCACTTTGTCACTTTTGCTTTTATAACTTTCTAATCATCTCTAGTTGTTTGGCATGCGATCACACTAGCTACATATATTTAGCTAAAAAGCCTGTTGATGAAATGGATTGTTTTTTTGTAGTTATCTAGCTTGGTTGTAGGCTGCAGGCTACAGTATGCTAGTACAGTAACATTACAGTAGCTAGCTACACCTTTACTGAATGACAACAATGTAGCCTGAACACTGTTCTGTGTAGCAAGCTGGGCTTAGAAATAAATGAACGTATGGAGACATCACACATTCAAAGTGAACATTCCCAAGCCTTTATCCATATCAGAAGGTCTCCTATGAAAGTAATGTCATAACTTCAATGGGACAACCAGGTAATTAAAGCTGAAATGTTGTGTGCCTTCTCTCACTAGATAGAAGTGTGTGGTTCAGTGGTATATTTTCAAAAGAAAATAGAGAAAGATAGTATCAGCAATTTTCAATCAGATGAGACACGCCTGGTCTCATTAATTGAGAGACGTTACTTATACTGAACAAAGTTAGATACTGAACAAAAATATAAATGCAAAATGCAACAATTTCAAAGATTTTAATGAGTTACAGTTCATATAAGGAAATCAGTCAACTGAAATAAATAAATAAGGCCCTAATCTAAGGATTTCACATGGCTGGAAAGGGGTGCAGACATGGGTGGGCCTGGGAGGGCATAAGCCCACCCACTGGGCAGCCAGGCCCAGCCAATCATAATGAGTTTTTCTCCACATAAGGGCGTTATTACAGACAGAAATAATCCTCAGCACCGCCCCACCGTCCCTCAGAAGATCTCGCAGGTGAAGAAGCGGGATATGGAGGTCCTGGGCTGGTGTGGTTACACGTGGTCTGCGGTTGTGAGGCCGGCTGGACGCACTGCCAAATTCTCTAAAATAATGTTGGAGGCAGATTATGATAGAGAAATTAACATTAAATTATCTGGCAATAGCTCTGGTGGACATTCCTGCAGTCAGCATGCCAATTGCACACTCCCTCAAAACTGATATCTGCATATTTTAAAGTGGCCTTTTACTGTTCCCAGCACAAGGTGAACCTGTGTAATGATCGTGCTGTTTAATCATCTTCTTGATATGCCACATCTGTCAGGTGGATGGATTATCTTGGCAAAGGAGAAATGCTCACAAAATATGAGAGAAATAAGCTTTTTGCACAAATTGGAACATTTCTGGGATCTTTTATTTTAGCTCATGAAACATGGGACCATGTTGTGTTTTATATTTTTATTCAGTATAGATTGAGAATCATTTCCATATCGATAAGAGCGTCTGCGAAATGACAGAAGTGTAAATGTAATGTAAATGTTATTGCTCATGGTGTAACTATGTACTGTTTTTAATCACACGGCAAACCAAACGTTGCTGCCATTGCTGTGGGTTCCAGAGATTCAACGGTGGTAAATATCTCATTCAAATTGAATTTCATTCATAAATGTGGCCACTTAATTTACTGTGCTATAAGTTATGCATACTTCATGTTAATATTCCATTACCCTAAGTCCTCCATTCCCGAACGTGAAGCCGCCTGACCCTAGCAGAAAGGACCAGAGAAAAGTGTTGGCCTGTTATGACTTCTTATTGAATAAAATTAAGATCACTTAAGTTCTTACTTAGATTTAGTATTGACTGACATAAATTGGAGCATGAACATGCTTAGTCTACACATTAATGCATATCACAACAGTTGAGAGGTGTGTACACACTTGCAATTTAGCCTAGATCCGTTAAACTCGAGTGACGACTAAGCTCTAGAGGTTTTGTAACTTCACATGAGTAAGACTATGTCAATACAGATCTGAATGTTTGATATCCTTTTTACTGTACACTGTTGATAGTAGTTGATGCCAAAGCTAATCACTGGACTCAGTCAGCTTGACAAACTTCTGAGGCATATGAACACACTGTCATGACGTTGGCCTGTGGGTAAGGTTTATGACCCCCCCCCATAAATACCTTTCCCCCTTCCCCTCTCTTACTGACCCTACTGAAGGACTGCTGTCCTGTTAAATATAGAGAGTCTGGGAACATCAAACAAATGGCGAAAGGTACCACATATTTTGTTAATAAAACCAGTTGGAAATATGCTTGGGAACGTAATGAGTATGTATGTCAGTTCGGTTGTCATCTGAGACATTATGACTGATGACAGGACGACATAAACTGTATCTGAGAAAGTATACACCCTCTAGTTATCAGTCACATGGAATTGTTATGCAATTGAAATGTTTGATATTGAAAATGTTTGTTAGGAGATGAAATGTAATTTTAGCTTCCGAATGAGAGATTTGGGTTTTCATAAGGAAAGGGCCCTGCTCGATCAGTAACCCAACCCTGTGAAGAGACAGGGGTTATAAACGATGAAACACCTCCCTCCCCCCTCTCCACTATATAATCCTTTGACGAAAAGATAACCAGGTAGTTCCAGTACGGGAGGCCTGCAGCCTCTACGTTAGAAGGACACACATGTCAACTAAGCCAACCTCGGCGTGAGCTATGGTATGAACTGGTATGAACTTTGAGCTTATTCACTACAGAAGTGCTACTTCCTAGCCGTTGAGTTAGCAGCGGCCGCTGTAACGTGGGCTAGGAAAGGACGGACGACGGATCCAGTCTAACAGACGGACGAAGATACCACCACGTATCCAATTGACCACCAGAGACATTCTTCCGAGTAACAGGAAGATCTGTTGGCCAACCCGGCCTGCATCTACGACCAATCTACCGAAGCGCAGCTCAGAGTAAATATTTATTGCATTTTCCTTTTCCAAATGGGCGGTAATTTAGAATGCATAAGATAATGTATTTACGATAGCATAGCTGCTGTTTCTTTGTTCCTAAATCTTCCCGCTCTTTCATTCAAGCCCAACCCCCTTTCCTTTGTGTAACCAGCCATGATACAGGTTCCGTCCACAAGGACGTTTTCTGTATGACGTCATTGTATTCTGTGTATTTGTAATTCTGTGTGATTAGTTAGGTATTTAGTAAATAAATAATTAAACCCAATTTTGTATTGCTGATTCAACTTGTTAGCCAGGGTTCGTGAAGATAGCCAAGAATTTACAACTTTCATTATGAGACTGAAAATAAGGTGAGGATTGAGATGACGGCTATCGATGTAAAATATTACTAAGTATTTTAAGAGTTTATTCGGAAGATAACAGCTCTATAAACGTTCTTCCGTGGTGCCCCGACTTTCTAGTTAATTACATTTACATGATTAGCTTAATCAGGTAATATTAATTACAGAGAAATCATTTTATAAATTAGCCTGTCATATCACTTAATCCGGCATAGCCAACGACACGACAACACATACACAAGGGGTTGCCAGGCTGAGTACACTGAGCAGTCAGGAAAAGCTCCTATTGTGAATTTAGTGACTGAATGGAACAAAGAAGAAACAGCACAGCAACATGATCACACAGTTAACTCTCCACCTCTCAATTACATAGTTCACTCTCCACCTCTCAATTACACAGTTCACACTCCACCTCTCAATCACGCAGTTCACTCTCCACCTCTCAAACACAGTTCACTCTCCACCTCTCAATCACGCAGTTCACTCTCCACATCTCAATCACGCAGTTCACTCTCCACATCTCAATCACACAGTTCACTCTCCACCTCTATCACACAGTTCACTCTCCACCTCTCAATCACACAGTTCACACTCCACCTCTCAATCACACAGTTCACACTCCACCTCTCAATCACTCCCCTTTAGCACCAGCTCTAACAATGGTCCTCTATTTTTACTCAGGAGGAAGCTCAAGCCTGCTCTTTTGAGACAATACAAGGAGACCAAAGATGGTGGATAAATAAAGACGTCCCACTCATGCCATTTACCATCGGGGAAGAAAAAGGTCACTGTTCTGGTCTGCTTAAGGGGTGGCTCTCCCATTGGCACCAATATGAAAGGCTGGATTGAAAGTTAGGGAGATCCGGTATCAATTGTTGATAAACAAACAATCAAACTCCACTTGTTGTGGCGGCGGTTCGGCGCGGCTGTGCTGTGACTGGGTCAGAGATGGTAGGAGACAGTGATGGAGAAGAAAGTGAAACAAGTTTGGAACATAGAGGTACAAATAAAGGAGGGTTTGAAGGGAAGCCAGAGATCTTTGGAAGGAGTGAGAAGGCAGAAAAGGAGGTTTGAGGAGAGCAACATAGTTTCCAATGCTAGAGGCAGTTCGGAGGTAGAGAGCGCCGAGGAAGGGGAAGATAAGTCACGAGGGGAACATGGAGGTGAGGAGGAGTATAAAGTGATTCTGAAGTTTAAGGAGGATGGGGGAGTAGGGGCGATGAGTCCGATAAGGTTGACGGCTGTGATAAAAGAGTTGATTGGGTAAGTTGTCAATGCTAAAGTGTTAAGAGATGGGAGCTTGTTGGTGTTCTGCAATTTTTTTATTTAACTAGGCAAGTCAGTTAAGAACAAATTCTTATTTACAATGACAGCCCACACCAGCCAAACAAGGACGAAGCTAGGACAATTGTGCACCGACCTATGGGAGTCCCAATAACAGCCAGTTGTGATACAGCCTGGAATCGAACCAGGGTGTCTGTAGTGATGCCTCAAGCACTAAAATGCAGTGCCTTAGACCGCAGTGCCTTAGAACATGGCTCAGAGGGAAAAAGTTGTCAGAGTGAAGCAAATAGGGAAGTGTAAGATGGTGTCGAGCAGCTGGAATGATCAAGCAGGGAAGCAGTGGATTAAAGGGGTGATAACAGGAGTGCCTGTGAGTGTTAGCACTAAAGAGGTACGCGACAATTTGAGAGGAGGCATTCTAGTGAATGTTCAAAGATTGCAAGCAACAGTGGGTGGAGTTAAGGTGCATGGCCCGTCTATTCTGTTACACTTCAAGGACCGGGTACTGCCAAATAAAGTAACCATAGGGTATTTGAGTTATTACGTGAGGGCATATGTACCGAAGCCTTTAAGATGTTATAAATGCCAGAGGTTTGGGCATGCGGCAACAGCCTGTAAAGAGAAAAAGAGGTGTGCCAGGTTTGGAGGGGAGCATGAGTAAGGGAAGTGTGGGGATGGTGTACAACCAAAGTGCTGCAGCTGTGGTGGTGATCATAATGTGGCATATAGTGGTGTCATAACGTGGCCCTTTCTGGGTATAGATCATGGCTTCCCACTCTCTCCTACACCCAGGTTCTGTTATCTCAGGGTTGTAAATTCCTGGCAGAGACTCTCTCCCCCTGGCCATGCAGAAAGAGAGACACAGAGAGAAAAGGATTTCACATGGCGATGTCGTGTCTTTGGCATTATTAAATTGAAGACTTATTTTATCAATTCTCTGTAATTATTATTACGTGATTAAACTAATCATGTAAAGGTAATTAACTAGGAAGTCGGGGCACCAAGGAAAAACTACAAAGTTATAATTTTCCTAATATAACTTTTCAGATATTTTAATATCTGATCAATTAGTCTTCTAAATAATAAATGATTATTTACCTCATGTTAGTCTCATTCCAAACGTCATAAGTTATTGGTTATCTGCACGAACCCAGCCTTCACTATGAATCATCCATACATCAATTGTCTTAATCAATTATTTACTAACTAACTAAATAATCACAGAAATGCATAAACAAACAAACAGTAGATATGGTTACAAGGAAATGATAGGGGAGGTTCCCTAGTGGGCTAAGCCGATATGGCGGCATGGTGGACAAAGGGAAGCGGGTGTTGGCTGAGAAGGGCGGGAATTACAAGAGTCACTACACAGTTGATAATTATTCATTGAAATGCTAACCCTTTGCACATGAACGCTCACTCATTCGGGAATCACTGCAATCAATATATATTTATGCTCAGTGTGTCGTCGTGATCTCTGTTGGAATCGTCCGTCTTTCTGTTGGAAAGTTCATCTTAGTAGCTCTCTGCTTCCCTGGAGTCTTCGTAGTTAGAATGGATACTTCAGAGTCCCATTCAGAAATGTTCTTATAGAGAATAGATGTTTCGGCGGTTGTTGGTCTTCGCATTCCAGGTCGACATAATTGCTAGCTGCAGACTAGTAATTAGTATCGAAGAGTTGCTCTTATTCTGTCGGATCGATAGTCTCAGAGTTTAACCACGTGGTATGGTTAAGAATTCAGCAACCATTACAACCTTAGCTTATACTGAGCTTTTTGTGGTCTCTACTCCAACCTTTGCTCCCTCAGCTGACCGAGGTAGGCGTGGTCTAAAAAGGATTTCTTCAGGTGGGGGTTTTATTCGGAACAGTAGAAAAGGGCTGTCCCATGAGCCAGATCATGTCTGTGCTCACGGGGGCGGGCCAATGACTTAGTTAAACTTTGAAGGGAATACAATTCTCTCACATTAATGGTTCAACATCACCTTAGATAATTTCACAAATAGTTTCATCTTTACTCATTCATTTTATACAATAATTAGATGCAAACCTCATAACGGAGGCTCCTGTATAAACAGAGTTATGGTAATATGGCTGTATTGTCTTTCAATTAGGTCACAACATGAAACAAAACGGACCAGTCATAGCTGGCTTCTCCACCGACCATTTACACATTCTCCAAAACATGGATATTGTTCAGTTCTCAAGTTCTGTGATGTAGAAGAAGTTCCTTTGTTCTACTGTGAAACTCTCTCTCCATACTGCCTGGCCATGAGGAGAGAGTCTCCTCTAGGAATTTACAACCTGGGATAACAGAACCTGGGTGTAGGGGGAAGAGAGAGGTGGTGAGAGAGAGGGGGATGGTACTCGCTATACCCAAAGAGGGCCACATCATGACAGCGAACTCCTAAATCCCCAAAATGGGAATATGAAACAAAATGTCCACTTGTGAGAAGGTGGGAATGGTCCGTGGACACTTAAGGGACCGGTATGATGAGTGTGTTTCATTTGGTGACCTCAGAGAGGACAGGAAACACACATAACTATATCTCTGAATGTGTATATTTCTCAATTATGGGGTTGGCATCTAATTCTTGTATAAAATGTAAAGATGAACTATTTGTGAAATGATGTAATGTGATGTTAAACCTTTAATGTGAGAAAATTGTATTCCCGTTAAAGTTTAACTAAGTCATTGGCCCGCCCCCGTGAGCACAGACATGATCAGGCGTCATAGAACCGCCTTTTCTACTGTTACGAATAAAACCCCCTCCTGAGGAAATCCTCTTCAGACCACGCGTACCTCGGTGTAAGCTGAGGTGGCACAGGTTGGAGTACCAAGACTGAGCAAACCCACAGCGTGAGCTGTGATTGCGAATAGTTATTGAATTCCTAACCATACCACGTGGAGCATTGGCTACACGGCTGGAAATTGTTAAACTCTGAGACTATCGATCACTACAGAATATCGGTCCCGTGTGGCTCAGTTGGTAGAGCATGGTGTTTGCAACACCAGGGTTGTGGGTTCGATTCCCACGGGGGACCAGTATGGAAAACAAACAAAAAAAAGGTATGAAATGTATGCATTCACTTCTGTAAGTTGCTCTGGATAAGAGCGTCTGCTAAATGACTAAAATTTAAATAAGAGCAAATCTTTGACATACAATTACTAGTCTGCAGCTAGAAATTATGTAAATCTAGAACGAGAATATTGACAACCGCAGAGGCATCTATTCTATGAGAACATTTCCGAATGGTACTCTGAAGTCTTCATTCTAACCACGAAAGACTTTGATCTTCACGTAAACAGAAATAGCGAGAGAGACTCGGATGAACTCTCCAGCAGACGGACTGGATTCCAACAGAAAAGATCACGACACATGGGCGTAAATATATATTGATTGCAATTATTCCGAATGAGTGAGCGTTCATGTGCAAAGGCTTAGCATTTCAATTAATATAATTATCAACTGTGTGTAGGGATCCCTTTTGTCTTTCTCACTCTCCCTTTTGTCTTTCCCACCAAGCCGTCATATCGGCTTAGCCCACTAGGGAAACTTCCCTATCATTTGTTAGTAACCTATCTACTGTTTGTTTGTTTATGCATTTCTGTGATTATTTAGTTAGTTAGTAAATAAATGATTAAGCCAATTGGTGTATGGATGATTCATAGTAAAGGCTGGGTTCGTGCAGATAACCAACAAGTTACGACGTTTGGAATGAGACTGACATGAGGTAAATAATAATTCATTAATAAGAAGACTAATTGATCAGATATAAAAAAAATCTGAAGAGATATATTAGGAAAATTATAACTTTGTAATCTGAAGATTTTCCTTGGTGCCCCGACCTTCAAGTTAATTACATTTACATGATTAGTTTAATCATGTAATAATAATTATAGAGAACTGATTTGATAAAATAACAGTCTTCACTTGTAATGATGCCAAAGACACGACAGTGGGTGTGAGGCAATGAAGCAGGCAGTGGAGGTGCAACAAGTGAGAGTGGAGAGAAGGGTGTCATATGCTGAGGCAGTGAAGGTGGTCCTGGTCCAGGGAGATACAGGTTCAATGGAGAGATGGGTAGGAGCATCTAGACCGGGGAATGTGTGCGGCGATATGGTATACATAGATAAGAGAGAACTGGTGACGTTCATAGTCTAAAACAGAGAGGATTCAGCTAATAGTGAAAGTGGCTGGGAGATATCTCAGTATGACAGGGTTGACATGGGATGAGTTTCGAGATGACCTCAATCAGCTGAGGATGGAGTCATGTATTACTGGATCTTAGTTATGGTGGTAGTACTACAATAGAAAGATTGAAGCCTGTTGGCTGATGGGCAGGAGTTCCAGCAGTTCGTTGTGGATATGCCAGCTAAGCCTGATGTGATTTATGTGCAGGAAACATGGCTCAAACCGACTGTGGAGTTTATCGGGACATAGATGTAGGGGTGGGTGCCACCTTCATAGAGCAAGGACTATGTTAGGCAAAGGTATTGAACAGGAATATGTGGTGGTGGAGGTGTGGCTGAGAGGAAGGGTGATAGTGAACTACTATAATCTGTGTCAGATATTGGACCTGGAAGTGCTGGAGAGGGTGGAGGGCCAGGATAGAAGTAAGGTAATGTGGTGTGGGGATTTTAATGCCCAAAACACTATCTGGATGGATGGAAATGGCCAAGTAATGGAAAATCTGGTGTGCCTGAATGATGGCCGGGATTGATGTAGCCACAGGGAAAGTGTCTGCCCTGGACCTCACTCTGGTATGTAGTGTAATGGCAGGAATCTGTGAGTGGGAGGTATGGGAGGAGTCGACAGTAGGGATTGATCATTACCCCATAGTACGCACAGTAGGCCGAAGGGAGGAAGAGGTGTTAGTGGATGGAGTAGGCAGGTGGGTGTTTGGAAGGGCAAAGTGGGATCAGTTTCAGGAGCTGAGTGAGCAGGTGATGGCTCGGTTGGATATGAGAGTGGATCTGGATAGTATGAGTAACTGGGTGAGAACAGCATTAGTGGGGGCAGCTACTGAGGCTATACCTAAGAGTTCAGTGTGGAGGAGGAAAGCAGTCCCGTGGTGGACGGAGGAGTGTGGGGCAATGGTGAGGAGTTGGAACAGGGCATTTAGAGTACTGAAAAATACACATAACTTCCAACATCTGATTCAGTATAAGCAGGCCCAGGCCCTGGTGAGGAGAACTATCCGTCAGGCAAAGAGGTCATGTTGGCGTCGGTTCTGTGACACCATTGGAAGTGCGACACCAGTGGGAGAAGTGTGGGGGATGAGTGGGGTCAGATGGGAGTGGGATTATCCTGTGTTGACGAGTGTGAAGGATGTGGCAGTAACAGATGAGGAGAAGGCAGAGACGATGGCCAAAGCATTTGTCCAAGTGCATAGCTCTGCAAATTTGTCAGAGGAGGGGCAAAGGGGGAGAGAACCAGAGAGGGGCATCCAGGAGTGCTGGATAGGAGGGAGTTTGTAAATTGGGTGTTGAATGCACCATGTACCATGACAGAGATGAAAAGCGCAATAGGAAAGGCAGGGTTAACTTCACCTGGGAAAAATGAGGTGTGCTATGTTGTGTTGGCCCATCTTAATGATGAGGCACTGGACAAGGTATTGGTGTTGTACAACAGCGTGTGGGAGGAGGAGAAACTACCAGGCAGTTGGAAGGCGGCAGTAGTGGTACCAATCCGGAAGCCAGGGAAGGACCCAACGAGGCCAACAAGCTATCGGCCAATAGCTTTAACATCACATGTATGTAAGATTATGTAACATATCAAATCAAATCAAATTTGATTGGTCACATACACATATTTAGTATATGTTATTGCGGGTGTAGCAAAATGCTTGTGTTCCTAGCTCCAACAGTGCAGTAGTATCTAACAATTCACAACAATACACAAATCAAAAAAGTAAAAGAATGGAATGAAGAAATATATCAATATTAGGATGAGCAAGGTTGGAGTGGCATTGACTAAATACAGTACAATATAATACATTATATACATATGAAATGATTAAAGCAGTATGTAAACATTATTAAAGTGACTAATGTTCCATTATTAAAGTGGCCAGTGATTCCATGTCTATGTGTATAGGGCAGCAGCCTCTAAGGTGCAGGGTTGAGTAACCGGGTGGTAGCCAGCTAGTGATGGCTATTTAACAGTCTGATGGCCGTGAGATAGAAGCTGTTTTTCAGTCTCTAGGTCCCAGCTTTGTTGCGCCTGTACTGACCTCGCCTTCTGGATGATAGCGGGGTGAACAGGCAGTGGCAGGTGGTTGATGTCCTAGATTATCTTTTTGGCCTTCCTGTGACATCGGGTGCTGTAGGTGTCCTGGAGTTGCAGGCAGTGTGCCCCCGGTGATGCTTTGGGCAGACCGCACCACACTCTGGAGAGCCCTACGGTTGCGAGCGGTGCAGTTGCCGTACCAGGCGGTGATACAGCCCGACAGGATGCTCTCAATTGTGCATCTGTTAAAGTTTGTGAGGGTCTTAGTAGCCAAGCCAAATTTCTTTAGCCTCCTGAATGGTACATATGATTACGGAGAGGCTAACTTACTTCATGGAGAGCAGGGGGCTAGTATCGCCACATCAGAGTGGGTTCAGGAAGGGGAGGGGAACTATGGACCCAGTGCTCTGCTTAGAAGCAGAGGTCAGGAAGGCTCAGGTGAACAAGGAGACTGTTGTAGCTGTCTTTTTTGATGTGGAGAAGGCGTATGATATGATGTGGAAGGAGGGGTTGTTAATCAAGCTTGATATTATGGGGTAGGAGGAAGAACGTACAACTCGATAAAGGATTTCCTGTTTGGAAGGTCTATCCAGGTGAGGGTGGGGAAGTCTCTATCAGGCAGCTACCTGATGGATAATGGTACACCACAGGGGAGCGTGATTAGTCCTCTGTTTTTTCCCAATCATGATAATTTATGTTTACTCTCAGGTACAGACGGATATTGGGAGGTCGTTATTTGCAGATGATGGGGCCTCATGGAAGAGGGGAAGAAATGTGCCATACATAGTCAGAAAGGTACAGTAAGCAATTGATGAGGTAGAGCGGTGGGCATTAATGTGGTTCTCTGTAGAGAAAACTCAGACAGTGTTCTTTACCAGGAGGAAGGTGGGAGATAAGGTATGCTTGAGGTTATATGGGAGAAACTTGGAGATGGTGGGTTCCTTCAGGTTCCTTGGGGTATACTTTGACACTGGACTTACCTGGGCAGAACACATCGAGAGAGTAGTGGGAAAATGTAAGAAGGTGCTAAATGTGATGTGCTGTCTGACGGGGAAGGAGTGGGGGGCTGGGCGTTCCTCATTGAGGACCATGTATGTTGCATTGATCCAATCTGTAATAGACTATGGCAGTATAGTTTATGGTTCGTCAGCCCGGACCTCATTGGAAAGGCTAGATGTCATACAGGGGCAAGGACTCAGAATATGTAGTGGGGAGTTTTGGACCTCCCCAGTGGCTGCACTACAGGTGGAGATGGGGGATATGCCATTGCAGATTAGGAGACATCATCTGGCAATGAATTATTGGGTCAACCTACAGGGACATTTTTCAATATTCTTTATTTAACCTTTATTTAGCTAGGCACGTCATGGGGCAAGACATGTGGTGTCTCATCCAACGAAAGGGATTTTACAAGCATGCTGGTAACGAGCGAAGACAGAACACAAGCTTTGGGTGGGTGGGTAATACTCAGGCGAAGGAGATAGGACTGTATGGAAAGGAGTTTAGTCCAACGGTAGCTATTCCTGTAAATCCGCAATGGCTACTCCCGCCTCCAGTAGTTGATCTAGAAGTGTTGGAGAGACTACAGAAACATAGGGAGGGTGTTGATCCATCTGATTTGTTTTATAGATGTCTGGATCTGGATTTTGTGGCCAATTACACAGATGGTTCAAAAGATCCAAGGACAGGATGAACTGGGTCAGCATTTGTAGCGCAGGAATGTTGGGTGGTAGTCAGGAAACGTATTACAGATCATCTGGCTGTATATACGGCGGAGCTGATGGCCATACTGTTGGCCTTGCAGTGGGTGGAGGAAGTCAAGCCAGACAGAGTTGTTATTTGCTGCGATTCATGTGCAGTGTTGATGAGTCTCCAGTCCTTTAGCTCATGTAGCAGACAATACCTACTTTATGAGGTATTACAAACCCATGGCAGCATGAGACAAATGGGTATACAGCACAGGAGGTTGGTGGCACCTTAATTGGGTAGGATGGGCTCGTGGTAATGACTGGAGCGGAATAGATGGAATGGTATCAAATACATCAAACACATGGTTTGATGCCATTCCATTCGCTGTTTCAGACATTATTATGAGCCGTCCTCCCCTCAGCAACCTCCACTGGTATACAGATAATATTTACATGGGTCCCAGCTCATGTGGGAGTGGAAGGGAACGAGGCAGTTGATGCACTGGCTAAACAAGCACTAAGTATTGGGGATGTTGATGTGGTAGTTTCAATGAGCAAGGCAGAGGCAAAAAGCATGATATGGACAGTGATGGTGCAGAGATGACAGGAGCAGTGGAGTAGAGATACTAAGTGCAGGCATTTATTTCAAGTACAGAGGAAAGTTGGGGAGGGGAGAACTGCAGGAAGGGACAGAAGAGGAGGCTATTTTTACAAGATTAAGGGTGGGACACAGCCAGTTGAATAAGTCCTTAAATGTGATAGGAAAGCATCCAACAGGAAAGTGTGATTATTGCAAGGAAACAGAGACTGTGGAGTATGTATTACTATGGTGTGGGCAGTATCAGAGGGAAGCAGAGAGGTTGAGATCTAGTATGACGGAAAAGGGGATACAGGAAATTAGTTTAAAGCGTATATTGAGTAGAATGTTATTAGATATAGTCTCAAATATTTTGTTATCTTTTGAAGAGCAACGGGGCTGGCAGGTAGGAATGAATTTTGTCCTGTCTCTGGCCCACACTCCAGTACAGTAGGTGATGGTAATGCACCATACCATTGGATGCCACCCCCGATAAACCCCACCGAAGAAGAAGAAGTAGAAGAAGAAGAAGAAGAAGAAGGCACCAATGCGATAGCATGCTTCTTTTGCCCACGACATTAGGGTACTGGGAAAAGATTCAAAGTTCAGTCTCAATTTTTTTATGGAAAGGGAAACGTCCCAAAATAAAGATGACTACACTTCAACAACCCAAAGGTTTTGGGGGTCTAGGTTGACCCAATATCAAGTTATATGCCTTGTCTTTAGTACGCCGCCCACTTAACCTGTTATGGCTAGGGGGCAGTATTTTCACAGCCGGATAAAAAACGTACCCGATTTAATCTGATTATTACTCCTGCCCAGAAACTAGAATATGCATATAATTATTAGCTTTGGATAGAAAACACTCCAACGTTTCTAAAACTGTTTGAATGGTGTCTGTGAGTATAACAGAACTCATTTGGCAGGCCAAAACCTGAGAAGATTCCATGCAGGAAGTGGCCTGTCTGACAATTTCTTGCCCTTCTTGATTATCTCTATCCATTACAGAGGATCTCTGCTGTTACGTGACACTTCCTACGGCTCCCATGGGCTCTCAGAAGGCGGCAAAAAGCTGAATCGTGGCTTTGCAGGCTCTGGTTGAAAAAAAGTAGCGGGTTTGGGTAGTGGCTGGTTACAGTACTGTGAGACTCAGGCTCGTGCCTGCGTCGACAGAATGCTTTGTTTTCTTTCATCTGTTTACCTAAACGCAGATTCCCGGTCGGAATATTATCGCTTTTTTACGAGAAAAATGGCATAAAAAATTGATTTTAAACAGCGGTTGACATGCTTCGAAGTACGGTAATGGAATATTTAGAAATCTTTTGTCACGAATTGCGCCATGCTCGTGACCCTTATTTACACTTCGGATAGTGTCTTGAACGCACTAACAAAACGCCGCTATTTGGATATAATGATGGATTATTTTGGACCAAACCAACATTTGTTATTGAAGTAGCAGTCCTGGGAGTGCATTCTGACGAAGACAACAAAGGTAATCAAACTTTTGTAATGGTAAATCGGAGTTTGGTCAGGGCTAAACTTGGTCGGTGTCTAAATGGCTAGCCGTGATGGCTGGGCTATCTACTGAGAATATTGCAAAATGTGCTTTCACCAAAAAGCTATTTTAAAATCGGACATATCGAGTGCATAGAGGAGTTCTGTATCTATAATTCTTAAAATAATTGTTATGTTTTTTTGTGAACGTTTATCATGAGTAATTTAGTAAATTCACCGGAAGTTCTGAACGTCACATGCTAATGTAAAAAAGCTGGTTTTTGATATAAATATGAACTTGATTGAACAAAACATGCATGCATTGTATAACATAAAGTTGTCATCTGATGAAGATCATCAAAGGTTAGTGCTGCATTTAGCTGTGGTTTAGCTGTGGCAAAACAAAGCAAAATAACAGCTGAAATATACATTTACGTAAGTATTCAGACCCTTTACTCAGTACTTTGTTGAAGCACCTTTGGCAGTGATTAAAGCCTCGAGTCTTCTTGGGTATGACGCTACAAGCTTGCCACACCTGCATTAGTGGAGTTTCTCACATTCATCTCTGCAGATCGTCTTAAAAACTCTGTCAGATTGGATAGGGAGCATCGCTGCACAGCTATTTTCAGGTCTCTCCAGAGATGTTCGATTGGGTTCAAGTCCAGGCTCTGGCTGGGCCACTCAAGGACATTCAGAGACTTGTCCCGAAGCCACTCCTGCATTGTCTTGGCTGTGTGCTTAGGGTAGTTGTCCTGTTGGAAGGTGAACCTTCGCCTGCAGTCAAACGTCATGAGCACCCTGGAGCAGGTTTTCATCAAGCATCTCTCTGTACTTTGCTCCGTTCATCTTTCCCTCGATCCTGACTAGTTTCCCAGTCCCTGCCGCTGAAAAACATCCCCACAGCATGATGCTGCCACTACCATGCTTCACCGTAGGGATGGTGCCAGGTTTCCTCCAGACGTGACGATTGGCATTCAGGCCATAGAGTTCAATCAGACCAGAGAATCTTGTTTCTTATGGTCTGAGAGTCCTTTAGGTGCCTTTTAGCAAACTCCAAGCGGGCTGTCATGTGCCTTTTACTGAGGAGTGGATTCCGTCTGGCCACTCTACCATAAAGGCCTGATTGGTGGAGTGCTGCAGAGATGGTTGTCCTTCTGGAAGGTTCCCCCATCTCCACAGAGGATCTCTAGATCTCTGTCAGAGTAACCATCAGGTTCGTTGATGCCGAAGGAAATTGCTGCCGTTTTACGATCGCATAACCAATTGTGCATGTTTTTTCTCGTTATTTTGTACTTATTTTGTACATAATGTTTCTGCCACTGTGTCTTATGACTGAAAAGAGCCTCTAAATATCAGGACAGCGATTACTCACCCCATACTGGAGGAATACTTTTTCTTCAACGAGTCAGACGGGAAGGATTTACTTCAGACTCCTGACAAGGCCTCATCCCCAACATTCACAGGAGAAAGAGATGGAGGTATCGAAGACGATGGTCCGGGTGCCTTGTAAGGATCCGATCAATCGATAATAAAATAGACATACTACGATTACGTATATCTTACCAACAGGACATTAAAAACTGTAATATCTTATGTTTCACCGAGTCGTGGCTGAAAGACGACATGAGTAACATACAGATGGCGGGTTTTAAGCTTTTTCGTCAGGATAGAACAGCGGCCTCTGGTAAGACAAGGGGTGATGGTCTATGTATATTTCTAAACAACAGTTGGTGCACGAAGTCTAAGGAAGTCTCAAGGTTTTGCTCGCATGAGGTAGAGTATCTCATGATAAGCTTCAGACCACACTATTTACCAAGAGAGTTTTCATCTGTATTTTTCATAGCTGTCTATATACCACCACAAATCGATGCTGGCACTAAGACCATACTCAATGAGCTGTATACAGCCATAAGCAAAGAGGAAAACACTCATCCAGAGGTGGCGCTAGTGGCCGGGGACTTTATTGCAGGGAAACTAAAATCTGTTTTACCTAATTTCTACCAGCATGTCACATGTGCAACAAGAGGGAAAAAACTCTAGACCACCTTCACTCCACACACAGGTATGCGTATAAAGCTGTCCCTCACCCTCCATTTGGCAAATCTGACCATAATTCTATCCTCCTGATTCCTGCTTACAAGCAAAAACTAAAGCAGGAAGTACCAGTGACTCGCTCAATACGGAAGTGGTCAGATGATGCAGATGCTAAGCTACAGGACTGCTTTGTTGGCACAGACTGGAATATGTTCCGGGATTCTTCCGATGGCATTGAGGAGTACACCACATCAGTCACTGGCTTCATCAATAAGTGGATCGATGATGTCGTCCCCACAGTGACCATACGTACATACTCCAACCAGAAGGCAACATCCGCACTGAGCTAAAGGGTAGAGCTACCGCTTTAAGGATGCAGGAATCTAACCCGGAAGCTTATAAGAAATCCCGCTATGCCCTCTGACGAACCATCAAACAGGCAAAGCATCAATACAGGACTAAGAACGAATCGTACTACACCGGCTCTGACACTCGTCAGATGTGGCAGGGCTTGCTAACCATTACAGACTACAAAGGGAAGCACAGACGAGAGCTGCCCAGTGACACGAGCCTACCAGAAGAGCTAAATTACTTCTATGCTCGCTTCGAGGCAAGTAACACTGAAGCATGCATGAGAGCATCAGCTGTTCTGGATGACTGTATGATCACGCTCTCCGTAGTCCGTGTGAGTAAGACATTTAAACAGGTCAACATTCACAAGGCCGCTGGGCCAGACGGATTACCAGGACGTGTACTCCGAGCATGCGCTGACCAACTGTCAAGTGTCTTCACTGACATTTTCAACCTGTCCCTGACTGAGTCTGTAATATCAACATGTTTCAAGCAGACCACCATAGTCCCTGTGCCCAAGAACATTAAGGTAACCTGCCTAAATTACTACCGACCCGTAGCACTCACGTCTGTAACCATGAAGTGCTTTGAAAGGCTGGTCATGGCTCACATCAGTACCCTTTTCCCAGAAACCCTAGACCCACTCCAATTTGCATACCGCCCCAACAGATCCACAGATGACGCAATCTCTATTGCACTCCACACTGCCCTTTTCCACCTGGACAAAAGGAACACCTATGTGAGAATTCTATTCATTGACTACAGCCCAGCGTTCCACACCATACTGCCCTCTAAGCTCATCACTAACCTGGGACTAAACTCCTCCCTCTGCAACTGGATCCTAGACTTCCTGACGGGCCGCCCCCAGAGGTAGGTAACAACACATCCGCCACGCTGATCCTCAACACGGGGGCCACTCAGGGGTGCGTGCTCAGTCCCCTCCTGCACTCCCTGTTCACTCATGACTGCATGGCCAGGCACAACTGCAACACCATCATCAAGTTTGCCGATGACACAACAGTGGTAGGCCTGATCACCAACAACGATGAGACAGCCTGTAGGGAGGAGGTCAGAGACCTGGCCGTGTGGTGCCAGGACAACAACATCTCCCTCAACGTGATCAAGACAAAAGAGATGATTTTGGATTACAGGAAAAAGAGGAGCAAGCATGCCCCCATTCTCATCAATAGGGCTGCAGTGGAGCAGGTTGAGAGCTTCAAGTTCCTTGGTGTCCACATCACCAACAAACTATCACGGTCCAAACACACTAAGACAGTCATGAAGAGGGCACGACAAAGCCTTTTCCCCCTCAGGAGACTGAAAAGATTTGTCATGGGTCCTCAGATCCTCAAAAGGTTCTACAACTGCACCATCGAGAGCATCCTGACTGGTTGCATCACTTCCTGGTATTGCAACTGCTTGGACTCCGACCTTAAGGCACTACAGAGGGTAGTGCATACAGCCCAGTACATCACTGGGGCCAAGCTTACTGCCATCCAGTACCTCTATACCATGCGGTTTCAGAGGAAGGCCCTAAAAATTGTCGAAGCCACCCTAGTCATTGACTTTTCTCTCTGCTACCGCACGGCAAATGGTACCGGAGCATCAAGTCTAGGTCCAAAAGAGTTTGTCATGACTTTCTCTCATTGGTGAGGATTAAAGGCGCCAGATCAGCTCGGCACAGAGTTGGGACGGTTTTATGACTTAATGCCGGTCGTAACCTTTCTCTCTCTTGCCCTGCAGTATTGAACAAAGGAATGTGCTGTGTGTAGAGAGCGACTCTTGCCTAATTCCTCTAACATCAAAAGATTGGACATTGGAACATTAGTTTTGAAATCCAAATGTTTGCAATGGTTGGTGGGGATCCAAACAGTAATCATATCATATAATGTATTATTTTGTGATGTCATTAAGGATGGTATAACAAGATGAAACTGAAACTCTGAAAGTGTACACGTCCTAGTGATCAGGTTTGCATCTAAATGTTGTATAAAATAAATGATTAAGTATAAGAATACTTTTGTGAAGATAGAAATGTGATTTTAGCCTTCTAAATGAGATTATGGCATTTCATTTAAACCTGGGCCCAGTCAGTAAACACGCTCACGTGAGCACAGACATTGTGTCAACAGGACATAATGCCCTCCAAGGCCAGAGTGCTTAAAAGGACTCGCTGAAAATTTAAATACAGACCAGAGAACGTGAGGACGTGGTCCACATATTGAAATGGTTAAAACTACAAGACCAGAAAATGGTAAGACCCTCTGAAACTCTCAACGAGTGACGAAGGTGAAGACTAGACCAAATATTCAGTCTGCTGGTATGTAAAGTAGTCTAATACATTTGACCAAAGATGGGAGGGAAGAACAGATCCCTCTCACCACTGTGTGGTACACCTGAAAGATCCAGTCTAAAAACACTCCAGAACAAAAGAAGCCAACAACTAAGAAGGACATTGTGACCTCTGGTGGACAACCAGAGACTTGTATTGAACTACTCCCCATAGACGGACTGAGTGGTTTCAACAGAGACGACAGAGAATGACATTTACGTGTAAATAAATGTTGCATTTCATATCCGAATGAGTAGTTGTTACGGTGCTAAATATTCATAATTACGGTGAGTGCGGTTTCCAAATGTATGTACGATAAGTCCACTCTCTTTGTCTCTCCCGCTCTTTATCTTTCCCCACCCCCTTTCCATTGTGTAACAAGCCGTCATATCGGTATATATCGGTACTCTCAAACATGTAGATCCCCTGAACGCAGCTCACTTTCCAGCCCACTTTCCAGCTCACACTCTCAAACACATAGATCCCCTGAACGCAGTTCACTCTCCAGATCCCAATCACCTGGATTCTGATCACCTGTTCACACACCTGTATGTCATTATCACACACTATTTAGTTCAGTTCTTTGCACACCATTATTGTGAGGTATTGTTTGTTTTGTGACACACTTCTATTAGAGCTCTGGTTTTTCCCGTAATTTAATCCACTCGTTTATGATAGTTTTTGCCTGCCTCACTAACGACGCCTATTCCCTGCCTGTACCTTAGCCTATCGGTTTTCCTGTTATCAACCTATTGCCTGATCTCCCAGATGACGCTATTAGCCTTTTCCCTGCCTGTACTGTTGCCTTGTTGGACCCCCCGTGTATGACCTTCTGCCTGCCCCCGGACCCAGATACCTGCCTACTCCTGTGGTCCTTTACAATAAACATCTGCTGCGCCCTGCGCCTGAAACCAGCTCTCTCTGTCTGCCATCGTGTTCATTACACCCATGGAGTCAACCACTCCCACTCCATCCACCTGCTGAGTTGCTGGTAGTCAGAACACAAGTAGAGGTTTTGTATCCAATCTATATTAAATGACTAGAAACCCTCCGTAAACTGATGGGAATATGTCTGTTGTGTTCTCAAAGAAATATTGGAACCTACATGCACATGATGTAGGACTGCCCCAGTGTGAAGATCTCCTGATCACAGGTTGCCAGATCTGTATCGAGTATAGGTTGTCCTGCCATTCCCTATCTTTTCCCTATATACTATTGTTAAACGATGACGCTTCACTGACTCTCACAGTTCCCCAAAATGAGTATGATTGTCTGGAGAGTAATTAATTCCTTGTCAAAAAGATTGTTGGTGAGACGGAAACCTCCACAGAAGCTTAGCATAACTCGATGGCTACAAAACTTCCTTGACGTCCTATCACTAGAGCTAACCATTGCTTGTGTAAACAGTGCCAAGGAAACAACATTAGATACCTTTAATAGAGCAGTCAAAAAGGTCAAAAGCTTATTATGTAATGCTATGTTTGAATTTATTAATTGTTTTTTGAATATCTGTATCGAATATCGATGTATGCAGGGTAATTCTATCCATGTGTGTCTTTTTCCCACAAATAATTTTACAAACACATGATGAGTTATGCATGATGTTTTGTTCTGTTCACAACATGAGCCCGTGGGGGGAAGGAGGGGGGAGGTGAAGAGGGAGGATGGGAGGGAGCGAAGGCCCAATAGGGATTGGTCTCACTTTCCCAACTTCATGCAAATCACCAGCAGCAACCACTGGGCGATGACCAATCATATCGAGTGGTTCCTATGACAAATTTGACGCTTTGCGACCCAACATTGGAGACTTTCTTTAGCAAAGATGGCTGAAAAAAATACTATGCATATTTTTTTGTCATGAAGTTCATTTATGAAAATCACTATTTAGCAATCTAGCTGACTAGCTAACATTAGCCAGCTAGCTAGCTTTATAGGTGTGGTGAAATGAGTATGAAATTGTAATTTGTGTTGTTTAATGTTTTAGGTACTCCTGAGAAAACCAGCAAACCAGGCTGTCGTCTTGTGAAACAGTGGAGAATAAAGAATCTAGCTTGCTAAAGCATTTTCTGCAAAGTACAAGTTTGTAAACTTGCCTTGCTAATATTTTTTATGCAATGCAACTGAAGTAACGTATCTAGCTAAATATTTTCTTGCTTATTGTGTAGTGGAGGATAAAATACCTGTATGCCTATGGATCTGTAGCTAGCTATGTTGTTGATCTGTGTATGGACCCTAAAACGTTTGGTATAAATATTAGTTTAGAACCAAGCTTTGAACCTCAGCTTTCATAGCCCGTTGTATTGACTTGAATAGTATTAATGAAGCCTATGGATTGAGTAGAATATAACTTTATTGTGCAAAGGATGCAAGTCGTATATACATGTAGTTATTACCAATCATGAGATCCCCACATTGTAGCCTGTACATTGAATATATTCACTGATCATGCACTCTACCTTGACAAATAAAGGTGATGTTCAGTTATGAATGTCTGTGAGATTCTTTTTCAGTCATATCCAATACCAGGTATAAAAATGGCCAGCTCTTTTCCAAGACCCCAACTTTCTTTGTATTTCTTATTGAAATAAGGTCACACCAATCATCATCATTTTATTAGCCAAACAGCAACCTTTTTTTCCGGGACAGCATAATATCCGATCAGGCATGGCCTCAGGCAGTCTGTAGTTTCCATTCTGATGTCCAACCGGTTTTTCTCTCCTGCTTATTCTACCTCCTGAGAAATAATTGCTTCTCTTTGTGATGTTTTATTGTGTGTGCAGCTAAATGTAAGTGACAAAATAAACTTGCGAGCTAGCTCGCATACTCCCGCTAGCATTAGCATTAGCATGGTCATCCGGATGACATTACTATTTAGCATACTTATTAAGGATTAGCATTTGTTAGCATTTGTCTGTGGTGCTATTTTCGGTTGTAGATCGGTCATGCTTATGTTTTATAATGTGTAGGTATTTCTACATTGCTCTATTGTTTCTTTGTGCATTTACCGTGTGTTTGGGTCCATATAGCCTGTTTAGTTTGTTGGCATGCAAATAGGCATATTTTTCCCATAGCCTAAATTCTCTTTTCTTTACAGAACCACAAATAGTATCAGAGAGAGTGGTCTTTGAGTTAAGCTACGAGTCAAGGCAGACAACACCACACATAACACACCACTCCAACGAGGGACCACGAGCAGAGGGTACTGTGAGTGGAATTAATTACTCTCACAACAAGACCAGCAGCAGCTAGCCTCCTGTACAAGATGAGACAGAAACACGTTTTCTTGCAGAACAGTCGTAACATGCCTGAAGCTGATAGGAGAGGAAACTGAGACGTTGACACGGGAGATACCGGAGCAATCGGAAGAGTTAAATTCATCCGCCTTAATGGGTCCCCAACAGTTCAAGTCACTACCCAGGCTGACTCGCAACAGTGAGGATGGAGCCTCACCCTCATCGGTTGGCAACTCACCTGCCCCCAATAGCAGGCACACCTCGACTAGAGATTGTCATCCTCAAAGTCAGCCGTAGCGGGCACAGCTGGTGACAACCAGAGATGATAAACTGCAGTCACAAAGGCAGCGTGATAAGATAGAGCAGCTCATTGAAAACCTTGGGATCAGAGGGATCTCTTTCTCAGACCAGTCATCCTCATCTACTCAGTCAATCCCTCGCCGTCGTTAGCCATCGCACCAGCGAAACCGGTCGTCTTCTCATTGCAGGACTACAGCGCCACCTAGAGGGCTGACTTCACATGATCGCCAACGTCAGCCCTCGCATTACCGCTGCAGTCAGCCTACACCTGATTACCGTCGTAAAGCCTCAACTGATTGCCATTGTCAGTCCACACCTGAATGTCGCCGCCGAGACTAATCACCTGACCGTCACTGCCGCGACTACTCATCTGACTATTGTTGTCAGCTCTCACATGACCATCGCCACTGCGACTACTCGCCTGACCATTGTCGCCGGGCCTACACTCTCGGTCATCGTCAGCTCTCGCCTGTCTGCTACCGCACTCCTTCACCTAGCCGGGAGTGCGCCTACCGTGGACCAACTCCTACCATCCCCAACTTCATCAATGAAGACCCACAAGAGTTTGCAGGGCTGAAGGTGGCCCTCAACAATGTGCTGCCTGTAGATGCAACAGCGTGCTTCAAGTTTCAGATATTGGTGGAACCTATTGGTGGAACTTCTTCCAACCTGAAGTTGGAAGAGGCTTTGCTAATTGCAGACTCCTCACGCAACAGCAGGTACCGATACAGTGACACCATGGAGTCCCTCACAGAACTGTATGGCCAAACCCACCAGCTTGCCCTCCAACGCATCGCAGGGTTAATGGATGGACCCAACATCAAGAGTGATGACATCAAGGCCCTCCGAAGATTCTCTCTGAGGGTGCATGCCTTGGTTGGCATGTTGGATCAGCTAGGGAGTAATGGACAGACAGAACTGAGGTGTGGCTCACACGTCTCCCGCCTCTTAGTTAAGTTACCACATGACCTAAGAGCCAGCTTCAAGAGATGTGTGAAACCCATCAAGACACCCATTCCAACCCTCATTCACCTGGCAGAGTGGCTCGAGTACGAGGTGAGAGTGGAAGTAGATGGCACGCAGTTCAGTAGCGACCAAAGCAGGGACCACCGTAGCTCACGCCCTTGATCAACATAAAGACAAATTCTTCCCCAAGACCACCACCATCCTCCACGGAGGTGAGCAGAGAAAGGACAAAGCCAAAGTCTCTTCACAGAACCAGTCTCCGGAGGAAAGGTCACGGGAGGAGCCAAATAAGTATTGTTTGTTCTGCAACACCACAAAGCATTACATGAATCAATGCACCAACTTTCAGCTCCTTTTGAAAGACCAGAAAGAATCCTGGATCAAGACAAATGAAAGATGTTGGAAGTGTGGACGTGAACACCAAGCAGCTCAGTGTACTCTCAAGGCTAAGTGCAAGAAGTGTGAGAAGAAGCATCTTGAGATTCTCCACGAGGTCAACACTAGCCCGACTGCAGCAAAAACCGCCAGCACCAAGGCGCCAACAGAGAGCATTTGCCTGGTGAGCTCCACTGCAGAGACCCTCTACATTGATCGACCTTCCGGAAGCAGCAAGGTGTTGCAGAAGACGAGTCGAGTCATCTTGTGGAGCAGCAACAAGTAATTTGACACAGTACGCTCTGTTAGACGATGGGTCGGAGCGCACTATACTTCTACACGAAACAGCAGAGCAGCTAGGCATCCAAGGCAATCCTGAGGACTTGGCACTTCGTACTGAGCGTCAAGATATCCGAGTCATCCATAGAGCTTCTGTGTGCTTCTCTGTGGCCCCTGTTACTCAACCAAACAGGTCCTTTGACATCCACTGAGCCTTCATAGTTGAAGAGTTGGGCCTTGCACCGCATACCTATCCTGTCGAAGCCCTTCAGAAAAGATATTGGCACCTCAAAGGTCTTCCCTTTAACCTCTCTAGGGTAGTGGGCAGTATTTTCACATCCGGATAAAAAACGTACCCGATTTAATCTGGTTATTACTACTGCCCAGAAACTAGAATATGCATATAATTGTTTGATTTGGATAGAAAACACCATAAAGTTTCTAAAACTGTTTGAATGGTGTCTGTGAGTATAACAGAACTCATATGGCAGGCAAAAACCTGAGAAGATTCTGTACAGGAAGTGCCCTCTCTGACCATTTCTTGGCCTTCTACACTTTCTGAGGCTCCCATAGGCTCTCATAAGGCGCCAGAACGTTGAATGATGACTTTGCAGCCCATGGCTGAAAAACAGTAGCGCATTTGGTAAGTGGTCGATCTGAGAACAATGAGACGGGCGCACGTGTGCACGTGAAGAGTCCATTTTAGATTTTGAGTCTTTGAACGGAAAGGACGTTTCCCGGTCGGAATATAATCGCTTTTTTACGAGAAAAATCGCATAAAAATTGATTTTAAACAGCATTTGACATGCTTCAAAGTACAGTAATGGAATATTTTGAAATTTTTTGTCACGATACTCATGTCACCGTTCGGATAGTGTCTTGAACGCAAGAACAAAACAGAGGATATTTGAACATAACTAAGGATTATTTTGAACCAAAACAACATTTGTTATTGAAGTAGAAGTCCTGGGAGTGCATTCTGACGAAGAACAGCAAAGGTAATAACATTTTTTTTATAGTAAATCTGACTTTGGTGAGTGCTAAACTTGCTGGGTGTCTAAATAGCTAGCCCTGTGATGCCGGGCTATCTACTGAGAATATTGCAAAATGTGCTTTCACCGAAAAGCTATTTTAAATTCGGACATATCGAGTGCATAGAGGAGTTCTGTATCTATAATTCTTAAAATAATTGTTATGCTTTTTGTGAACGTTTATTGTGAGTAATTTAGTAAATTCACCGGCAGTGTTCGGTGGGAATGCTAGTCACATGCTAGTCACATGCTAATGTAAAAAGCTGGTTTTTGATATAAATATGAACTTGATTGAACAAAACATGCATGTATTGTATAACATAATGTCCTAGGGTTGTCATCTGATGAAGATCATCAAAGGTTAGTGCTGCATTTAGCCGTGGTTTGGGTTTATGTGACATTATATGCTAGCTTGAAAAATGGGTGTCTGATTATTTCTGGCTGGGTACTCTGCTGACATAATCTAATGTTTTGCTTTCGTTGTAAAGCCTTTTTGAAATCGGACGCAAGCGTCCCACCTAGCTCATAGAGGTCAAGATCATTTATTTGAATTGCATGCCCTCCAGTTTCACCGGAAGTTGTCCCGCTTTGAGACGCTTCATCTCTCAAAGAGGAAAGCCCATTGAGATCTTGTCCGATTGAGGAACAAATTTCAAGGGAGGGGAGCGAGAGCTACAGGAGGCCTTCATGGCATTCCACCCACAGCTCCAGGAACAATTAGCCAGTCAGAAGATTTGCTTTGCCTTCAACCCACCAAGTGCACCACACTTTGGATCATGCTGGGAGAGGGAGATCAGATCCATCAAGACTGCCCTGCAAACCACCCTTGGCGCGCAGACCATCTCTGAAGAAGTGCTGAGGTCTGTACAAATAGAAATAGAAGGGATCTTTTACTCCAAGCCCTTGGGATATGTGTTGTCGGACATCGCGGATCTGGATCCAATCACTCCTAACTCTCTTCTCATGGGGCGGCCAGACTAGTAACTACCACAGGTGGTCTACCCAGAGTCTGAACTGCTCAGTCACAAAAGATGGGGAAACAGCCAGGTTCTAGGCCACCATTTCTGTCACTGCTTACCTTCACTTCAAGGCCGCCATAAGTGGCACAATGATAAGGAAGACCTTGTAGTTGGGACCGTTGTGATAATCGTGGATGATCAGTCTCCTAGGGCACTCTGGCAAGTTGGAACTGTCAAGTCAGTTATCCCTGGAGCAGACAGGAAAGTGAGGACAGCAGAGATCCAAGTCAAGGACAGAACCTACGTCAGGCCTGTTGCTCGACTCATCCAGCTGACCGCTTTTTCTCAAGAAGCTACTGACCCTTAGCTGGCTTGTCAGTTGAAGCAAATATGTACAACACATTTGGGGGCAGCTGTAAAAATGGCCAGCTTATCTCCTTTCCAAGACCCCAACTTTCTTTTGGTTTTCTTATTGAAATAAGGTCATACCAATCATCATAATTTTAGTAGCCAATCAGCAGCCTTTTTTTCCTGGGACTTAGCATAATATCCGATCAGGCAGGGCCTCAGGCAGTTTCCATTCTGATGACCAACCTTTTTTTCTCTTCTGCTTATTCTACCTCCCGAAAAATAATTGCTTTTCTTTCTCATGTTTTATTGTGTGTGCAGCTAAATGTAAGTGGCAAAATCCAATGTCTTGTTGTTTGGAGCTAAATAGTGTCTGTTCTAAATATGTGCCATTTTTGTTAAACTTGCGAGCTAGCTAGCTCGCGTACTCCCGCTATTGTTATCATTAGCATTGTCATCTGGATTGCATTACTATTTAGCATACTTATTAGGGATTAGCATTTGTCTGTGGTGCTAGGCTATTTTCGGTTGTAGATCGGTAATGCTTATGTTTTATAATGTGTAGATATTTCTACATTGCTCTATTGTTTCTTTGTGCATCTACCACGTGTTTGGGTCCACATAGCCTGTTTAGTTTGTTGACATGCAAATAGGCATATTTTTCCCCATACTCTCCTATAGCCTAAGTTCTCCTCTTTTCTTTACAGAACCACAAGGGAGATAGGTGTTGTATGTGTGTGTGGATCTTCATTAAATCCTTGAACTGGAACTACTGCTTCCTCGTGTTCTGAACGGACACCCTGTGGTGGTTGCTACCGGCCTAAAATCCAGCACCTACGTTTTTTTTATTGGTCCTTTGAATTCATAAACAACCCATATTTTACCAGGAGTATCAAACTCCAGTCTTTTAATGATGCTGTGTTTGCATGTATGTATTACAATTACACACTTCAACAATGTTTACCAATCCTGGTCCATCAATGGTTACACATTGTAACTGTAATAGACTAGAAATATGATTTAACTAGTTACAGGCTGATTTGTAATTCATATATACAGAAATATAATTAACAAACTGTACACTACACTTCCTATGCATCATGTAAATACTCTAAAACCGGTTCATCTCAATATCTATTTCCTTCATCTGCACTGATCTGAGGACACAGGATAATGGATCATAATTACTGCTATAGTCTATCAGGTTGCGTGATCATCGTAATGTTACATGGAAAATACTACTAATGGGACGCAGAATTAAATGTATTTCACACTTGCACAAATGCGACCAGTTATTTTTCGTATTTGCATTTAATTTCTTTCACATGCAAATGAACTGCTGGCACTTTAGAGCCCACTGAATGTCCATCTTATGTTTGCTAACATTAGCTTGAAACAATTAGTGTTTACCTTCCCACAACACATGGAGTCGAAAAGGGATTTGTCCATGTGTTTACGTACAGCTGACAGTCGGCAAACTCACAACAAACAGGAGGGCCAGACACGGGGTAGCTACGTCAAATAATTATGTATTCATCTCCATGTCCATTGACACAAATTCCGTACATGTCTGTGTTGCAGCTCGAGAATCGGGATGTTAGATTTACTCAGATGTATTTTTTATTAAAATGTAAAAAAATAAAATCTGGCCCTATTCATTTCTGCGTACTTTTAACTTGGATCTTGTACCTGGGTACATGGACAGAGAATTGCGTAGTTGGTATGCAAAATGCATGCATGTTGGCAGGTCTGCAGCCAGCTGGTCTGCGCATGCTCTGAGGACGCGGCTAGGGATGCCGTCTGGGCCGGCAGCCTTGCGAGGGTTAACACACTTAAACGTCTTACTCACGTCGGCCACGGAGCAGGAGAGCCCACAGTCCTTAGTAGCGGGCTGCGTCGGTGGCACTGTGCTATCCTCAAAGCGGGCGAAGAAGGTGTTTAGCTTGTCTGGAAGCAAGACATCGGTGTCTGCGACGTGGCTGGTTTTCCTTTTGTAGCCCGTGATTCTCTGTAGACAGTGCCACATACGTCTCGTGTCTGAGCCGTTGAATTGCGACTCCACTTTGTCTCCATACTGACGTTTTGCCTGTTTGATTGCCTTGCGGAGGGAATAACTAAAATGTTTGTATTCTGCCATATTTTGAGTCACCTTGCTATGGTTAAATGTGGTGGTTCGCGCTTTCAGTTTTGAGCGAATGCTGACATCTATCCACGGTTTATGGTTAAGGTAGGTTTTTAATAGTCACAGTGGGTACATCTCCTATACACTTCCTGATAAAACTCAGTCACCATATCAGTAATATTACTCTCGGAAGCTACCCGGAACAAATCCCAGTCCGTGTGATCAAAACAATCTTGAAGTGTGGATTCTGAATTGCCAGACCAGCGCTGAATAGTCCTTAGCACGGGTACTTCCTGGCCAGTTCAGATGCGGGATGGGTTCACTGACACAGCTGATACAGCTGATATAACCTAGAGGATTTAGGGGGAAGGGGGAGAGGGATTTAGTGAAGGAGAGAAAATAAGGTAGTTAAATAGACAGTGTTCAACAGGAATCTGTTTGTGTAGCCTCACCTGGTGTCCACACTGTCAGCAGAAAAACATACACAGACACACGAGGACAAACAATATAGCGCAGTTATAGAAATAATGAAGTGTCTTATTATTCTCCATGGTTGGCCCTCTTGCCTGTTCTTTGAAGGTGGGAGCCACAGTTATACACCTGAGCCTGCTTACTGCATAACACAATCCATCAGATTGATACACGAGTGTGTAGGTGTGGGTT
The DNA here is from genome assembly GCF_965601325.2 of Salmo salar. NCBI lineage: Eukaryota > Metazoa > Chordata > Actinopteri > Salmoniformes > Salmonidae > Salmo > Salmo salar. Next base: position 38,064,186 of record NC_138294.1, on the reverse strand, counting down.
ATAGGGTGTCTAATTGTTCTACATTTTTTCAATATGGATTGATTTAAAATAGCCTGTTTTGTTTTTGTACAGACATCACACCCTTACCTAAACAGCATCCTCACCTGAGAAGTAGAAATCAAAGGGAGAGAAACTGGGAATTGAATAACTGCATTTGACATAGCTAAGTAAATGGGAGAATACTCTTGTTAAAATGTGGATGCCTCATAAAATAGCTTTTCTTTGTGCATAGTGTGGTCTACGGTGTTGCCAGGGAACAAACAGCACCCTTTTCGAAGAAGTAGGAGGTGAAGATCTCCCACACAAAGATTGCCTCCCGTGCTGCGTTGTTGGCCCCCACCCTGGAAACATCATGCAGAGCAGCAGACCTCTCCTCTGGCACACGGCGGCAAGCCGCAGATCCCCTCCTGGTCCTCGTGTCCATCCTCATGAAGTTATGCAGGACACAGGTAGCTTTCACACGCCTGAATCCCACAGGAGGCAGTCCCAGATCGGCCTTGGAACCCAACCTTGCAGTGCCCTACACAGTAACTGTAGGCAATCATTTTGAAGGAATCTCCAGTTGCAAGGTATCTGTAGGAATATGGAAGATAATGTAATTATTAGACTTTTACATCACCAGGTCATTGTGGACTACTAAAGTATATGATAACATTGAATAGATAGATGCATGTGCACACACATGTGCATGTGTAGCAAGTGACAACAACAGGATCATATCAAGGATAGCACTACAAATTAATACGTAAATACCACTTGAAGCTTGATGAGTTGATCATTTGAATTAACTGTGTAGTGCTGAGGCAAAAAACTAAAATATGCACCACTTTGACTCCCGAGGACCAGCACGAAGAACCGCTGCTTTTAATTGAGACCTCTTCATCTGCAGACAGGCTTTCACATCTCTCTGTATCTGAGGACAGAAAACATCACAATGTTAGGGTTGAACTGGCTATTTGTATGCATAACCTTTATAATATACCGGGGAAGCTATGCTACAATATTAAGTACATAAGCTACGGATAAATCAACTGCTGAAGACAGGAAGTGCGTCACTAGGCTGGGACCAGCCTGCATGCCGACGTTAGGAGGAGCAAGTTTAAACCACGCTCCTCCTCCCTCTGACAGGCCAGCATTGAGCGGGAACTATCTCTGTCAGAGTATAAAAGCGAGAACAATAAGATGTGTCGCTCTCTTCTCTGTTTGCCCTGCGAGGTATAACAGCGAGACCGTATATATATATACACGAACCACCCATTTACCACACACGTGTTTGCATTAAAGTACAAATAAATCAGAAGTTACTATGTGCTGACTATTTTGTTCTGATACCAGAAACGAACAGGACGCAACTTTAACAACAAGAAACATACTATTATCTAATTTTAGTATGATAAAGTAACAATGTTCAGTGCTCACTCTGTCCACACTTCTAGGGACTGGAAGCAATTGTGGAAATTACTAGATTGTTATAATGCTATTATTGCATCAAATGGTTGTTTTATGCAACAGAATAAGGGGTTGTTAGAATGCTCATCTGTGTGTGTTCTACTGAAGATGGGCCTCTGGGAGATGACACTAGCATGAGATTTATGCTGTCTTTTGGGTGATAAAACCTAAAGAGATCACATTCCAGCTCATGAGTTAATGTTTCTGTTCTATATGGTACCAGGGAGAGATGACCCCAGGGCCAGACCCTGGTCTGTACAATGAAAGATAACTGTTGACACAGCAGATACTGTCTGCTGTGAACTATAAGTATCTTTCATACAAATCTTAACCTTGTGACCCATTCTATACATCTGTTGTTCGTCATGTAGGTTGAAAGGGGTGTATCTTGGCTATAAAATACCTTTGTACTTTTGTCTCGGGGCTCTCAATGAATCATCTGAGCGTTATTCGGCGACCAGCCATCATTATCGTAGAGCACTCAATCGATTCACTTTATATGTGTGCGTTGTATTGACCTGCTCCCTTATTAAATGATTAAAGATTTAGTTTAAGTATAACTCTGACTTGTGTGATAACCACCACAAACTACACACAAGTACCTGCCCTATCCAGAATAGCCTACTCTCTCACTTTAACAGTTGGGGCTGCTATTCTTTCGCCCTCACCCATGGCTGTTAGCTAGCTACCTACAAATGCATTTGGAGTTGGTTTTTTTACAGTGATAAATACATAAAGATTGCTAGCTAATATGAAGTTAGGTAGCTGGTAATATTTTATTCACTTAGCTAGCTATACGGTATGTAAAGTTGGCTAGATAGCTAGTTAGCTAGCTATGTTCGCAGCTTATTTGCGTTAGCATGCACTGTAGCTAGCTAATAATACTTTTTTTTTTAACATTTTCGAAATGAACTTACTTAAGTAGGTTCTCCCAGCCATGTGGACAATTGGAAACAGGGTAGCAAAGTTTGTCACCAGAGCGGTTTAGAGCATAAATAAATTCATGAAATGGAGAATGGATGAAACTATTTACCCATTTAATAACCATACCTTCATACAAACTTGCTATGCTGAATTCTTGAAACACAAATCAGACGTGCTGCTATATGCTGCCAGCACACCCACAAGCGAGGCACTCTGGGCAGCTGAGCGACCCGCGGCAATTTACCACGTATTAATGTACACGTACGGTGGAGAGGGGAGATAAGACCGACAGGACAAATAATGCTTATTTTATTTTTTCTCTTGTTTTTCATTACTTTACATATATACTTCTTGAACATATATACACTACCATTCAAAAGTTTGGAGTCACTTAGAAATGTCCTCGTTTTTGAAAGAAAAGCACACTTTCTGGCCATTAAAATAACATCACATTGTTCAGAAAAACAGTGTAGTGTAACGGCGTTGGTAGTCGTGTTGTTAGGAATGAGGCGCAGGAAGCAACGAGCACAGGGAGTGTTGTTTTTTAATAACACTTTGTTGGAAGAAAATAAAGTTCCCAAACACAGGGGAATAAACACAAGGTACAACAATGCCAAGCCGACACGAACTAGACAGTCGAATACAACCATTAATCCCGCACGACAAGGAGCGGGCCAGCTAAACTAAATAGCCCTTCTAATGGCTAATTGACCACAGGTGTCTAAAATAAAAAAAGGGAAAAGCAAAAGGGAATCGGTGGCAGCTAATAGGCCGGTGACGACGACCGCCGAGCGCCACCCGAGCAGGAGGGGGCGCCACCGTCGATGGGAATCGTGACATGTAGACATTGTTAATGTTATAAATGACTATTGTAACTGGAAATGGCAGAATTTTTGTTGAGTATCTACATAGGCTTACAGAGGCCCATTATCAGCAACCATCACTCCTGTGTTCCAAAGGCACGTTGTGTTAGCTAATCCAAGTTTATCATTTTAAAAGGCTAATTGATCATTAGAAAACCCTTTTGCAATTATGTTAGCATAGCTGAAAACTGTTGTCCTGATCAAAGAAGCAATAACACGGGCCTTCTTTAGACTAGTTGAGTATCTGGAGCATCAGCATTTGCAGGTTCGATTACAGGCTCAAAATGGCCAGAAACAAAAGAACTCTCTTCTGAAACTCGTCAGTGTATTCTTGTTCTGAGAAATGAAGGCTATTCCATGCAAGAAATTGCCAAGAAACTGAAGATCTCGTACAACGCTGTGTACTACTCCCTTCACAGAGCAGCGCAAACTGGCTCTAACCAGAATAGAAAGAGGAGTGGGAGGCCCCGGTGCACAACTGACCAAGAGGACAAGTACATTAGAGTGTCTCGTTTGAGAAGCAGATACCTCACAAGTCCTCAACTGGCAGCTTCATTAAATAGTACCCGCAAAACACCAGTCTCAACGTCAACAATGAAGAGGCCACTCCGGGATGCTGGCCTTCTAGGCAGAGTTGCAAAGAAAAAGCCATATCTCAGACTGACCAATAAAAATAAAAGATTAAGATGGGCAAAAGAACACAGACACTGGACAGAGGAACTCTGCCTAGAAGCCCAGAATCCCGAAGTCGCCTCTTCACTGTTTCTTGCAACTTTTGACTGGTACTGTATATATGGGGCTGTCGAGTGGCGCAGCGGTCTAAGGCACTGCATCTGTGCTTGAGGCATCAGTGTCAAATTTGGCCCAGCGTCGGATTTGTTCTTAACTGACTTGCCTAGCCAAATAAAGTTTAAATGTAATATGTTATTGTTTTTTTACTGCCAACATTCTATGTATCCACAGCCATACACTGGCTGAAAAAGTACTGATAATGTATCACTCACACCTTTCCAAAAAAAACAACACAGAGACACTTATGGTCTGTATATGTAACAGAGTAAGAACTATCCTGTTTTATTCGTTTAGCTCTCCAAAATTAGTTTCATAAGCATTGAATTCATGTTATTGAGATAATTTGAATAGGTCTTAGTTTCAATTATTCCTATTGACAGGTTTCAAGGGTACTTGACTGACATCGTGTGGTTTGTTGACCGTATTGCACCCCAGCTGCTGTATTATTTTTGCGCACCATTTTCCCTCAGACTGTTTCGTGCTGATGGAATTAATGGTAACGTTGGGTAGGAAATGCTTATCCACTCCTTTCCCAGATAAAGATAATTTATTTTAATATAATTACATCCAAATTGTCACAGAATATGTATTAATAACTAATGTTCATATAGTTTGTCATATTGTGAAGTGTATTTGTTGTTTTAACAGAGTTCTCATGCTAACTTGTTAGCTATGCTAGCTCTCGTCCTGTTAGCAATGTAACGTAAACTAACCCCATTCCGTACAAATGTGCGCAACCGCGACATTCAAACGAGGCTGCAAAGAAAACTAATGTAGCGACTGTTGACATCAAAATCTGGGGTGTGAACTATGTTTCTATTATTGCGTTGACTGACATGGTAATGGCTCTATAGTATTGGAGAAAAGTTGGAAAAAACTGACACCTCTGACTCTGTGTCATGGTATAACGTACAGCACGCATAAAGCAACTAATTCTGTCTTACAGCCTCTCTTCACCTGGTGTAGCACTGCTCTCGCCGTTTAAAAACAAGAAAAGGGACAGGGTAAGGGGGGATACCTAGTCATTTTTTGCGTCATCACTGCAAGCTATCATGACACTCAAAAGCCGCTGTTTACTTCTGAAGATCACTTTAGCACCGCCTAAAACCCGTTTCAAATTCGACACAAACCTTCAAAAAGGTATGTAATGACACATTATATAAACTCTTTATAGTGTTTTATTTACATTTTAGAGGTGATAAGGTGATAAGTTGGACAGATCGAGTGCAAAAAAACCATTTCCCCACACGACTTCTCTCCTCCTCACTATCACGCAATAGGTTTCGCTTTCCCACCTGCCATTTTTAAAAAGACCCAACGGAGCTCATTGCCTTCTTGAATCATGACGAGATGGGCATCATGAAGGTCTCCTCATTGATTATGTTGGAAAGGGGGAAATTGTGCTTTACAGTGGTATTGATATTACAGTTGATCTGGAAGTATTACGTTTTTGGGCGCTAAAATAAGGTCAATTGTACGGACCAGCGCGATATAAAAAAGTGAGTTAGTTTACTTTACACTGTTAGCTAGCTTGTTTTCAACATGTGCACCCCATCCAAACCCAGAAGGTTCAACATTTTTGACGAGTCCTTTTATGTTGTAGGAGTGTGAGAGAGGCCATAAGTCAACGAACACTGCTGTGTATGTTATTGTGTCTCAGAAATAAAAAAAATTAAGATTGCATGAGCTCCTGTACCATCGTGTCAATGCTTGCTGATTGGTTGCCTCAGAAAGGAGTTAGAACCGGAAGGTTACATATAAACTCAGCAAAAAAAGAAACGTCTCTTTTTAAGGACCCTGTCTTTCAAAGATAATTTGTAAAGATGCAAATAACTTCACAGATCTTCATTGTAAAGGGTTTTAACACTGTTTCCCATGCTTGTTCAATGAACCATAAACAATTAATGAACATGTACCTGTGGAACGGTCGTTAAGAGACACTAACAGCTTACAGACGGTAGGCAATTAAGCTCACAGTTATGAAAACGTAGGATACTAAAAGAGGCCTTTCTACTGACTCTGAAAAACACCAAAAGAAAGATGCCCAGGGTCCCTGCTCATCTGCGTAAATGTGCCTTAGGCATGCTGCAAGGAGGCATGAGGACTGCAGATGTGGCCAGGGCAATAAATTGCAATGTCCGTACTGTGAGACGCCTAAGACAGCGCTACAGGGAGACAGGACGGACATCTGATCGCCCTCGCAGTGGCAGACCACGTGTAACACCTGCACAGGATCGGTACATCCGAACATCACACCTGCGGGACAGGTACAGGATGGCAACAACAATTGCCCGAGTTACACCAGGAATGCACAATCCCTCCATTAGTGCTCAGACTGTCCGCAATAGGCTGAGAGAGGCTGGACTAAGGGCTTGTAGGCCTGTTGTAAGGCAGGTCCTCACCAGACATCACCGACAACAACGTCACCTATGGGCACAAACCCACCGTCGCTGGACCAGGCAGGACTGGCAAAGTGTTCACTGACGAGTCGCGGTTGTGTCTCACCAGGGGTGATGGTCAGATTCGCATTTATCGTCGAAGGAATGAGCGTTACACCGAGGCCTGTACTCTGGAGTGGGATCGATTTGGAGGTGTGTCCGTCATGGTCTGTGGCAGTGTGTCACAGCATCATCGGACTGAGCTTGTTGTCTTTGCAGGCAATCTCAACGCTGTGTGTTACAGGGAAGACATCCTCCTCCCTCATGTGGTACCCTTCCTGCAGGCTCATCCTGACATGACCCTCCAGCATGACAATGCCACCAGCCATACTGCTCGTTCTGTGCGTGATTTCAGTGTTCTTCCATGGCCAGCGAAGAGCCCAGATCTCAATCCCCTTGAGCACGTCTGGGACCTGTTGGATCGGAGGGTGAGGGCTAGGGCCATTCCCCCCAGAAATATCAGGGAACTTGCAGGTGCCTTGGTGGAAGTGTGGGGTAACATCTCACAGCAAGAACTGGCAAATACAGTATGGTGCAGTCCACGAGGAGATGCACTGTAGTACTTAATGCAGCTGGTGGCCACACCAGATACTGACTGTTACTTTTGATTTTGACCCCCTTTGTTCAGGGACACATTATTCAATTTCTGTTAGTCACATGTCTGTGGAACTTGTTTAGTTTATGTCTCAGTTGTTGAATCTTATGTTCATACAAATATTTGCACATGTTAAGTTTGCTGAAAATAAACAGTTGACAGTGAGAGGACGTTTCTTTTTTTGTTGAGTTTACATATGAGGCTATTTATACAGAAAAATAGGTATTTATAATTATATTACAATATTGTGTTGACAATATTTCTATTACACAATTTCTGATCTCATTTGCCTTTTATTTTCCTGCATAAGTAAAAGCAAGAGCTATGCCTAATGGTATTCATTCCAATCAAACTGGTTTGGATTTCTCCTTTACCAAAATCGCTGCCATTATCAGCACATTCTTTACTTATGAGGGTTTATGAACCCATCCCCTTGAGTCATTTAATAGGATCTCTGTGCCAGAGATACTGTAGTTACTGCATTTGATACATGCTGTGAATGTTGCTTGCTGGATAGAGGGGGATTAACAGCAAAAAGGAAGAGAGAAATACACATTTAGTCCGTGCAACATATCAACAGTTAGCCAAACATTCATTCTATGAAGGTGTCAGCGCTTCGGTTAGGTCCTAGGAAATGACTCAGCTATCCTACAACAATGAAGGTGACCTCCACAGCAGAGTTCACGGTCAATAGTTTTCCCCTACCATTATCTCTTGATGATGCATACAATCTATATTGAGTTCAGCACTGATAAAATACTTTGATATAGATACATTATATCTCTCTCTCCATTTCTGGAACTCCTCCTAATTGAGGCAAATCAATGTTCTATCAACGTGCTAAGCTTTTGGTCAATGACAACGACCAAGTTTTCGATGAACATCAACTACCTTAGACTACCTCTTGGTAAATACAATAGACCACAGCATATCATTGTATTTGGCTGTATGCTCTGACGAATAAAGGTTGTTCTGGGCCAGAAGGTCAGCACATGCACCACAAACTTGCGTCTGTTTAAGGTTGCATTTTCTTCAAAGGTGCGAAGACTTCTTTTCCTAATGTTATATTATAATGCATGAATTTCCTTGAACAGTATGGAGTGGCTACTACAGTAATAGACTGATGACAGCACAATGCCGCTAAACTACCACAAACAAGGTCATATAACGACTCCTATAGTGCTGTATTGTATACCGTAATTTCCGGACTATTAAGCGCACCTGAATATAAGCCGCACCCACTGAATTAAAAAATATATATTATTTTGAACATAAATAAGCCGCACGTCTATAAGCCGCAGGTGCCTACCGGTACATTGAAACAAATTAACTTTACACAGGCTTTAATGAAACACGGCTTGTAACAAAAATTAAAATTAGCAGTAAGCTTTAGTTGTCTTTTTGCACTGAGTCAATTCCTCACGCTGCCGTTTCCAACATCTCATTAAGACCAAGCTCCCGTGCAGCAGCTCCATTTCCTTTTCCAACAGCCAGATCAATCGCCTTCAACTTGAAAGCTGCATCATATGCATTTCTCCGTGTCTTTGCCATGATGGTGACAAAATGACTACCGTAATCAGAATGATGGGAAGTTTGAGAGCGCTCGATTTAATCTAAACAGTAAACAAAAAAGTTATTTGACCTTAACCCGTTCGGCAATTTCATTGGTCTAATGAAAGCTTCATGCCTCCAAAAAACTGAGCACGTCACAGAATGCATTTTTTTATTTTTTTTATTTTTGAAAGCGGGAAAAATCCTATATTAGCCGCGTCATTGTTTAACCTCTAGGGTAGGGGGCAGTATTTGTACGGCCGGATAAAAAAATGTACCCGATTTAATCTGGTTATTACTACTGCCCAGAATCTAGAATATGCATATAATTATTGGCTTTGGATAGAAAACACCCTAAAGTTTCTAAAACTGTTTGAATGGTGTCTGTGAGTATAACAGAACTCATATGGCAGGCAAAAACCTGAGAAGATTCCTTACAGGAAGTGCCCTCTGACCATTTCTTGGGCTTCTACACGATCTTTATTGAAAACTGAGGATCTTTGCTGTAACGTGACACTTCCTACGGCTCCCATATGCTCTCAGAAGGCGGCAAAACGCTGAATGATGCCTTTGGAGCCCCTGGCTGAAAAACAGTAGCGCATTTGGATAGTGGTCTATCAGAGAACAATGAGACTGGGGCGCGTGCACGAGGCGACACCATGTTTTGATTTTTTCGTCTTTGAATGAAAAACAGGGTTTCCCGGTCGGAATATTATCGCTTTTTTTACGAGAAATGCCATAAAAATTGATTTTAAACAGCGGTTGACATGCTTCGAAGTACGGTAATGGAATATTTAGAAATGTTTTGTCACGAAACGCGTCGGGCGCATCACCCTTCGGATAGTGTCTTGAACGCACGAACAAAACAGAGGATATTTGAACATAACTATTGATTATTTTGAACCAAACCAACATTTGTTATTGAAGTAGAAGTCCTGGGAGTGCATTCTGACAAAGAACAGCAAAGGTAATCACATTTTTCTAATAGTAAATCGGAGTTTGGTGAGGGCCAAACTTGGTGGGGTTCAAAATAGCTAGCCATGATGGCTGGGCTATCTACTCAGAATATTGCAAAATGTGCTTTTGCCGAAAAGCTATTTTAAAATCGGACACAGCGATTACATAAAGGAGTTCTGTATCTATAATTCTTAAAATAACTGTTATGTTTTTTGTGAACGTTTATCGTGAGTAATTTAGTAAATTCACCGGAAGTTTGCGGTGGGTATGCTAGTTCTGAACGTCACATGCTAATGTAAAAAGCTGGTTTTTGATATAAATATTAACTTTATTGAACAAAACATGCATGTATTGTATAACATAATGTCCTAGGAGTGTCATCTGATGAAGATCATCAAAGGTTAGTGCTGCATTTAGCTGTGGTTTGGGTTTATGTGACATTATATGCTAGCTTGAAAAATGGGTGTCTGATTATTTCTGGCTGGGTACTCTGCTGACATAATCTAATGTTTTGCTTTCATGGTAAAGCCTTTTTGAAATCGGACAGTGTGGTTAGATTAACGAGAGTGTTGTCTTTAAAATGGTGTAAAATAGTCATATGTTTGAGAAATTGAAGTAATAGCATTTCTAAGGTATTTGAATAACGCGCCACGGGATTCCACTGGCTGTTGAGTAGGTGGGACGATTTTGTCCCACATACCCTAGAGGTTAAGCCGCGAGGTTCAAAGCCTGGGAAAAAGGTTGCGGCTTATAGTCCGGAATTTACGGTAAATACTTTTTTCCCCCCCTCATCATTTCAATAGACACTCCTAGCGTGGTCCCCGATCTGTTTGTTATCATTTTAACTCCCTGGAGAGTGAGCAAGGCATCACGGCGAGCACACGGGAGAGAAACATCCGACTCAAAGCCAAGATCAGTTCCCAGTTTGAGGAGTTTAGAGGTCAGCTGATACTGAGAGAGGAGTGAGCAATGCGGGAGATGGGCATGGACTTTGAGAAGAAACTAACCGAGATAGAAGCGTTCCTGAAAAAGGGAAAAGAAAGTCAGACCACTATTAAGTCAGGGATGGACATTGCTGAGCCTGGTGGACGGACAAAGGCCAGGCTGAGGTGATCGAGAACAGACACTAAAATCGACAGTTGATGAGCTGCAGGGACCTTTGAAAAAGAAATGTTCCCTTTTGAGTCCACAGAAGACCTGGCCAAAGGACCTATCTGCCACACAGTCCAACCCAGGCATAACGAAACGAGGCCAAGCTGTCACACTCCCCAACCAAGTCACAACACACCCTGACCCAGCTGGTACAGAACTGGAGAGCCTGCTCTGCTTCCTGGACCTAGAAAGCCTTGAGAGGAGCCTTTTCATGACCATCTCTCCCCTGGACATAGAGCCCCAGCCACCTGTTTGTGAGCCCCTGGAATCCCCATCATACTAACCTGACGCTCCGCTGGAAAGGTCCCCCTCTGACAGAGGGGGTCCAAACAGAACTTTCAATTTTTTTTGAAAGAATAAGTAAAAAACTGACAGGGCTCAATTTTGAGTAGAAGAGTGTAAGTAGAGTAGGTGAGAATTTGACAGATTTTGAATTGTGTAAATTCAATTGTTTTATGCTTGCTTTCCCTGGCTAGATTTTACTGTGTTGCGTTACTTGCGTACATTAATCGTAGTGCCCTGTATTGAGTTTGAGGTGATAAGATTCTGCTTCTTAAAAAAAAAAAAAAAAAAATGATACACATTTACAACATACAGTGCTTTACCGGCAGTACGGGAAAAAAAAGAATCACCATAAAACACTTAAAGATTAACCTTAGGCTGATTTTGGTGGGTACTGTAAGTCCTTAGCAAAGAAACCTGAAAAAAATGCTTACAAATACTTGCTATATAGTGATTTGCCTTATTTATTTTCACTAAACAAGCTACAAACTCTAATACTGAATGAATGCTCCAACAAAATAATTTATTAAGAAAATAAACATGACATCTTAAAAAATATAAATGTATGCCTACTTACACACACACATATATACTCTCGCAGATCTTTCCGAAAACATGTTCACAGATTTTGGATGAGTGACAGGAAGTTAATAAGAAACATATAGAAATGGTACCAGGTTCAACAATTGTGGTACAAATTCACATTACACTGCCACACTATTGGTACATGGAGGGCTCTGTGGAGGGAGAGGAGGCAGAGTTTCAGACAGGGGACTTTCCTGAGAATGAGTCAAGGGAAGAGGCACCGGAGTTCCCACACAGTGGCATCCACTATCCCACAGAATTGTGGAGCAATAAGCTGATCCATATTTGATGCCCTCATTCCACTCAAATAACACAACATAGGCTAACAATCAGTGGCCTATGCAAAAACACAGATGCAGTTTAGAATCCTCTTTAGTGGGGTTGATGGTGGGCTGAGAGCCAATGGGAAAGGAGCACGGAATGTGGAACTGGAGAGGGTTCTATAATGTCCAAAGTGCCTTGTGTTTACCTCATCCTCCTTTTCCACCTAACTGGGATGTGGGGTTTCTGTTCTCTGAAGCTGAGGAGAGGAAAATCATCATCAGTTTTTAAGGATGAGCACATGCAGATATGAAAATATGTGCATGACACAGGTGGCTCCTTAATAGGGGAGGACGGGCTCATCGTAATGGCTGGAACGGAATTAATGGATTGGCATCAAACAAAGACATGGTTTCCATGTGTTTGATACCATTCCACTTACTCCATTCCAGCCATTATGAGCAGTCCTTCCCTCACCAGTCTCATGTGGTGCAGGAGTATATTACTTATTTATGATCACTGAGCATTGGGGTTCTGCATTTCCAGCATCACGAGGATATGCATGTTGCCCTTCCTATCAGACTTTCCATCTGTATGCGTCTCCCTTTCTCCTTTACAATGATACTGTTCATAAGAATAGAAATATGAAAGGATGTAAATTCTGATATGGGGAGTCAGGTCTCACCAGTGTGTAGTTGTTGGGGGGTATGATGGGGTCTGGCCGGGCGTAGTCTGGGGGGTTTGCCAGAGGGTCGTAGCCGAGGCGGGCGAGCATGGGGGCGATGTCATCCATCTCACGCAGCACATCAGAGGGGATGTGACCCACCCACTTAGACAGGGCGTCTGTGTTTACAGGGTTCACGACCTGGTCTGTGGACCGCTCCACTCTACAGGGGGAGATCAGACAGATATAAAATTAGTGTCTGTGTGAGACTTGATTCTCCACCTGACTTCTCCAACCTACAAGGGTCTAGACTAATTCCAATGCGTGTGTGCGCACGCATCCATTTCTGTCCTAGCTTTGAGAGGTGTATATGGTTGTGACAAGATGTAATGATTGCATAAGACAGAAGTATTATATAAAGCAGCTCACTGACTACCACAGCTGGCTTCACATTATGTCTCATCATCTCTCTTCTAAACCTTCCATTAAACCCTCATACAGCTCCAGACCTGGCTTCAAATGCTATTTGAACTCATTTAAAATACTTTATCTGGGATTGTTTGAGCAGAATAGTCAAAAAGAAAACCCTGTCCATCTGGCACGCCAGGAAAACAAGACACTAAAAGTATTTGAACATGTCAAATAGTATTTTAACCCAGGTCTGTACAGCACCGCACAGCTGGAAAAACCAGCCTGACTGTGACTGATCCCTGTACGCTTCATAGTAGTAATAGATATGGCTGACCTGGTGAACAATGAGCATTGTCAGTGTCCACTTATTCTATCACACGGAAATGGAGGATAACTACCTATTGTTCAGGCATCTCTTTATTATACCTTTATTATATAGGTAAGGGAATATTTACAATAGTAAATTTGATTTTAGATGGTTCCAAGATGGCGCTAACATGTATCGCCTAGCCTATTTTTCTGAGCATACCACGTCATTTATTGCAAAGTGTGATTTCCCAGTAAAGTTATTTTTAAATCTGGCAATGCGGTTGCATTCATGAGATGTTCATCTATAATTCTTTGAATGACAATATTACATTTTAACAATGTTTTCGAATAGTAATTTTGTAAATTGTAGCACTGATTCACCGGAAGCATTTCAGGGAAAATATTTTCTGAACGTCACGCGCCGATGTAAAATGCTGTTTTTATATATAAATATGAACTTTATCGAACAAAAAATGCATGTATTGTGTAACATGATGTTCTAGGAGTGTCATCTGATGAAGATCATCAAAGGTTAGTGCTGCATTTAGCTGTGTTTTGGGTATTTGTGATGCATGCTAGTTGCTTTGAAAATGGCAGTGTGATTTTTTTTGGCAGGGTACTCTCCTGACATAATCTAATGTTTTGCTTTTGCTGTAAAGCCTTTTTGAAATCGGACAATGTGGTTCGATTCAGGAGAGGTGCATCTATAAAATGGTGTAAAATAGTCATGTTTGAGAAATTGAAGTTATAGCATTTGAGGTATTTGTATTTCGCGCGACGCGATTCCACTGGCTGTTGACTAGGGTGGGACGCAAGCGTCCCACGTTCCCAGACAGGTTAAAAGGGAAAGGAAATAATGATTCTTAGGAGGGTGCTTGTCATGCATGTACATAAAGACAAACTCGCTCTCTCTTTCGCTCACTTGGACAGCGACACTCCACCGGCCTTGCCAATGAGGTCTTCGTGGTGTAGCACGGCCGGGTCCCATGGCAACCCCAGGAAGCTCAGCAGCTTCCTCATCTCTTCCTCTGGGTGCAGTACCAGCTGCTCGTAGCGCACAGGCAGACAGCTGCCCTCAGGCGCCCTCTGGCACTGGGAGTACATGCCCTCCACCGCACGGCTCCACTTAGTTAGACAGTCCTTGTAACTAGTCAGGTCAAAACCAGAGATGGTCACCTGCAAGAAGAGAGAAGGGAGGGAGAAGGAGTCTGTGTTAAAGAGAGAAAAATATAGGGAAGAGAGTGAAGTGTCTGGAGAGCAAGGAAGAATGGAAGATCAGACCACAGCATGCAGAGGGAACCCCCCTCCCCCACCCCACAGCAGTTGCTACCTTGCGTGAGATCATGGAGTGGACGGTAGCCCTTCCATCCCGTAGCATGAGAACAAACTTGGCCTGGGGGAAAATACGGGCCAGGTAGGACAGAGACTTCAGAGCAAATGGATCCTTGTTACAGAGCCTGGCTGCTGGCTCCCCATGACCAATTATTACCTGGTGGAAGAAAATCAATCAAGCAATGAATCCAGCTGCAAAGCTATAGAAAATGGTGCAGTTACAATTGAATTACACTGCAGCATTCCAGCCTAGGCAACCCTTCATATGTTTCAGGATTACCTGATGTAAAGTGAGAAGACAAACACCATGGCTAACCTCCAGTAAGAACGCCCGCACTGCTGAGTCCAACACCTGGTCAGTGACCCCGGCCTCGTCCAGTCTGACCCGCTCTCTGGCCGAGCGACTCCAGGTGGCACGCATGGCAAGGAGACGCGGGATCACCCGTGTCTCCTCCCCGCAACGCACTGCATTGTGGGCATCCAGCATGGCCCGCATCAGCGTGGTGCCGCTCCGAGGGAACCCACCAATGAAAATGAGGGGTGTGTCCTCACCATAGTAAATGGGAGATGCTTGGCTCTGATTGGTGGAGCCCAGGTGGGCATCTGCCCAGGTATGGCGGTGGGCGTGGTCAGGGGGAGGGCAGTCGATGCCACTCAGGCCCAGGTAGAGGAGAGAGGCGGAGCAGAGGAGAGCACAGCCCAATAACATGCTCACCTTCTGTCCCCTCATGGTCAGTTAGACTGGAGGTTTATGGGCTGTGGACTGGAGTAAAGAGTAGGAGCTTGGGGTATGATTTGGTATAAAATCTGTGGGTTGAGACCTAGAGGGTTGAGAGAGGGGTAAGGGAGAGTGACTGAGGCCTTTGGGTAGAAAATAACGTAGTGAGGAACGTAGAGACCGGTCGTCGCTGGCGGTCTAGGACCCCCCCAGGTGGCTCTAAGAGGGGTCCTTTCCAGCTGGGTGCCAGCCCTGTACATATCCTTGATCCACCATACTGGACCTGCAAAACACACACGTCAACAATACCCTGAGGAAAGGCTTATTTTTGTTTTTAATTTATAATATTTCTTCTGGTGACAACATACAAAACCCAATGTTATTACATAATTATTACGCATTACATTTTGGAACAATTTCAGAACAATTGTAGCTTCCTGCATGTGTCCTGTCATTGAACTCCCCAACGAATGACTGAACTAGCTGCCCAAAAGACACAGAAGAGTGTCCGGTTGGATTTCTGCAACATTCATATTCCACATCCTGCATTTGGAGAGCCACTAACTACACGGTAACGCTGCCTTCTCGTAAATGT
Organism: Salmo salar; assembly: GCF_965601325.2. Taxonomy (NCBI): domain Eukaryota; kingdom Metazoa; phylum Chordata; class Actinopteri; order Salmoniformes; family Salmonidae; genus Salmo; species Salmo salar. The sequence continues at coordinate 38,048,308 of NC_138294.1, read as the reverse complement.
CATCAACTCAATGCTCTCCCTTTCTTCTCACCTCACTCAGTTTCTTTCTTTCCTCCATCTCTCATTGTCACACTCAGGTAAAGCCACTAACTGCTACTGTTCCATGTTTTCCTACAGTGACAGCTTGCTCAGCCACACTACAATGCAAAGCAATTTGTTTAAGATCTATGAGTCACTACTAAACTGAATCAAAAGCCTGCCGAATGCCAATCCTCACATGCTGCAACAATCAGTTATATTTACTCTGCTAGCTAGTTTAAGGCTACAAAGAGTTTACATAGTGTTAACGCCAAGTTTTGCACCCAAAACATTTACACAGACTTTGTAGCCTAATTTATACATTTTTGTTCATTCCCTTCTGAAAGGCCTAGGTACAAATGCTTTGTACAGTACATTCGGTCTCTGTATTAGCCAAGCACTTCAAAGTAACTGCCCAGTGTTAAGATTTCTATGAAATATAATTAATTCCACATTTCTTAAATTACAGTGCATCTGGAAAGTATTCAGACCCCTTTCCGTTACAGCCTTATTCTAAAATGGATTCAATACATTTTCCCCCCTAGTCAATCTTCCCACAACACCCCATAATGACAAAACAAAAAAACAGGTTTAGACATTTTGGCAAATGAATAAAAAAATACAAATATCACATTTACATAAGTATTCAGACCCTTTACTTAGTACTTTGTTGAAGTACCGTTGGCAGCGGTTACAGCCCTGATTCTTGTTGAATATGACGTTACAAGCTTGACACACCTGTATTTGGGGAGTTTCTCCCATCCTTCTCTGTTGATATCCCTCTAGAGGTGTGGGGGCAGTGCTTTGGCAAAGTGGGTGTGGTTATATCCTGCCTGGATGGCCCTGTCCGGGGGTAACGTCGGACGGGGCCACGGTGTTCCCGACCCCCCCCCGTTTCAGCTTCCAGTATCTATTCTGCAATAGTCTATGTGCCGGGGGGCTAGGGTCAGTCTGTCCTATCTGGTGTCCTGTGTGAACTTAAGTATGCTCTTTCTCCCACTCTACCTCAATGCTCAGCTATGAAAAGCCAATTGACATTTACTCCTGAGGTGCTGAACTGTTGCACCCTCTACAACCACTGATTATTATTTGACCCTGTTGCTCCTTATCTATCAATGTTTGATCATCTCGAAGTACTTGTATAATCTCCCCCCGACACAGCCTGAAGAGGACTGGCCACCCCTCAAGAGTGTGGTTCCTCTCCAGGTTTCTTCCTAGTGCAGGATTCAGGGTAAACTTTGAACATTGAGATATTAGAGAATGATAGATCAGACGCATTGTGTATAAGGAGTGAAAGAGACTGAGTTTTATGTCAGGAGGTAATGGGTCTCCGTAGAAAGACAGAAGGCTTTGGAATGTGTTAGGTGGACGGGAGGAGATCACAGGATTGCTATAGGGGAAGCGGATGGACATCTGTGGATTTGGCAAAGGAGGGGTTGAGGTCAGATCCCTGAAGGGAGTAATAAGGGTTTACATCCCATTACCCTCTTCCTGTTGAACCATAAGATGTAAGGATTGGAGAGAAGGAGGGGTGTCTAAAGTGGAGACAGACAGACATGAGAACATGTCTTTGTCTGAATACAGCCGTGTCAACCCTTTGGGAAGAATTAAACTTGGTTAAGCTTTTCTAGTGTCCGTGAGCTTTTTACTCTGACAAATTAGAACCTAACACTTTTTTATTTTATTTTAAATACACCTTTTTACTCCCAAATTTCGTGATTAATCTGTTCTCATCGCTGCAACTCCCCAAAGGGCTCGGGAGAGGCGAAGGTCGAGTCATGAGTCCTCCGAATTAAGCCGCCTAGCCGCGCTTCTTTATACGCTCCCGCTTAATCCGGAAGCCAGCTGCAGCAATGTGTCAGAAAACACCAGTCTCAACATCAACAGTGAAGAGGCGACTCCGGGATGCTGGCCTTCTAGGCAGAGTTGCAAAGAAAAAGCCATATCTCAGACTGGCCGATTAAAAAAAAAAAAAAAAATAGAAGTAGATGGGCAAAAGAACAGACACTGGACAGAAGAACTCTACCTAGAAGGCCAGCATCCCAGGGTTGCCTCTTCACTGTTGATGTTGAGACTGGTCTTTTGTGTGTACTATTTAATGAAGTTGCCAGTTGAGGACTGGCATCTGTTTTTCAAACTACACACTAATGTACTTGTCCTCTTGCTGAGTTGTGCACCGGGGCCTCGCACTCTTTCCATTCTGGATAGAGTAAGTTTGCTCTGTTCTGTCAAGGGTGTAGTACACTGCATTGTAACGAGAGCTTCAGTTTCTTGGCAATTTCTTGCATGGAATAACCTTAATTTCTCAAAACAAGAATAGACTGATGAGTTTCAGAAGAAATTTCTTTGTTTCTGGACATTTTCAGCCTGTAATCGAACCCACAAATGCTGATGCTCCAGATACTCAACTAGTCTAAAGAAGGCCAGTTTTATTGCTTCTTTAAAATCAGCACAACAGTTTTCTGCTGTGCTAACAATTGCAAAATGGTTTTCTAATGATCAATTAACCTTTTAAAATGATAAACTTAGATTAGCTAACACAACGTGCCATTGGAACACAGGAGTGATGGTTACTGATAATGGGCACACCTATGAAGATATTCTATACGTTTTTTTTATTTTTTATCTGCCATTTCCAGCTCCAATAGTCATTTACAACATTAACAATGTCTACACTGCATTTCTGATCAATTTGATGTTATTTTAATGGAAAAAGTGCTTTTCTTTCAAAAACAAGGACATTTCGAAAGTGACCCCAAACTTTTGAAAGGCAGTGTAACACCGCTCACGTCGCAGACATACAAAGGGTTAATATGTCCACAGTGAGTCAATAACAGTGGTTTCAATGTTTTTAAATGGTTTCTGAAGGACAGGGAAAGAAAAGTGAAAGGAAATACTTAATGGTGTTCAATGACTTGTGTCCTGACTTTGAGGCCTGATCAACCTCAATAGAAATGATCGAGACAGGTGGGATTTCATTATAATATGAAGGAGAGAGTCTGTAGTCTATTTTACTGTTACCTTATGGGATACCATTATCTCCTCAGAGTTATCAATCTAAGTTGATTGATTATTCTAATTAGTTTATTTTTGATTTAACCCCTGTGCGGCCTCGACATCCAGCGAAAAATCATATCGCCATTAGCATAACAAAATGTAATAATTTTTTCAAATTATATCGTTTTATAGATACACCTCTCCTGAATCAAACCACGTTGTCCGATTTCAAAAAGGCTTTACAGCAAAAGCAAAACATTAGATTATGTTAGAGGAGTATATCGTAAAAGTAGCCACATAGCCATTTTCCGACCAACCACATGCATCACAAATAACCAAAAAACAGCTAAATGCAGCACTAACCTTTGACAATCTTCATCAGATGACACACCTAGGACATCATGTTACACAATACATGCATTCTTTTGTTCGATAAAGTTCATATTTATATATAAAAACAGCATTTTACATCGGTGCGTAACGTTGACTAACTATTTTCCCTCAAATGCATCCGATGAAACAGAGCTACAATTTACTAAATTACTATTCGAAAACATTTTTAAAATGTAATATTGTCATTCTAAGATTTATAGATGAATATCTCTTGAAAGCACCTGTAATGCCAGATTTAAAAATAACTTTACTGGGTAATCACACTTTGCGATAAAAGGGGATGCGATACTCAGAACAATAGGCTAGCAATAGCAATAGGCTAGCCATCTTGGAACAATCGCATATCACATCTAGTCTTGTATACTATTGTCAATAATCCCTTACCTTTGGTTGTCTTCATCAGAAAGCACTTCCAGGAATCCCAGGTCCACAACAAATGTATTTTCGTTCGAAAAAAACACTCCTTTATGTTCCAAGAGCTTGTTCTTGTTTGCGCGTCTGAAGGCTGCTCCAAAACTTCCGTCGGCCACGGGACAGCCATTTCGAGAAAATGCATTTTTTTCCCCCCCATTTAGGTTCGTTCAAACATGTCAAACGTTGTATAACATAAATCTTCAGGGTGTTTTTCAACAAGAGAGCCAATAAGATTCGAGGGGGATGCCGGCGTCATAATGGTGATGGCCCTCTCCGTGTGACTACGTTCCACAGCGTCTCATTCATTCAGTTTTAACAGTAGAAGGCTCAAACCAATTTGTGAAGACTGGGGACATCTAGTGGAAGCAATAGGAAGTGCTCAATGAACCATAGCGCACGGTGTGATTAATAGGCAACGTGATGAAGTTGAGTTCGCAATTCAGAATTCCACTTCCTGTTTCCATCTGTCTCGGGGTTTTGACTGCCATATGAGTTCTGTTATACTCACAGACACCATTCAAACAGTTTTAGAAACTTTAGGGTGTTTTCTATCCACAAGTATTAATTATATGCATATCCTAGCTTCTGAGTTTGAGTAGGAGGCCGTTTAAAATGGGCACGAATTTCTTTCAAAAAAATCACTTTAGCGCCCCCTATCCTAGGGGAACGCCAAGAGGTTAACATGCAGCCTTTTTTTTTATCATGATGTGAATCATGTGTTCAAAGGGGAAATTCCCTGGCCCTTTGGTAAATACACAAATGTATTTTGTTCAGTCTGCATTTAGAAGGAAAAATATGTTAATAAGGGTTGACAGTTACTCCAAATGGATTGGGATACGTGTATTGCTGATTTCATTTTTGTTTCGATACAAAACTTCACCAGATTGGGTCTGCTGGATTGTTGGGATTCACCCTTGGGTTAGGGTACTAACTCCCTGATCTGGTAACTCTTTGGAGAGGTCACCAGTAAAATAAGGGAGTATGAATACATTTTGAAAATGGTTTCAACAATAACAGTATGTTGTTATACTCTGACATTTGTCTTAGAGATACTGGTATTAAGAAAATTGAGAATGTAATCATTTATCATACGGTGAATGGATGGTCCAGAAGTGTCTTAAACTGATTGTTTTGCTCTGTTCGCTCTCAAGTTATGGCAAATGTGACATCAGATGGTGTCTTAATGCATGGAACAGAATTTGACCACGAAGAGTGTGTGAACCTAAAAACCCTCCCTAACCGGCTGAAGAAAGAGCGACAAAGGCTTTCAATTATGACAGTGACTTAACACTCCTATTTGTGACCTGAGTCCGAGCCATCAACCTGGGGACGGGCGGCAGGAGTGCACCATGAGTCCTGAGACCGCGCATTGAGTGAGCATGGAGAGAGATCTCATTCAAACGTCTCTCATGCTCCTGTTGTACTGGTGGGAGAAATGGGCCAGACAGAATGGTGGCGGCGGCTCAGTTTAGAGACTCGGATATTTGGAAAAAACAGAACAATTTCTTTGGATATTGAAATCGGAACATTATCAAGGGCCATCAAATGTGACAGGCAAGAGTTACATATGTGCCGTTGGGAAGATTAACTGTAACGCTATCTGAAGAAGAACCAATGAAGACACGCTGGAAGGATAAGTTTTTCAACCACTCCACAAATTTCTTGATAACAAACTATAGTTTTGGCAAGTCGGTTAGGACATCTTTGTGCATGACAAGTCATTTTTCCAACAATTGTTTACAGACAGATTACTTCACTTATAATTCACTGTATCACTATTGCAGTGGGTTCGAAGTTTACATACACTAAGTTGACTATGCCTTTAAATTCTATGGGCTACGTGGGACGCTGTTTCTACGAACGTAAATATAACTTTTTTACTTTGTCGTGAGATTTTTGGCGCGCTTCCTACATTTGGAGTAGCTTACTGAACGCGCAAACAACAAGGAGGTATTTGGACATAAATGGAGTTTATCGAACTAAACAACATTTATTGTGGACCTGGGATTCCGTGAGAGTGCATGCTGATGAAGATCAAAGGTACGTGAATATTTATAATGCTATTTATGATTTTAGATGACTCCAAAATGGCGGGTATCTGCATTGCTGGTTTGGTTTTCTGAGCGCTGTACTCAGATTATTGCAAAGTGTGCTTTCCCCGTGAAGTTTTTTTTAAATCTGTCACAGCAGTTGCATTAAGGAGATGTTTATCTATAATTCTTTGAATAACAGATTAATATTTTATCAACGTTTATGATGAGTATTTTTGTATATTGTTGTGCTCATTCACCAGGAGTTTGAGGCAAAATATTTTCTGAACATCACGCGCCAATGTAAAATGGGGTTTTTGGATATAAATATGAACTTTATCGAACAAAACATACATGTATTGCGTAACATTGAGTCCTAGGAGTGTCATCTGATGAAGATCGTCAAAGGTTAGTGCTTAATTTTAGCTGTATTTCTGGTTTTTGTGACACCTCTCCTGCTTGGAAAATGGCTGTGTGGTTTTTCTTGTTGACGCTCTGTCCTAACATAATCTAACTTTATGCTTTCGCCGTAAAGCCTTTTTGAAATCGGACAATGTGGTTGGATTAAGGACAAGTGTATCTTTAAAATGGTGTAAAACAGTTGTATGTTTGAGAAAATTGAATTATGAGATTTTGTTGTTTTGAATTTGCCGCCCTGATATTTCACTGGCTGTTGATAGTGTGTACCGCGGGTGGGATGCTAGCGTCCCACGTAGCCCATAGAAGTTAACCTCTTACATCTAGACGTTCCGCTAGCGGAACACCTGCGCCAATATCCAATGATGGGCGTGGCGCGAAATACAAATTCCTCTAAAATCCGAAAACTTCAATTTTTCAAACATATGACTATTTCACAGCATTTTAAAGACAAGACTCTCCTTTATCTAACCACACTGTCCGATTTCAAAAAGGCTTTACAGTGTAAGCAAAACATTAGATTATGTCAGCAGAGTACCCAGCCAGAAATAATCAGACACCCATTTTTCAAGCTAGCATATAATGTCACAAAAACCCAGAAGACAGCTAAATGCAGCACTAACCTTTGATGATCTTCATCAGATGACACACCTAGGACATTATGTTATACAATACATGCATGTTTTGTTCAATCAAGTTCATATTTATATCAAAAAACTGCTTTTTACATTAGCATGTGACGTTCAGAACTAGCATACCCACCGCAAACTTCCGGTGTAAAAGGTGAAATAAAAATAAATAAATAAAATTAAAATGAGGGGTAGGGTGAAGTTAGCTGCTTTTAGAAACAAGTATTTACACACTAGCGTTGATAGGAATTAGCTTGCAAAAGAAACAATCGTCAGACAAAATTACATTTCAACTTACTCTGCCGATTGTCCGTAGGGTTGGTCCTTATGCAGGGGGGGTGGGGTGAGAAAAAAAAAAAAAAACTGAATAGAACGTAAAACAGACTTAGCAAATCTGGGTCTGTTTAGACCCACTTCCTCTCTGCTTACCTCATGTCAAAAATAAAAGTCCTGCACATGCAAAAAGCAAGAACTTGTGGGGAACTTTTATTTTGACATGAGGTAAGCAGAAGAACTTTGCCTAAACATCAGACTGTTACAATGGTTACACCATGAATATCAGTCTGAAAGAAGTCACAAAAAAAAAGATGCAATTGCATTTACTTTAAGGAATTGGGATACCTAGTCAGTTGCACAACTAAGTAAGCGTTTCACTGTCAAGTCTACACCAGTAGTATTCTGCACATGTGAGCAGTAACATTTTATTGGAATGTTTTCAACCGAAATTTGTCTTCCACATTTCACCCAACCCCTCTGAATCAGAGAGATTGTTGTTGGGGGTTAACTGACTTCCTCAAGGGCAGAACGGCAGATTTTTCCATTTGCCGGCTCGCGATTCAAACCAGCAACCTTTTGATTACTGGCCCAACGCTCTTAAAACCGCTAGGCCACCTGCTGCCCCATGTACTGGTTGTATATTTTGTTGGTCCTTTTGGCATTTACGTCATTTAGCAGACGCTCTTATCCAGAGCGACTTACAAATTGGTGCATTCACCTTATGATATCCAGTGGAACAACCACTTTACAATAGTACATCTATATCTTTTTGGGGGGGGAGGGTGGGGGTTAGAAGGATTACTTTATCCTATCCCAGGTATTCCTTAAAGAGGTGGGGTTTCAGGTGTCTCCGGAAGGTGGTGATTGACTCCGCTGTCCTGGCGTCGTGAGGGAGCTTGTTCCACCATTGGGGTGCCAGAGCAGCGAACAGTTTTGACTGGGCTGAGCGGGAACTGTGCTTCCGCAGAGGTAGGGAGGCGAGCAGGCCAGAGGTGGATGAACGCAGTGCCCTTCTTTGGGTGTAGGGACTGATCAGAGCAGTAGGAGGTGGAGAAAGGGTATCCACGGGAAGGCGTTTACCCTACTTTTTGTGGTGCTGGTAGGTTCTGTCCCTTGTATTTTCAATCTGTTGAGGTTATTGCTTGTGATGCACAATATGTAAACAATAGTCGAATTTAGTCCACCAAAGCCCTCAGCTGGAAGGGGTTTGCTGGTCTGTTAGGCACTGCCATATTGTGCAAGTGTTTGTCACGTGTGAATTGCATTAGTATTGAAATTAAAAACTGGAAACACAAACAATATATATTTACACAAACTAGCATACTGAATGTCTGATGGGGATATTTGTCTCACATTCCTGCCTCCAAAAGGACCAACCACATGGACAACCAGTGATGCATCATTTTATTCAACATTCTGGTTTGTAGAGGTCATGAGAGGAATCTTCCCTGATCTTAAAGCTAATTTCTGCCCGACATATAATTATTTGCAATTCAATGGTGGGTCTTCAGGCTAAGAGAAACTGAACTGACCTTGCTGATGAATTACAACAAACCAATGTTGGGAAATTATGTTTAAATATACTTTCCATTAGATGATACATTCCAAGCCTACATTCAATCGACAGAGTACATTTAAATTGTATTTAACATTTTTTGACAAGCTAATTTCCAAACATCAGCTAGGGCTATGTAAGCTAGCTAGGCCAGCGGTCCACACTGAAAAAATAAAAAAACAGCACCTCCGGCGAACAGGGGTGTAGTCATTCGTTCAAACAGCTACATTCCGTTTTTTAATTAAAATGGGAGACAATTTTGCAACTAAAACGAGTGACAAATTCAGGTAGGACCCTCCCCGTTTCGTTCAGTTTGCTTCCCTTTAAGAAACGTTTTGCAACAGAATCGGCCTAATTAATACACCCCTGGTTAATCAACAATATTGCTACCTCCAGTGAATTTTGAAAACCCAGGAAGCGCAATTGGTAGTAGTTGTGTATACACAAAACTTCACGGAATCGAATGTGAATATCACTCACCTTAACTGCCGAGAATCAGTCTCTGAAAAAGAAAGGTCCGTTGTACTGTGCAACTGCAAATAGAGGAAACTGTCAACTTCTCAACACAAGCCGCTCAAACAAGATAAATTCGTTTAAATTACACAATGTAACTATGGTGTTGTCTTGTCACCAGTCTGAAGTTCAGCCGTCTCTACTGTCGTAAAACACAACCTAAGTAGAGTAATTCAGCATTCTTAAAATAAACGCCTGAACGGTGTTTATTTCTTTCTGGTCCTGACGAGAGAAAAAAACTATCGGTGAGGTTCTCTTTTGCACTGTTCAACCAATCGAGTAAACGTGGAGGAGGAGTTAAGATGAGTTTGCCCTTGTTAATGGATGTTAACGTCCAAAAGTAACATCACATGCTCTCTTTCCATTCCTCCTAAAGACCGGATGCAATCGTTTGACTCCACTGACGGTGTACGGGACAGTTGCCATAAAGGCAGTCCCACAGCTAGAATAATGAGACAGATATTTCACCGGATGTATAAGTGTGAAGCATCCGGTTTGCCGCTTCCACTCACCCCCAAATATGGTGATGAGAGGAAGCCCAGTGAACGGCAGTGGGAGAAGAGATGGATTTTGTCCGACATTATGCAATACTTTTCACCAATTAAACTTTTGGTCTCAATACAGTTTTCCGTTCCCAAAACTACAACCTGTTCCGAATAGAGTGGACTAAGTTTTGTAGATTTTATCCTTTGCCAAAGTAAAAAAAATATATGTTTTGTTTTAACGGAGTGCAACGGGGAATTGAGTTATTGCACACGTACTTCAGCGTAGGCGCTCCCTAACGGAAATATGCAAATATCTGCTAGAACGCACCAATAGGATCTCGTTAACTCGTGCGTGGCTCTAACCCCCTTCCTTGCTTGTTCTGCTCACTATGGCTAATTTGTTCCCATTGGAAACGACAGGCTGTGGTCTATCTTGAGTTAGTTGTTAATTCCCTTTGATACATAGACACTTTCACAGTAAGATATGAAGATTGGCTGAAACTGCTTCTCCATAGAAATCCCGATCACACTTGTCGGCGTGGTCATATCGCAGCGACGTTGGCTATTCTCATGCGTAGAAACACATAATCAGGTCTAGAAGGTAGTCTAGCTCCGAACTGCGCATGGGCAGGCTGTCAAATCAAAGGCACTCCTTCGATATAAAGTTGTTTATTACAAAAATAAAAACGTACTTAAATGTAACAACTTGGTTTATAGTAAACACAGTAGAGAACAACGCTGAGTACACCGCTAATTTGATCAGCTAGCAGTTGCTACCTCACCACTCATACACCGGAGAAAAACCGCCACCTGATTTCTCATGAGGAGAAATTGAGGAATCTGCACATTCGGTTGATTCAGAAAATCCAGTCAATAGTACAACACCACATTTTTTTTATATATATTTTTTAAATTCTCCAGGTCAACAATCGATGCTGTCTCTGCAAAGATAAACGAAAGAGCCAATGGTCTGGAGAAAATTATACACGAAAAATCGTTGACCTCTAGACCTCTCTGAATCACGCATAAAATAGTATCTAAAAGCTTAAACTTGCAAACACTGCTTCTTCTGATAAATGCACTGCACAGGAGAAGACCATCGCTGACATGCAAGAGCACTTATCTAAGGCAGAGCGATACCGGAGAAGGACGGGGCTACGGCTTTACCCGGGGACCACGGTGAGAATGTGAAGCGCATAGTAGGTGGCACCGGACTTCTCCGATGGATATATGGCTGTGGATGTCGCTCATCGTATTGGGATGAAGCAAGACGCCATCGATCATCAACCAGTTTGCTTTTCGCACAGCGAGAGATGCAGTTTGGGAGAAAGCAAAAGAAAGAAAGCAAAGGAAGGGCACCTTTCTGAAAGATAAAGAATTTAGATTCAGTGAGGACCTGGCTACAGCAGCAAGAAAGGCAAAGTTGTGGCCTCTCATCCAACAGGCACAAAATCAAAGAAAGGGTGCATACTACATGGGAATCAGAGCCTTCTTCGCAGATGGAAAATAAATACTACCGGGGTGATTTGTTCCGCCGGTAGGTTTACAAGGTAGCCCCTTCCCCACAGCAAACTGAGCGTTCTAGTTTTGAATTGTGGTGTTTTGGTTTACAAGTTCAGACTTTGTTAATACATATATGAAGCAAATTTTTATAGAGGGTGGAGTTGAATTTGCATAGGATGTTTCTTTCTATTCTGTATATATGGACTTGAAGTTTATGTCAATCAATGCCAGGGGGATATGAAACCTGTTGAAGAGAGAAGCAATTTTTAGATTTTCTTTTGTAAGGACTGCAACACAGATGTTTTATTCGTTCAAGAAACACATTCATGCAAAGATATAATTGTTGGAAAACTCAGTGGGGCAGTGACATTTTTTTGGCCCACGGGACTAAATCATTCAACTGGGGTTGCAATTTTAAATGGACATTTTTCTTTACTCAAATGGACACCAATGGACATTGGCCAGTAGCGGTCATCAACCACATGGAGAGATTATTTGTGTTGTGTAATGTATATGGATACTGTTCTAGTCCTCCAAATGACTTACTTCTAGAGGAAATTCAGGAAATTATTAAGTCTTCTGAGAAAATATCCATCCAGTCAGATTATAGTTGGTGGGAATTTTAATATAGTTTATTATAAAGAGACTGATAGATTGCCCCATAGGCCTAACATTGGTGTGAACAAATTGGTGAATTTCTGCCAAAGCCTGGACTTAATTGACATATGGAGAGTTAAAAACCTGGAGAGAAACCATACACATGGAGTAATAGAGATTGTTCACTACAATCAAGAATTGACTTGTGGGTGATGAACTCAAGACTGCAGGTTAACACTGTAGAGGTAAAAAACAAAACTGTCTGCAGTCCTGATGGATTATAAAGTCATATGGCTGACTAAGAATGTGCAGTAATGATAAGAAATACTCTGGTGGTTATTGGAAATTAAATAACTCATTGTTATTGCATGATGATTTAAAAAAATGTGATTAAGAATATAATTTCTGTTTACTGGAATTTAGCTACATCTAATGCAGAATATGGGAAATATTGGGACCTGCTGAAATGTAAAATCCGCTCAGCCTGTACTACTTATGGAAAACGGCTTGCTTTAAGAAAGGAGATGTGAGGTAGCTGAACTCTATTAGACAATTGCGGATATCACTAGGGATGCACATTTTGGGAATATTCAGAGGTGGGAATCAACAAGGAATATATGGGAATATATGGGAATTAACAGAAATATATGCAAATTAATATTAATACCATTTAAATGTAGATGTTTTTTGCATTGGATATATTTACCATATCATATGGAGACAAACATAAACCTTTTACCTTACCATAAGTAGACATAATTGCAAATGATTAAATCCTTCCAATATAAAAAAGAACTATCTAGTTACTAATTGAATTTTAATTAAATGAGTTAACTTCACATGGGATGATTTCACTGAACAACAAAAGAAAGGGAATATTGAATGATCCTCAATGATCCTTCGTATCTCCCAAAAATGTTTTTGACATACATCTGTAAAATGATAGTCTAGAAACTAAAACTTTGTTTGTCTTCCTCTCAGACTTCCATGTCTTCTCCCTGGACCTCCTCAATGTCCACCTCTTGAACATCAGACTCTGAGGCCTCATCTTCACTATCACTTTCCAACCTTGTTGAGGATGGCTCGTTGTCAGGCTCAAAAAGCCTAAAATTTGTCCGGATGGCCACCAATATTTCTAACCCTTGTATTGGTCAGCCTGTTGCGTGCTTTGGTGTGTGTGTTCCCAAACAAGGACCAGTTGCGCTCTGAGGTGGCTGATGTTGGTGGGATTTGGAGGATGATGGAGGCAACAGGGGAAAGAGCCTCAGATCCACAAAGTCCCTTCCACCAGGTGGCTGATGAGATATGTTGGCACGACTGCCATATTGCATCTCCATCCCAAAGCCCTTGCTTGGAAGTATACTTTGCCAGACTGCCAAGAACCTTGCCCTCATCCAGGCCAAGGTGGCGAGACACAGTAGTGATGACACCATAGGCCTTGTTGATCTCTGCACCAGACAGGATGCTCTTGCCAGCGTACTTGGTGTCCAACATGTACGCTGTGTCGTGTATGGGCTTCAGGTAGAAGTCTTCACGCTTTTTGATGCATTTCAGAACCGCAGTTTCCTCTGCTTGGAGCAACAGTGAAGTAGGCAGGCCAGTGTGGATTTCTTCTCTTACATCTGCAAGCAGAGTCTGAACATCAGACAGGATGGCATTGTCTCCCTCAAATCTGTGCAATGGCTACTGCTATAGGTTTCAGGAGTTTCAGGCTGCTTACCACTCTCTCCCAAAATACATCATCCACGGGGATCCTCTTGATGGGGCTGTCCATGTCGGCAGACTGTGATATGGCCATTTCTTGGAGAGACTCTTTCCCCTCCAGGAGACTGTCAAACATGATGACAACACCACCCCAACAGGTGTTGCTGGGCAGCTTCAATGTGGTGCTCTTATTCTTCTCACTTTGCTTGGTGAGGTAGATTGCTGCTATAACTTGATGACCCTTTACATACCTAACCATTTCCTTGCTCTCTTGTAGAGTGTATCCATTGTTTTCAGTGCCATGATATCCTTGAGGAGCAGATTAAATGCATGAGCAGCACAGCCAATGGGTGTGATGTGAGGGTAGGACTCCTCCACTTTAGACCAAGCAGCCTTCATGTTTGCAGCATTGTCTGTCACCAATGCCAATACCTTCTGTGGTCCAAGGTCATTGATGACTGCCTTCAGCTCATCTGCAATGTAGTGGCCGGTGTGTCTGTTGTCCCTTGTGTCTGTGCTCTTGTAGAATACTGGTTGCGGGGTGGAGATTATGTAGTTAATTATTCCTTGGCGACAAACATTCGACCACCCATCAGAGATGATTGCAATACAGTGTGCTTTCTCTATGATTTGCTTGACCTTCACTTGAACTCTGCATCCAGTAAATTAGTAGATAAAGCATATCTAGTTGGAGGGGTGTATGCTGGGCGAAGAACATTCAGAAATCTCTTCCAATACACATTGCCTGTGAGCATCAGAGGTGAACCAGTTGCATACACAGCTCGAGCAAGACTTTCATCAGCATTTATCTGACTATGTTCCTCCATTGAGTGAAAAAAACTTCTGATTCCAGGAGGACCATGAGCTGTTGCTATCGATGAGGTGTCTGATTCATAATTTTCACCTTAAATAGAAGTAGATGGACTTTTGTCAGAGGTTGCTTGTTGTGAGCACAAAGGGAACTTTATGCACTTGCCCAGATGATTCTGCATCTTTGTTGCATTCTTCACATATGATTTGGCACAGTATTTGCAAATGTACACAGCTTTTCCATCTACATTAGCTGCAGTGAAATGTCTCCACACATCAGATAGTGCCCGTGGCATTTTCCTGTAAAGATTAGAAAAAAAAGAGTAAAAATAAATAAATACAATTCCATGTACAGATAAATAGTTAAGCAGTTAGATTAAACAACTCCTTTGTAAGATAAGTGTTAAAATGAAACATGTATGGAAACAGGTGAATTAACACTCAGTTCGCAGGCTCAAACAAGCTAAAACCCACATGGTAGCAAAAACTAACTAGCAGAAATTGCTAACAAGTTAGACATGATTTAAACACACTTTGCTGTAGGCTACTATTTACTAGTTAACAAAAAATCATGCATGTCATAAAATATTTTCACCCCACCCAGTATTGTAATAAAAACTTACCAGAAAGCATGTAGTCCTTGGCTCAGACAGTGTAGTAGTGTGGGCTCAATAGCATCTCATTAGTGTGCAAGATCTTGAGAATCAGCTGTACATGTGATGGAAGAGTGCACTGCACATGTGATAGAACAATTCCATTGAATTGGGGATAGTTTAACCAAAATATGCCACAAAACCGAGAATTGCCTTGTGTATCCAAAAAAAGGTTCACTGTTATCAGCAATTTTGTTTGTTCAATTTATGCAAAATTTCCGGGCTTAACTTCCCATGGAAAATTTCCAGAAATTTACCGGAAAATATCCGACCCCTTTTCCAATCCTAGATATCACAGAGATTGAGCATCTTGATCTTAATGAGAAAGCTAAATTGAATGATTTTACAGAATCAACTAGATACATTTTATAAGGAAAAGGCTAGAGGAGCCTTCATAATATCCAGAAAACAATGTCTTGAAAAAGGTGAAAAGAACAGTAGATACTATTTTTAATTTGGAAAATAGGAGAGGGGAACTCAACACACTACGGAAATGTAAGATTAATGGGGTGACCACTGAGGATAGAGAGTTGTTATCAGACTTTACCACTAAGTTTTATGAGAATGTTTACTCCTTAGATAAGTTTGAGTGACTAAGAATCTCATTGATTCTATAGAGAATGTTAACTCAGTTAGTGAAGAATTCAATCAGTCTTGTCAAGATTTATCCATTATGGACATCCAATATGGGGTTGCTCAATGAAAAAATAACAAATCTCCAGGTTGTGATGGATTAACCTCTGAATTTTACAAAACCTTCTCTGAAGAAATTGCTAATTTTTTTCTTGAAACCTTTAATGAGGCTATAAAGGGAGAACTACCTGCCTCTCTGAAGTAAGGGGTTGTTACTCTTATACCTAAACCACACAAGGATCTCTTAAATATTGATAATTGGCGTCTAATCACACTCCTAAATAAGGACTACAAAATTATAGCCTCAATCTTTGCAAAAAGGTTAATCATGCTTGAATGATCTGATTGATTAATGACAATCAGGGTTTATGAAAGGGCACCATATATCTAATAATCTGAGACTGGTGATAGACTTGGTTGAGTATTGTGATCTATTGGATGACTTCCCTGTTATCTTATTTTGGGATTTTCAGAAAGCATTTGATACCTTATGTCCCAATTTTATCTTTGACTTAAG
Source organism: Salmo salar (assembly GCF_965601325.2). Classification (NCBI taxonomy): domain Eukaryota; kingdom Metazoa; phylum Chordata; class Actinopteri; order Salmoniformes; family Salmonidae; genus Salmo; species Salmo salar. The sequence goes on along the minus strand of NC_138294.1, from coordinate 38,032,164 downwards.
CATTTTAAGTTTGGTCATTTGTGTTGTTATTCGAACTCTGTATAATGGTGGCAATAGCTATATCAAACTCTGTCATGGAACACCCTCAAGGTTTAACATTTACAAAGGAATACGACAAGGTTGTCCAATCTCAACTTCTGTATGTTTGTCAATATCTCAAATCGTATGCACATTAGTTTATCAAAGTCAATTTGAAGCCATTACATTCATTCCAGGCCTGAGAGATCAAAAAATTCCAACTGGCAGATGACACCTCACTTTTTTTTGACAAATGTGTCACAAGTTAGATTAGCATTGGATATTGTGAAGCAGTACTCCAAAATCTCAGGTTTGGTGTTATGTCTTTCCAAATGTGAGATGTTTGTTCTGAAAGGAGCTGTCAATCCAGCAGATTGTAACATCTCTGAAAAAGATACTGTAACCTACCTCAGTGTAAAGATCACCAAAAATCTTAAGGCTGTGAATGATCTTAATTTGAATCCTGTAACTGAATCTGTCCCCAAAAAAGTATCATCATGGTTAGGGAGGGATTTAAGTCTTCAAGGAAGTGTCTTTTATCCAAAGCTGAGGGGCAACATTTTTTCTTCTATTGACATTCCCAAATCCACTTGCTGTACCTTTTTAGATAGGCTTTGTATAACTTCATATGGAAAAAAACAAGCCACATAAGATGAAAAGAGATGGTATCACCAACAGCATTTGTGATGGCGGTCTAAATGTCTTAGACTTCACTCTCTTTAATCAGATGTCAACAGGGTTTAAAGGTACTTAAAAAATCTTCATAGTTTCTAGAATATTATTCCTCATTTTGTTTTTCAGAAGCTCGGAGGCCTTACTTTTTTACTAGATTGTCCCTATATTGTGCGTAAACTTCCTGTGAAATTGGCGGCTTTTCACAAGCAGGCTTTAATGTGCTGGACTTGCTGTACTTCTCAACTTCTCACCTCAAATGTTTTATATAGATTAATGGATCGATATTACATAGAAACAAGATGTTATTTTACCGTAACTGGTTCTCAAAAGCATTGTCCTTGTCAGCCAATTAGTTAGTATTAGTGGGAATCTATTTACGCGGAGAGAATTTATGGAAAGATACAACTTTGAGGTTTCATGCAAGAAATATGACTGTTATAAAAGCTATACCTAGTGGGATAAAATCTTTACTTCAGAATAATGCATTTTTGGAACATCTATTGTAAGCGATATCCAGGTGAATGGCATAGGTTTACTAGATAAGATACTCAACATTCGTTTATTAAGGGATCATTTCTAGAGGAAGTCTATTCCCTCTGTGATATTTTGTTGGGATTCATTGTTTGATGTAAACTGGCACTGTGCTTGGCTCACGCCACACACATTTATGGTGACCAATAAAGTAAAGGAGATCTCCTTTAAGATTATCCATAGATTCTATCCGTGTAATAGCTTGATTTCTAAATATATTCCTGATGTTACCAGTGAATGCAGATTTTGTGAACTCGAAACTGAATCTATTGAACATTTATTCTGTAATTGTTTACATAATGAAGTGTTCTGATGTAAAACTATATCTTGGCAACAAAATGCAAGCAACCATTGAAATATCTAAGTTTGACATATTTTACTACACTGATTCCACAAATGAACGTGAGTAGGTCATAAATCTCTTATTTTGAAACATTTTCATTCACAAATCAACATTTCTGAAGAAAAAGCCCCTTAATTTTTAAAAATCTGATTTGGGAAACTATTTAGAATCATTAAAGTGTATACAAAACAAAATGTAAAAAATATGTATTCGCTACATGTCTGTATTTTAATTGATATAATGTGGATTTGTATTTTATTTTAAAAACATGTATCTAATTTCTTTGTGGACTCCCTCTGGCTGTTCTGTTTCTTGTGTTTTGCATGTTACTGTTTAATAAAATACAAAATAAATAGAAAGGTTCGAGAGGATCAGAACCGCAATATATAATTGGTAAATTGTGACTTATTTAAAAATAATGAGTCATTATTTATGATGCAAGGTGATATGTAAACTATATAGAATACAGAAACACCCCTTTTTCAGTACCCTGTCCTTCAAAGATAATTCGTAAAAATCCAAATAACTTCACAGATCTTCATTGTGAACAGTTTAAACATTGTTTCCCATGCTTGTTCAATGAACCATGAACAATTAATGAACATGCACCTGTGGAACGGTCGTTAAGACACTAACAGCTTACAGATGGTAGGAAATTAAGGTCATAATTATGAAAACAAAGGACACTAAAGAGACCTTTCTACTGACTCTGAAAAACACTGAAAGAAAGATGCCCAGGGTCCCTGCTCATCTGTGTGAACGTGCCTTAGGCATGCTGCAAGGAAGCATGAAGACTGCAGATGTGGCCAGGGCAATAAATTGCAATGTCCGTACTGTGAGACGCCTAAGACAGCGCTACAGGGAGACAGGATGGACAGCTGATCGGCCTCGCAGTGGCAGACTACGTGTAACAACACCTGCACAGGATCAGTATATCAGAATTTCACACCTGCGGGACAGGTACAGGATGGCAACAACAATTGCCCGAGTTACACCAGGAACGCACAATCCCTCCATCAGTGCTCAGACTGTCCGCAATAGGCTGAGAGAGGCTGGACTGAGAGCTTGTAGGCCTGTTGTAAGGAAGGTCCTTGCCAGACATCACCAGCAACAACGTCGCCTATGGGCACAAACCCACCGTAGCTGGACCAGACAGGACTGTCAAAAAGTGCTCTTCACTGACGAGTTGCGGTTTTGTCTCACCAGGGGTGATTGTCGATTCGTATTTATCGTCGAAGGAATGAGCGTTAAACTGAGGCCTGGACTCTGGAGCGGGATCGATTTGGAGGTGTGTCCGTCATGGTCTGGGGTGGTGTGTCACAGCATCATCGGACTGAGCTTGTTGTCATTGCAGGCAATCTCAACGCTGTGCGTTACAGGGAAGACATCCTCCTCCCTCATGTAGTACCCTTCCTGCAGGCTCATCCTGACATGACCCTCCAGCATGACAATGCCACCAGCCATACTGCTCGTTCTGTGCGTGATTTCCTGCAAGACAGGAATGTCAGTGTTCTGCCATGGCCAGCGAAGAGCCCGGATCTCAATCCCATTGAGCACGTCTGGGACCTGTTGGATCGGAGGGTTAGGGCTAGGGCCATTCCCCCCAGAAATGTCCGGGAACTTGTAGGTGACTTGATGGAAGAGTGGGGTAACATCTCACAGCAAGAACTGGCAAATCTGGTGCAGTCCATGAGGAGGAGATGCACTGCAGTAATTAATGCAGCTGGTTGCCACCATATACTGACTGTTACTTTTGATTTTGACCCCCCCATTGTTCAGGGACACATTATTCCATTTCTGTTAGTCACATGTCTGTGGAACTTGTTCAGTTTGTCTCAGTTATTGAATCTTATGTTCATACAAATATTTGCAAATGTTAAGTTTGCTGAAAATAAACAGTTGACAGTGAGAGGACGTTTATTTTTTTGCTGAGTTTAGATCAGTCAGTCATTTTGATTCTCTGGAAAACTGCCACTCTTTTCATGCCATTTTGCCCAGTGGGTGGTGCTATATGTCAGGAACTTCATTTAATGAAAATGAATAGCTAGCCAGCTACTTAACCCTGTTGCCCAAAGCTAATGTTATAAACAGTCAGCTAGCTTCATCTGGCTAGTGAGGCTCGACCGGACCAGGTTATGTGTTGTGAAGCTATCCACAATAAGGATTAGGCACAATAGTGGAATTTGCAGTTTGCCTTTAAAATAAAAGTATATAATTGACAGTGATGCAAATGTATACAAATAGTATAATTATGCCATACTTTTATTTTGAAGGCTAACCGCAAGGTCCACTATTGTGGCTAATCCTTATTGTGGCTAGCTTCACATAGATGGGTCCGACCACCATTAATCAAATAAGAACTGTCTTATAAATTAGGGTTATTTTAGATGATGACACCTAGCTATGTAGTTAGCTAGCTAACTATTTAGCTACTGAAACAGATGTTGTTTTGCTATGTTTTTGGGGAAGACCATTGTTAGCATCCTCTTAGCTAGCTCGATTTTTTTTTATGACCAGCACTATAGATGCGCGAGACAACTTTACCAGCATCATAGCATACGTATCAAGGAATGTTGTGACATATGAAATACGAGTGATAGTGTAATCAATGTGTAATAACTACGTTAAATTATGAACGCGTTAAATTATTATGTGACGTGCAGTCATATTCAGGTCCTGATTGGTCAACAAGCTTATTTGACACGTCAAATAGTGTTATTTGACGTGTATCTTTTTTGACACGCAAAGACCCAAACGGTGTTCCATAGACATCCTGGATGAGAATGAAATGACTGAACAAATTAACAATGAAACAGCACAGCAAGTAAGTGAAAGAAATAGGTTTTGATTATGTTTTACTGGTAATGGGGACATACGTAAATGCCAACAAAATACATTTTTGGTCAGTGTGGTGTGTGTGTGAGTGTGTAATCTTTATTTAACTAGGCAAGTCAGTTAAGAATATATTCTTATTTCAATGACGGCCCGGACGACGCTGTGCCAATTGTGCGCCGCCCTATGGGACTCCCAATCACGGCCAGATGTGAAACAGCCTGGATTCGAACCAGGGACTGTTGTTACACCTCTTGCACTGAGATGCAGTGCCTTAGACCGCTGCGTCCATGTGTGCGGTAACTATTTAACTGTACTAGAATGCTTAAAAGGCCGCAATTTTTTTATATCGGTTATCGGTATGTTTTTTTTTGGCAAGGAAAATATTGGATATCGGCCAAAAATGTCATATCGGTGCATCACTAATTCCAATAAGGCATGACATAAGGTATAAATACAACATTCTGTTGAAACAAGGCTCGTATAGCTCTATTGTTGTTGAATGGATTAAAAGAAAAACTAATCTTTCCTACTGATGAGTCAACAAGGTTAATTGTAGGTATGTTCTGAGGGTCAGGTCTTGACACGTTCTGAATAATGAAGCAACACTTGAGGGAATGGCATCTAAAACAATTGCAAAATCTTTAGGTGTTACAGGGACCTTGTAAAGTTATAATAATTCCTTAATATCAAGTAAAAGACCCTCTGCATTTACAAGTTGGCTCACCAATAGGATATTTTTTTCGGAACTAATATTCTAAAAACAAATAAGTATTTTTATACAATATGTCCCCATTATTCCATATATAATACCTGTGTGGAGAAACATTTTGCTTATAAATTAAAGACCATGACTGTCACGTCCTGACCATAGAAAGCTTTTATTTTCTATGGTAGAGTAGGTCAGGGCGTGACAGGGGTGTTTTGTCTAGTTTATTTATGTCTGTTGGTTCTAGTTTCTTTTTTCTATGTTGTGGGTTTTGTCTAGTTTATGTATTTCTATGTGGGTTCTAGTTTCTGTATTTCTATGTTGTTTTTTGGGATGATCTCCAATTAGAGGCAGCTGGTCATCATTGTCTCTAATTGGGGATCATATTTAAGTTGTTGTTTTTCCCACTAGGTTTTGTGGGAGATTATTTTGAGTTAGTGTATGTTGCACCTCTTCGTCACGGTTTGTTGTTTTGTTTATTAGTTTATTTGTATGTCTTGCATAGTTTCACAGTTAAAATAAAATGTGGAACGATACACACGCTGCGCCTTGGTCCGCTCATTCATACGACAAACGTGACAATGACAAGAAAACCTGCAGATGAAAAGCAGAGTTTCACTGGAATTTTGTCAAAATTATAATTGCAAACCATAATGAAGTTAAGTCCACCAAAAGTAGAGAAGACATGATGAGGAATAAAGTTCCACAAAGAAGTGGGACTTCTTAGGAATTGTTATATCCAATTGATCTTAAAAGTATTAAGGCAGTAAAGTACAGAAAATTCAGCCCACCATACTCATAAGTGTTCATTACAACAGTTTTCCTAATGTAATGGGTACACTTTCCCCACAGAAAGTTGAAAAGCATCTGTTCTATCTCTTTGCTTATTTTACCGTCAAGATATAAAGATAGAGGGGCATATGTTAATCTAGAGATACCTTTAGGACTCTTCCTTTAAAGGTAAGTCCCTCTGTAGCCATTGATTTAGCTTCATCTGGGTTTTTTAAATAAGAGGGTTAAAATTTAGTAAGCCTCTAGACTTCTGATCCTTAGTAATGGTTATGCCTAAATATGTAACTTCTTCTTTCACTGGAATACCATAATATGAAGGTGCCACACAATCTTTGACAGCCATGAGTTCACATAGAATCCTTTTCCAAAGCATCTCACTAGCGTCTTTCAGAAAAAGTGTAGTATTGTCAGCCAGCTGGCTTATAATTTCTTTATCAGCCATGGAAATACCTTGTACAGGACTATTATTTAAAGAATTTGTAAGAAGTTGGGTGATTAGTAAAAAAATAGATAAGACAACCTTACCTAATTCCTCTCTTTAACTCAAATCTAGGTGAGGTGCCATGTTTCAGTTTGATAGAGTTGTTACCATTCGTATAGAGAGTCTTAATAGCCTTACAGAAAAAAATCCCCAAAGCCAAATTTCTCAAGGAAGTGAAAGAGGAACTGACGCTCCACTGTGTCAAATGCTTTATAAAAATAAAAAAATAATATGAATCTATTCTTGGTTATTAGGTCTGAGTAGTCAAGTATGTCTTATACTAGTCTGATATTGTTAGAAATATGTCTGTTCCTCATATAGCCAGACTGTGTTTCATCAATGATTGCATCCAGGACTTCTTTAATTATTTAGTAGTAAGGCTAATATCATTATTAAGAAGACAAATTGGACGCCAGTTATCGATGAGCATCACTTCTTTTTTAGGCTTAGGTATCAGTGTTATTAACCCCGACTCATTGTAGGAGGGAGAACATTGTTTTAATACTCTCTCAAAAGACTACCAAGTAGGAAGGGAGCTACTTGTTCAGAAAATAACGTGTACAATTCTGCTGTAATTCCATCAATACCTGGGGATTTATTGTTCTTTAGAATGTTTGATAGACTCGATAATCTCATCAACTATGATGGGTTTATCACACTGTTTAGATTCTGTATCACTGATAGAGTGAACATTATTCAGTGAGGCAAAAAACATCTGTGGTTTCCTGAGAGTACATAGAGCTATACAATTTCCTGAAAATATTGCTACAGAAGTTAGCAATTATTTTTGGGTCATCTGTAATAACACCATCAATGTTTAAATTATGGATAGTGTTATTTGTAGAGTGACATTTCTCAAGTCTAAAGAAATAAGATGAAATCTGTTCTCCCTCAAGCCATTTTTTCATTGATCTAGTAAAGGTTCCTTCTGCTTTTAATCTATATATATTATCCAGTTTTATTTAAAATATATATATATAACTGCTCAAAAAAATAAATGGAACACTTAAACAACACATCCTAGATCTGAATGAAAGAAATAATGTTATTAAATATTTTTTTCTTTACATAGTTGAATGTGCTGACAACAAAATCACACAAAAATAATCAATGGAAATCCAATTTATGGATTTGGAGTCACACTCAAAATTTAAGTGGAAAACCACACTACAGGCTGATCCAACTTTGATGTAATGTCCTTAAAACAAGTAAAAATGAGGCTCAGTAGTGTGTGTGGCCTCCACGTGCCTGTATGACCTCCCTACAATGCCTGGGCATGCTCCTGATGAGGTGGCGGATGGTCTCCTGAGGGATCTCCTCCCAGACCTGGACTAAAGCATCCGCCAACTCCTGGACAGTCTGTGGTGCAATGTGGCGTTGGTGGATGGAGTGAGACATTATGTCCCAGATGTGCTCAATTGGATTCAAGTCTGGGGAACGGGCGGACCAGTCCATAGCATCAATGCCTTCCTCTTGCAGGAACTGCTGACACACTCCAGCCACATGAGGTCTAGCATTGTCTTGCATTAGGAGGAACCCAGGGCCAACCACACCAGCATATGGTCTCACAAGGGGTCTGAGGATCTCATCTCGGTACCTAATGGCAGTCAGGCCACCTTTGGCGAGCACATGGAGGGCTGTGCGGCCCCCCAAAGAAATGCCACCCCACACCATGACTGACCCACCGCCAAACCGGTCATGCTGGAGGATGTTGCAGGCAGCAGAACGTTCTCCACGGCGTCTCCAGACTCTGTCACGTCTGTCACGTGCCCAGTGTGAACCTGCTTTCATCTGTGAAGAACACAGGGCGCCAGTGGCAAATTTGCCAATCTTGGTGTTCTCTGGCATATGCCATACGTCCTGCACGGTGTTAGGCTGTAAGCACAACCCCCACCTGTGGACGTCGGGCCCTCATACCACCCTCATGGAGTCTGTTTCTGACCATTTGAGCAGACACATGCACATTTGTGGCCTGCTGGAGGTCATTTTGCAGGGCTCTGGCAGTGCTTCTCCTGCTCCTCCTTGCACAAAAGCGGAGGTAGCGGTCCTGCTGCTGGGTTGTTGCCCTCCTACGGCCTCCTCCACGTCTCCTGATGTACTGGCCTGTCTCCTGGTAGCGCCTCCATGCTCTGGACACTACGCTGACAGACACAGCAAACCTTCTTGCCACAGCTCGCATTGATGTGCCATCCTGGATGAGCTGCACTACCTGAGCCACTTGTGTGGGTTGTAGACTCCGTCTCATGCTACCACTAGAGTGAAAGCACCGCCAGCATTCAAAAGTGACCAAAACATCAGCCAGGAAGTATAGGAACTGAGAAGTGGTCTGTGGTCCCCACCTGCAGAACCACTCCTTTATTGGGGGTGTCTGGCTAATTGCCTATAATTTCCACCTGTTGTCTATTCCATTTGCACAACAGCATGTGAAATGTATTGTCAATCAGTGTTGCTTCCTAAGTGGACAGTTTGATTTCACAGAAGTGTGATTGACTTGGAGTTACATTGTGTTGTTTAAGTGTTCCCTTTATTTTTTTGAGCAGTGTATTATCCAGTTTATTTAATCTATATATATTATCCAGTTTATTTAATCTATATATATTATCCAGTTTATTTAAATCTATATATATTATCCAATTTATTTTGTAACTCAATCAGTTCCATCTTCTCCTCCCCTGAGGCTGGCTGGGGACATCTGAGAAAGGTAAGTTATCTTAATGATAACCTTTTCCTCCTCAGCTCTTCTCATTTTAACAAGATTACTAACATATTTTCTAAGGTGTTTGGACACCTCAAATTTAAAGAGCTCCCAGTTCTTACAATAACATTTTTCTTCACAAGCTCTTTCCCAAAAGTGTGAGAGCAGACCTTTAACTTAACTATATCACTATTTAATAAGGAGCTATTTGGCTTCCAGTAGGATGCTCTACCAAGGTTAGTGTCAGGGGTAAATATTTTGACATCAATGGCCTTATAGTCTGTGAGGGGAGTAGTACACGTTTGTAGTAACACACTCACTTAAATGAGCGGTCTTGTAGTTTGAAGTGTGCCTGCGTGCACAGTGTTAATTCTTACCTGGCTTCAGATATCATGCTAAAAGTCAAGTTAATTCTACTGTGCAATCTAGAGCAAGACACTGGGGTTTCTCTAAAATGTTCCCAGACCCGCCATTGGATCCTGTACAATGGCTGGAGAGTCACATTTTTGTTTAGCCTGCGCTTTGCAGGCTGTATAGAAAACTCACCTAGAGGCACAGAATGGCTGAAACATCACAACGCGCAGCCTCCACAAACACCTTGAAAACTTACTCTATACAGTAACCTCCGTCACAACCTACTACTCTTTTCCATAGGCTGTATGACAGCATCAGCAGTTAGCTACCAACAGCTGGCAGACATGTTTACATTTGGTTAGTTTTAGCAGTGTTATTTATATGGAAGATGTGAGCTAAATGCGCTGTAGCTAGCTAACGTTAGCATAGACGTAGCTCTGACTTTCATTTAGGCCTCAGCATGCTTCAGTTCGGCTGGCAGCTAGCCGAAATTGGCTAGGTGAACCGAACGAGTGCACTCGCATACTCCCTTAAAAAGACCTTCGCTTGAAAAACTAGAAAAAAAGCGATACCGACGATACCCCCGGACAGGGCCAAACAGGCAGGATATAACCCCACCCACTTTGCCAAAGCACAGCCCCCACACCACTAGAGGGATATCTTCAACCACCAACTTACGATCCTAAGACAAGGCCGAGTATAGCCCACAAAGATCTCCGCAACGGCACAACCCAAGGGGGAGCGCAAACCTAGACAGGAAGATCACGTCAGTGACTTAACCCACTCAAGTGACGCACCCCTCCTATAGACGGCATGGAAGAACACCAGTAAGCCAGTGACTCAGCCCCTGTAATAGAGTTAGAGGCAGACAATCCCAGTGGCGAGAGGGGAACCGGCCAGGCAGCGACAGCAAGGGCGGTTCGTTGCTCCAGTGCCTTTCTGTTCACCTTCACACTCCTGGTCCAGACTACACTCAATCATAGGACCTACTGAAGAGATGAGTCCTCAATAAAGACTTAAAAGTTGAGACCGAGTCTGCGTCTCTCACATGGGTAGGCAGACGATTCCATAAAAATGGCGCTCTATAGGAGAAATCCCTGCTTACAGCTGTTTGCTTAGAAATTCTAGGGACAGTTAGGAGGCCTGCGTCTTGTGACCGTAGCGTACGTGTAGGTATGTACGGCAGGACCAACTGAAGTTTATTTAGTGCTTTATCCGGGTAGCCGGAAAGTAGAGCATTACAGTAGTCTAAACCTAGAAGTGATAAAAGCATGGATTAATTTTCCTGCATAATGTTTGGACAGAAAGTTTCCGATTTTTGCAATGTTACGTAGATGGAAAAAAAGCTGTCCTTGAAACAGTCTTGATATGTTTGTCAAAAGAGAGACCAGGGTCCAGAGTAACGCCGAGGTCCTTCAGTTTTATTTGAGACAACTGTACAACCATCAAGATTAATTGTCAGATTCAACAGAAGACCTCTTTGTTTCTTGGGACCTAGAACAAGCATCTCTGTTTTGTCCGAGTTTAAAAGTAGAACATTTGCAGCCATCCACTTCCTTATGTCTGAAACACAGGCTTCCAGCGAGGGCAATTTTGGGGCTTCACCGTGTTTCATCGAAATGTACAGCTGTGTGTTATCCGCATAGCAGTGAAATTTAACATTATGTTTTCGAATGACATCCCCAAGAGGTAAAATATATAGTGAAAACAATAGTGGTCCTAAAACAGAACCTTGAGGAACACCGAAATTTACAGTTGATTTGTCAGAGGACCAACCATCCACAGAGACAAACTGATATTGTTCCGACAGATAAGATCTAAACCAGGCCAGAACTTGTCCGTGTAGACCAATTTGGGTTTCCAATCTCTCCAAAAGAATGTGGTGATCGATTGTATCAAAAGCAGCACTAAGGTCTAGGAGCACGAGGACAAATGCAGAGCCTTGGTCTGACGCCATTAAAAGGTAATTTACCACCTTCACAAGTGCAGTCTCAGTGCTATGATGGGGTCTAAAACCAGACTGAAGCATTTCGTATACATTGTTTGTCTTCAGGAAGGCAGTGAGTTGCTGAGCAACAGCTTTTTCAAAATTTTTTGAGAGGAATGGGAGATTCGATATAGGCGGATAGTTTTTTATATTTTCTGGGTCATGGTTTGGGTTTTTTCAAAAAAAGCTTTATTACTGCCACTTTTAGTGAGTTTGGTACACATCCGGTGGATAGAGATCAGTTTATTATGTTCAACATAGGAGGGCCAAGCACAGGAAGCAGCTTTTTCAGTAGTTTAGTTGGAATAGGATCCAGTATGCAGCTTGAAGGTTTAGAGGCTGTGATTATTTTCATCATTGTGTCAAGAGGTATAGTACTAAAACACTTGAGTGTCTCCCTTGATCCTAGGTCCTGGCAGAGTTGTGCAGACTCATGACAACTGAGCTTTGGAGGAATACGCCGATTTAAAGAGGAGTCGGTAATTTGCTTTCTAATGATCATGATCTTTCCCTCAAAGAAGTTCATGAATTTATCACTGCTGAAGTGAAAGCCATCCTCTCTTGGGGAATGCTGCTTTTTAGTTAGCTTTCCGACAGTATCAAGAATACATTTTGGATTGTTCTTATTTTCCTCAATTAAGTTGGAAAAATAGGATGATCGAGCAGCAGTGAGGGCTCTTCGATACTACACGGTACTGTCTTTCCAAGTTAGTCGGAAGACTTCCAGATTGGTGTGACGCCATTTCTGTTCCAATTTTCTGGAAGCTTGCTTCAGAGCTCGGGTATTTTCTGTATACCAGGAAGCTAGTTTCTTATGACAAATGTTTTTTGTTTTTAGGGGTGCGACTGCATCTAGGGTATTGCGCAAGGTTAAATTGAGTTCCTCAGTTAGGTGGTTAACTGATTTTTGTACTCTGACGTCCTTGGGTAGGCGGAGGGATTCTGGAAGGGCATCTAGGAGTCTTTGGGTTGTCCGAGAATTTATAGGACGACTTTTGATGATCCTTGGTTGGGGTCTGAGCAGATAATTTGTTGCTTTAGAGCTCATCACTCCCCCTAACTGGGAGGGGGCCAGAGACAATTACTCGATGCCGACATCTTTCTAGCTGATTTATTTACAAGCTGAAGCTATGTTGCGCTTGGTGACCTCTGACTGTTTCATCCTAACATCGTTGGTACCGACGTGAATAACAATATCCCTATACTCTCTACACTCGCCAGTTTTAGCTTTAGCCAGCACCATCTTCAGATTACCGAGGTAAAGACAGTTTCAGGTTGGATATTCGACGGATATTCGCCTGTAGTTTTCCTTACGTCCACCAACAGCAGTTAGGGACCGTCAACATAGTGACAAATACATTTTTTCACTTTCAAAACTGGTTGTATCTAACCCGATGGCATAGACACACATTGCACACCCTTCTTTTTGTCCATTTTCATCTCACATTAATTTTTCAAAATGTAACATTTCAATAGCTCCTTGGTCATGAATATCCACCCAGTGGGCCTACACATTGCACACCCTTTAGTTTGTCCATTTTCATCTCACATGGTTTTACATTAATTTTTCAAAATTTAGAATTTCAATATCTCCTTGGTCATGTGACCTAATGTCCACTGACTACCCTTCTATATTGCACACACTTGTTTGTGTACTGTAAAATCGCGAGGTGTAACGTACATTTCTCATAGTTTCAAATTTGCAATAGCTCCTCGATCATGTCAATTACACACCTAAGAAGCATGCAGTGGATTTACACCCATATTGCATAACCTCTAGTCATGTATCTTCTATATTGTTGTACATTAATATTAGTTTGACAATTAGGGGGTTCAGTCCAGTGTTGTGTTTACCCTTTTCTTTAATATTTATCTACAATAATTGGTACTTATTTTCCCTGTTTTTTATTTTTCCACAGTATTTAACAACAATAGGAGAGAGACAGATAGTATCTCCTTTCGTCGTTAATATCAACCATAAAGGAAAAGGGCAAAGTACGAGAGTCATGCTATTAATTGTCCAAAGCAGGGATGGAGAGTGAACTAGTGAGGTAGGCTGCAGTGGGTTTGCTGGTCAATACATATACTGAACATGTAACCACAGTAATGGTGGTCAGTAAATCAATGAATAAAAATGTAATATTGACAAATTAAACAGAAATTGTAGACCTTCAATCTTTTACATTTACGTCATTTAGCAGACGCTCTTATCCAGAGCGACTTACAAATTGGTGCATTCACCTTATGATATCCAGTGGAACAACCACTTTACAATAGTACATCTATATCTTGTTTTGGAGAGGAGGGGGGGTGGGTTAGAAGGATTACTTTATCCTATCCCAGGTATTCCTTAAAGAGGTGGGGTTTTAGGTGTCTCCGGAAGGTGGTGATTGACTCCGCTGTCCTGGCGTCGTGAGGGAGCTTGTTCCACCATTGGGGTGCCAGAGCAGTGAACAGTTTTGACTGGGCTGAGCGGGAGCTGTGCTTCCGCAGAGGTAGGGAGGCGAGCAGGCCAGAGGTGGATGAACGCAGTGCCCTTCTTTGGGTGTAGGGACTGATCAGAGCCTGAAGGTCCGGAGGTGCCGTTCCCCTCACAGCTCCGTAGGCAAGCACCATGGTCTTGTAGCAGATGCGAGCTTCAACTGGAAGCCAGTGGAGTGTGTGGAGGAGCGGGGTGACGTGAGAGAACTTGGGAAGGTTGAACACCAGACGGGCTGCGGCGTTCTGGATGAGTTGTAGGGGTTTAATGGCACAGGCAGGGAGCCCCGCCAACAGCGAGTTGCAGTAATCCAGACGGGAGATGACAAGTGCCTGGATTAGGACCTGCGCTGCTTCCTGTGTAAGGCAGGGTTGTACTCTGCGAATGTTGTAGAGCATGAACCTACAGGATCAGGTCACCGCCTTGATGTTAGCGGAGAACGACAGGGTGTTGTCCAGGGTCACGCCAAGGCTCTTAACACTCTGGGAGGAGGACACAATGGAGTTGTCAACCGTGATGGCGAGATCATGGAACGGGCAGTCCTTCCCCGGGAGGAAGAGCAGCTCCGTCTTGCCGAGGTTCAGCTTGAGGTGGTGATCCGTCATCCACACTGATATGTCTGCCAGACATGCAGAGATGCGATTCGCCACCTGGTTATCAGAAGGGGGAAAGGAGAAGATTAATTGTGTGTCGTCTGCGTAGCAATGATAGGAGAGACCATGTGAGGATATGACAGAGCCAAGTGACTTGGTGTATAGCAAGAATAGGAGAGGGCTTAGAACTGAGCCCTGGGGGACACCAGTGGTAAGAGCACATGGTGCGGAGACAGGTTCTCACCACGCCACCTGGTAGGAGCGACCTGTCAGGTAGGACTCAATCCAAGAGTGAGCCGCGCCGGAGATGCCCAACTCGGAGAGGGGGGAGAGGAGGATCTGATGGTTCACAGTATCAAAGGCAGCAGATAGGTCTAGAAGGATGAGCGCAGAGGAGAGAGGGTTAGCTTTAGCAGTGCGGAGAGCCTCCGTGCCACAGAGAAGAGCAGTCTCAATTGAATGACCAGTTTTGAAACCTGACTGATTTGGATCAAGAAGGTCATTCTGAGAGAGATAGCAAGAGAGCTGGCCAAGGACGGCACGCTCAAGAGTTTTGGAGAGAAAAGAAAGAAGGGATACTGGTCTGTACTTGTTGACATCGGAGGGATCGAGTGTAGGTTTTTTGAGAAGGGGTGCAACTCTCGCTCTCTTGAAGACGGAAGGGACGTAGCCAGCGGTCAAGGATGAGTTGATGAGCGAGGTGAGGTAAGGGAGAAGGTCTCCGGAAATGGTCTGGAGAAGAGAGGAGGGGATAGGGTCAAGCGGGCAGGTTGTTGGGCGGCCGGCCGTCACAAGACGCGAGATTTCATCTGGAGAGAGAGGGGAGAAAGAGGTCAAAGCACAGGGTAGGGCAATGTGAGCAGGACCAGCGGTGTCGTTTGACTTAACAAACGAGGATCGAATGTCGTCAACCTTCTTTTCAAAATGGTTGACAAAGTCATCCGCAGAGAGGGAGGAGGGGGGGAGGAGGATTCAGGAGGGAGGAGAAGGTAGCAAAGAGCTTCCTAGGGTTAGAGGCAGATGCTTGGAATTTAGAGTGGTAGAAAGTGGCTTTAGCAGCAGAGACAGAAGAGGAGAATGTAGAGAGGAGGGAGTGAAAGGATGCCAGGTCCGCAGGGAGGCGAGTTTTCCTCCATTTCCGCTCGGCTGCCCGGAGCCCTGTTCTGTGAGCTCGCAGTGAGTCGTCGAGCCATGGAGCAGGAGGGGAGGACCGAGCCGGCCTGGAGGATAGGGGACAGAGAAAATCAAAGGATGCAGAAAGGGAGGAGAGGAGGTTTGAGGAGGCAGAATCAGTAGATAGGTTGGAGAAGGTTTGAGCAGAGGGAAGAGATGATAGGATGGAAGAGGAGAGAGTAGCGGGAGAGAGAGAGCGAAGGTTGGGACGGCGCAATACCATCCGAGTAGGGGCAGAGTGAGAAGTGTTGGATGAGAGCGAGAGGGAAAAGGATACAAGGTAGTGGTCGGAGATTTGGAGAGGAGTTGCAATGAGATTAGTGGAAGAACAGCATCTAGTAAAGATGAGGTCAAGCGTATTGCCTGCCTTGTGAGTAGGGGGGGAAGGTGAGAGGGTGAGGTCAAAAGAGGAGAGGAGTGGAAAGAAGGAGGCAGAGAGGAATGAGTCAAAGGTAGACGTGGGGAGGTTAAAGTCACCCAGAACTGTGAGAGGTGAGCCATCCTCAGGAAAGGAACTTATCATGGCGTCAAGCTCATTGATGAACTCTCCAAGGGAACCTGGAGGGCGATAAATGATAAGGATGTTAATAACCTCTTACATCTAGACGTTCCGCTAGCGGAACACCTGCTCCAATATCCAATGATGGGCGTGGCGCGAAATACAAACTCCTCTAAAATATAAAAACTTCAATTTTTCAAACATATGACTATTTCACAGCATTTTAAAGATAAGACACTCCTTTATCTAACCACACAGTCCGATTTCAATAAGGCTTTACAGCGAAAGCAAAACATTAGATTATGTCAGCAGAGTACCAAGCCAGAAATAATCAGACACCCATTTTTCAAGCTAGCATATAATGTCACAAAAACCCAGAAGACAGCTAAATGCAGCACTAACCTTTTATGATCTTCATCAGATGACAACCCTAGGACATTATGTTATACAATACATGCATGTTTTGTTCAATCAAGTTCATATTTATATCAAAAACCAGCTTTTTACATTAGCATGTGATGTTCAGAACTAGCATACCCCCCGCAAACTTCCGGGGAATTCGCTAACATTTTACTAAATTACTCACGATAAACGTTCACAAAAAGCATAACAATTATTTTAAGAATTATAGATACAGACCTCCTCTATGCACTCGATATGTCCGATTTTAAAATAGCTTTTTGGTGAAAGCACATTTTGCAATATTCTAAGTACATAGCCCAGGCATCACGGGCTAGCTATTTAGACACCCGGCAAGTTTAGCACTCACCAATATCAGCTTTACTATTATAAAAGTTTCATTACCTTTTGTTGTCTTCGTCAGAATGCACTCCCAGGACTTCTACTTCAATAACAAATGTTGGTTTGGTCCAAAATAATCCATCGTTATATCCGAATAGCGGCGTTTTGTTCGTGCGTTCCAGACACTATCCGAAATGGTAAAGAAGGGTCGCACGCATGGCGCAATTCGTGACAAAAAAAATCTAAATATTCCATTACCGTACTTCGAAGCATGTCAACCGCTGTTTAAAATCAATTTTTACGCCGTTTTTCTCGTAGAAAAGCGATAATATTCCGACAGGGAATCTCCTTTTCGGCAAACAGAGGAAAAAAATCACAAAGGCGGGGGCGGTCGGGTCACGCGCCTAAGCCCAGAGTCCCTTGATCGGCCACTTGAGAAAGGCGATAATGTGTTTCAGCCTGGGGCTGGGATGACGACATTCTGTTTTTTCCCGGGCTCTGAGCGCCTATGGACGACGTAGGAAGTGTCACGTTAGAGCAGAGATCCTTAGTAAAAGATAGAGATGGAAAAGAAGTTCAAGAAATGGTCAGACAGGCCACTTCCTGTAAAGGAATCTCTCAGGTTTTGACCTGCCATTTGAGTTCTGTTATACTCACAGACACCATTCAAACAGTTTTAGAAACTTTAGGGTGTTTTCTATCCATATGTAATAAGTATATGCATATTCTAGTTACTGGGTAGGAGTGGTAACCAGATTAAATCGGGTATGTTTTTTATCCAGCCGTGAAAATACTGCCCCCTAGCCATAACAGGTTAAGCTTGAAAGGGCTGTTAACTGTGACAGCATGGAATTCAAATGAGGAGATAGACAGATGGGTCAGGGGAGAAAGAGAGAATGTCCACTTGGGAGAGATGAGGATTCCAGTGCCACCACCCCGCTGGCTCGATGCTCTAGGGGTATGCGAGAACACGTGGGCAGACGAGGAGAGAGCAGTAGGAGTAGCAGTGTTATCTGTGGTAATCCATGTTTCCGTCAGCGCCAGGAAGTCTAGGGACTGGAGGGTAGCATAGGCTGAGATGAACTCAGCCTTGTTGGCCGCAGACCGGCAGTTCCAGAGGCTGCCGGAGACCTGGAACTCCACGTGGGTCGTGCGCGCTGGGACCACCAGGTTAGAGTGGCAGCGGCCACGCGGTGTGAAGCGTTTGTATGGCCTGTGCAGAGGGGAGAGAACAGGGATAGACAGACACATAGTTGACAAGCTACGGAAGTGTTGTTTCTTGTATTATTGTCTCGTGTCTTTACTTTCTACCACTCTGTTTCACTTTGATATCCTTTTTCTTCTGTCCTGATTTTCTCTTTCTTTTCTTCTGTTAACTAGATATTCTTTGTTATTCTTCGTTAGCTAGCTAGCTTCTTCCAAAAGAGTCCCTAGCAACTGCTTAGCAACCGGTAAACAATTCAGCTAGCTAAGATAACTACAATTTTCTGAAAAATAGTAACTTTTTTCAAAAGCCTATCTTCTTTGTTTGTTGCTTGTTTTTTCTCCTATTCAGTCTTGCAATTTTCTTTTGATTTTTTCCGATGTACTTCACTCTAAAAACCATGTAAATTTCAATATTTGTAGGAGCTCATTTTTCAGCTGCTGCTGCTCAGTGATTGGAATTCCGATGATAGTGATGCTAGGCAGGTGGGCAGATGCGGGCAGCAATCGGTTGAAGAGCATGCATTTAGTTTTACTTGCATTTAAGAGCAGTTGGAGGCCACGGAAGGAGAGTTGTATGGAACTGAAGCTCGTCTGGAGGTTAGTTAAACACATTGTCCAAAGAAGGGCCAGAAGTATACAGAATGGTGGAGTCTGCGTAGAGGTGGATCATAGAATCACCAGCCGCAAGAACGACATTGATGTATACAGAGAAAAGAGCCCAAGAATTGAACCCTGTGGCACCCCCATAGAGACTGGCAGAAGTCCTGAACTGAACTCTATCTGAGAAGTAGTTGGTGAACCAGGCGAGGCAGTCATTTGAGAAACCAAGGCTGTTGAGTCTGCCGATAAGAATGCGATGATTGACAGAGTCGCAAGCCTTGGCCAGGTCGATGGATACAGCTGCACAGTATTGTCTTTTGTCGATGACGATTATGATATTGTTTTGGACCTTGAGTGTGGCTGAGGTGCACCCATGACCAGCTCAGAAACCAGATTGTATAGCGGAGAAGGTACGGTAGGATTCGAAATGGTCGGTGATCTGTTTGTTAACATGGCTTTCAAAGACCTTAGAAATGCAAGGGAGGATAGATATAGGTCTGTAACAGTTTGGGTCTAGAGTGTCTACCCCTTCCAGATTTTGCAGCTCTTTCAGAACATCAGCTATCTGGATTTGGGTGAAGGAGAAATGGATGGAACATTTGACTTACATTTTTTACCACCCATGTAAAATGAAGGCTTGCAAGGCTTACAGATTTAAGTCTAATAGCATGAGATGAAAGTAGACAGTGTACGATATGAAGGTATAGTCAGTGGACATTCTGAACCTTGTTTGAAGTCAGTAGGAGCTATTGAAATTCTACATTCAGAAGAAACCATGTGAGATAAAAATGGAACAACTAAAGGTTGTGCAATGTTGTAGGCCCACAGAGTAGATATTCGGAACCTTGTTTGAAGTCACTAGGTCACATGACCAAGGAGCTATTTAAAGTTTACATTTTGAAAAATTCATGCAAAACCATGTGAGAAATTGACAAACTAAAGGGTGTGCAATGTAGAAGTGTAGTCAGTGGACATTCTGAACATTGTTTGAAGTAACTAGGTCACATGATCAAGGAGCTATTGAAATTTGAATGTAAAAAAAAGTTTAGACTTTGTTTACGCTCCCTAACTAATTCAACTAAGAATACAAAATGCTGCTCACATTTCCACCTATTTATTCGCTTTGGAAAACGAATTCATGTCCAAATCGTGAAAATAAGACCTGTGCAATGTTGTGCGCAATTTTTCCAACATCATGACACTTATTTGGAGTCTGTGGCTCAAGTGGTTTGAAAGCGCGAATATCCGTCGAATATCCAACTGAAAACTGTCTTTACCTCGGTCTTCAGATTAGCCTTAACGTCGGTAGCCCTGCCCCCTGGTAAAGAGTGTATGATCGCTGGATGATTCGTTTTAAGTCTAATACTACGGGTAATGGAGTCGCCAATGACTATAGGGTTTTCAATTTGTGAGAGCTAATGGTGGGAGGCTTCGGCGTCTCAGACCCCGTAACGGGAGGAGTAGAGTCTAGAGAAGGCTCGGCCTCTGACTTGCTGCTTAATGGGGAGAACCGGTTGAAAGTTTCTGTCTGCTGAATGAGCGACACCGGTTGATCATTCCTACAGCATTTCCTTCCAGAAGCCAAGAGAATATTGTCCAGCTGCGGGGACTGTGCGAGGGGATTTATACTACTATCTGTACTTACTGGTGGTTCAGACGCTGTTTCATCCTTTCCTACACTGAAATTACCCTTGCCTAACGATTGCGTCTGAAGCTGGGCTTGCAGCACAGCTATACTCGCCGTAAGGCGATCGTTCTCCTGTATATTATGAGTACAGCGACTGCAATTAGAAGGCATCATGTTAATGTTACTACTTAGCTTCGGCTGGTGGAGGTCCTGACGAACCACGTCCAAATAAAGCGTCCAGAGTGAAAAAGCTGAATGGAAAAAAAAATTTGAGCGAGGGAAAAACTATAAAATGGTAATTAAAAAGTAAAAACCGTGAAGTTGTCAGGTAGCAAAGTAAGGTTAGCAACAAAAACGCACGTAAACATGTCTGCAAGTTGTGACCGGAAATTATCATCAACAAATCAATACAAAAAGCACATGGGGAACACAAGTGTGTGTGTGTGTGTATATGTATATATATATATATATATATATATATATATATATATATATATATATATATATATATATATAAATATATATATATATATATAAATAAAACGAATATACAAACGGACACTTGGGCTAGGTGGTACAATATCACATTACACAACGAGTCATCTCTCGTTGAATGACAAGACTTTACTGACGAAGCCCTACTGTGGACCAATCACCGACTTCCGCTATAGACTTCAGCTTGCCTCAATGTTTTGTGTGCGCGAACATCCCTTACCATAGTCCAAAACTAACAAAAACGTCACAAAATGTTGTCCTAATATATGCACCAACTCTTCCGAACTGTTTCGGCTGGGAAGCATGCGGATGCCTTCACGGTTGTCATCCACTGAAGCCCTGATATAACGCTCTGTCTCTGCTGATTGTTGTTTGACAGCATTCACTTTGAGAATAAACTTCTTGCTGAAGCACTCCTTCCATTGTTGATAGCCGTGGATGTTCTTAGGGATGAAATGTGCCCGCAGATTGAGTAGACACCCAATTCGCCCACCCGTCTTAAAAATGTATCCCACTTTTTACAAAGTTTTTCATTCATTACATGACGCTGACTGAGGCCGTTTTCCGAAGTTAGAGCTGATTTGGAGAAAATATCAAACCCATCTTTTAGAACATACAATTCATTTCATTTTATAATTTGGGAATGTTTTTTTGGGGTGCTCTAAGTTACTTTATATGCGTTTCTGGCATTTTTAAAGTGCTACACTGCCTTTAACCCCATTGAGTCCCACTGTCATGCTGGCGTGATTTAGGGCTTCTAACCCCTTTTAAAACATCATTGTGTGTTTGAGCCAGTGGCGATATTAGCATGTAAATCTCGGTGGGGCAAAACATCCAAAAACATTTGTTTTAGATGCATGCCAGCAGTGGTGTAAAGTACTTAAATAGTACTTCAAAGTATTTTTACTTAAGTAGTTTGAGTATCTGTACTTTTTTATATTTTTGACAAGTTTTACTTTACTACATTCCTAAAGAAAATGTACTTTTTACTTCACATATTCTCCCTGACACCCAAAAGTACTCGTTACATTTTCAATGCCTAGCAGCACAGGGAAATTATCCAATTCACACAAGTATCAAGATAACGTCGCTGGTCATCCCTACTGCCTCTGATCTGGCGGACTCACTAAACACACGTTTGATTTGTGCCCCTGGCTATCCATAAATGAAAACAAGAGAATTGTGTCATCTGGTTGGCTTAATATAAAGGAATAAGAAACTATTTATACTTTTACTTTTCATACTTAAGTATATTTAAAACCAAATACTTTGAGTTTTACTCAAGTAGTATTTTAGTGGGTGACTCACTTTTACTTGTCATTTTCTTTTGAAAGGTATCTTTACTTTTGCTCAAGTATAACAATTGGGTCCTTTTTCCACCACTGCATTCCAGCAAAGGCACTAGACAACACAATACATGACTTGCACTATAACGGTGACAAACTGTTAGGGCGTACATACAGCTGTCCCAAAAGCAGAGCTTTCTTTTCAGCACCATGGAGTGAATCCTTACCACTGCTACACCTGGCTATCAGAGGAGCCTTGTCTGGCAGCCAAACAGTTAATTCAGCGTTATTAACTCCCTTTTAAAAAACGTAGCTGATATGGCTGACTTGCTTAAACAAATGTAGTTTCTACTGACAATTAAGATGTACAAACTATGGCATAAGGGGACGACAAGTGGATAAGAGGCAAGCCATAATTTCGACTAAGACATTAATGAGCAAGCTAGGACGGACGTAGTCAATATAACTAAACTCAGCAAAAAAATTAAAACGTCCTCTCACTGTCAAACTTAACATGTGTAAATATTTGTATGAATATAAGATTCAACAACAGACAAACTGAACAAGTTCCACAGACATGCGACTAACATAAATGGAATAATGTGTCCCTGAACAAAGGGGGGGTCAAAAATCAAAAGTAACAGTCAGTATCTGGTGTGGCCACCAGCTGCATTAATTACTGCAGTGCATCTCCTCCTCATGGAATGCACCAGATTTGCCCGTTCTTGCTGTGAGATGTTACCCCACTCTTCCACCAAGGTACCTGCAAGTTCCCAGACATTTCTGGGGGGAATGGCCCTAGCCCTAACCCTCCGATCCAACTGCTCAATGGGATTGAGAGTCGGGCTCTTCGCTGGCCATGGCAGAACACTCTAAAGGCTAATTGTTGGATTATAGGCTCTGGCCATTTTGAGCCTGTAATCAAACTCACAAATGCTGATGCTCCAGATACTCAACTAGTCTAAAGGCCATTTTTTATTTCTCCTTTAAAATCAGCACAACAGTTTTCAGCTGTGCTAACATAATTGCAAAAGGGTTTTCTAGTGCCATTGGAACACAGGAGTGATGGTTGCTGATAATGGGCCTCTGTAGATATTCCATGAAAAATCTTGCGTTTCCGGCTACAAGTCACTTACAACATTAACAATGCCTACACTGTATTTCTGATCAATTTGATGTTATTTTAATGGAAAAAAGTGTTTCTTTCAAAAACAAAAGACTTTTCTAAGTGACCCCGATCTTTGAATGGTAGTGTATATATATTTTAGATTTTTTTTTAATGCAACCACAGGATTCAGGACCCTGCTACCTCGCTGCATAATACTGTAAATAAATGTGACTGGACAATTATCTGAGTCAGGGTCTGGGCCCAAGCGGCAAAAAATTAAAAAATTTTTTTTTTTTTTTTTTTTAAAATAAGAGTTTTTACATACACTACATGACCAAAATTGTGGACATCTGCACGACAAACATCTCATTCCAAAATCATGGGCATTAATATGGAGTTGGTCCACCCTTTGCTGCTATAACAGCCTCCACTCTTCTGGGGAAGGCTTTCCACTAGATGTTGGAACATTGCAGCGGGGACTTGCTTCCATTCAGCCACAAGAGCAGTAATAAGGTCGGGCTCTGATGTTGGGCGATTAGGCCTGCCTCGCAGTTGGCATTCCAATTCATCCCGAAGATGTTCGATGGGGTTGAAGTCAGGGCTCTGTGCAGTCCAGTCAATTTCTTTCACACCGATCGACAAACCATTTCTGTATGGACCTCCCTTCGTGCGTGGGGGCATCGTCATGCTGAAACAGGAAAGGGCCTTCCCCAAACTGTTGCCACAAAGTTGCAAGCACAGAATCGTCTTGAATGTCATTGTATGCTGTAGATTTCCCTTCACTGGATCTAAGGGACCTAGCCCAAACCATGAAAAACACCCCCAGACCATTATTCCTCCTCCACCAAACTTTACAGTTGGCACTACGCATTGGGGAAGGTAGCAATCTCCTGGCATCCGCCAAACCCAGATAAGTCCGTCGGACTGCTGTATGGTGAAGCGTGATTCATCACTCCAAAGAATGCGTTTCCACTGCTCCAGAGTTCAATGGTGGCGAGCTTTAGACAACTCCAACCAACACTTGGCGTGGCGATCTTACGCTCGGCCATGGAAACCCATTTCATGAAGCTCCCGACAAACAGTTCTTGTGCTGACTTTGCATCCAGAGGCAGTTTGGATACAACCGAGGTCAGCTGTTTTTTTTTATTTATTTTAAACACACTACGAGCTTGTGTGGCCTACCACTTCACGGCTGAGCCATTGTTGCTCCTAGACTTTGCAATAACAGCACTTAAGTGTATTCATTTTATTATCAATTGGGGAGAGAGCCTCAAATATCACATTAATTTGTACATCTCCACAATATACATATGAATCGTGGCAAAGTTCCTTCCTGTTTGTCACATTTGTTCCCATTCTCGTGGGTAAAACAAAAATGATTGATAGACAAATAGTGCCTCCCACAATGCAGGCAAGTTGCAGCTGATGAGGAGCAACTGCAGAAATTTGAAGTTGATTGCAGTCGAAACTTCATGAGCTTTGATCACATGGTTCTTGTAAAGTTTACGCAGTCGACATGTAGGCGCAAGTCAGACAATATTTATCCCCATAATGTAACACTTTGAAAGGCAACCGCTCGAACGCGCCGACATTCATCCACAAAGGCAAACGCACACTGTATGCCTTTGATTTTATTAGGCAAATGGATTTACAAAGAAAACCATACATTGGATAAATATACTTGTATGTCAAACGAAATACAAAACAAGTCTACCTTCCACCCCATTTTATGGCATCTGAAAGCAACAGTGCTCTGTAGAGGACAGGGTGGGTGCTGTCAAAACTGTGTTCCCTGACTCTTCTCTCTGAACACACCAGGCTTGTGCTTCTGTCTAGCTATGTTCCATTCACTGTACTATGAAAGCTAGTTATTACAAATATTGCCCCGTCAGACCATTACTCTGTTCCAGCTGGCTGATAGCTACTGTTTGGTGTAGCAGAGAATTTTAAACCAACCTTACCCAGACTGTCGATATGTCTAAAATTCCCAACTTGGAAGACAATGTCTTATAAATGTCCATGTTTAGTTGCAGGGGTTCGTTTAAGCAATAACGCATGAGGGGGTGTGGTATATGGCCAATATACCACAGCTAAGGGCTGTTCTTATGCGCAACGCGGAGTGCCTGGATACAGCCCATATACCATAAACCCCCGAGGTGTCTTATTGCTATGATAAACTGGTTACCAACCTAATTAGAACAGTAAAAATGTAACGTTGTCATACCCATGGTATATGGTCTCATACAAAGGCTTTCAACCAATCAGCATTCAGGCCTCGAACCATCAGTTCATAATTTGGTGAATGCACCAATTTGTAAGTCGCTCTGGATAAGAGCGTCTGCTAAATGACTTAAATGTAAATGTAATAATTTATTTTAGAAAATCGGTTATTCAATTAAATAAAAGTTCTGCTCCATGAAGTAATCCAACAATGTGTACGTCGCCATCTTGACCATTTTAAATCTTCTCATTGATCGAGAGCGGTAGGTGTCCACCACAAAGTGCTGCATGTCATGATGGCACTCACCTGTCTCGATCAATGAGTGAGAAGACTTGAAATGGACAAGATGGCGGCATACACATTTTTGGATTACTTCATGGAGCAAATAATTTATTTAATAACAGAGCATTTTCTAAATTCTAACAAAGCCCCTGCAACTAGACATTGACGTTTAGGAAGACATTGGTTGTTTTCCATGTCGCCAAGTTAAGGTTGGTCGGAAATTCTGTGATACGCCGCAAACAGTACCTAACCTGTAATGGTTAATGGAGCTTCACATTAGCCCGTTGTAATCTGCTAACTATATGAAAGCATGTAGCACAGGAGAACACTAACTGGAACATATCTTCTGTAAGTGCAAGTGGATTCCAGAACACACTAGTTAAGAAACAGTGCTGTAAACACAGGAGTAAGAGCTGAAGTTGAACCAAGGAGACAGGTAGGTTAGTAATGCACAGAAAAATGGGAACAGTCTTGTTACTGTCAATGGTAATATCTGACTGTATTCCATTCTGCATACTTGCATGTCCAGTCCAGAGCACCCAAATGAGCATGAAAGTGGATTTCCAGTATTTTCTCTATACCGTTTTAACTCCTGTTCAGCTCAGGCTCCCTCCCTCAGTCACAACTCGTGGCTATTGGTCAATGCCCTCTTCCATCTCTGCTTCATTGCCGGGGGCGGAGCCTTCTTGTTCTGGGTCGCCTGGGAGGACGTCTGTGACCTTCTGAATGAGCTCCTCAATCTGCTCCTCTGACAACCGCTCCTCACTCTCCTCTACCATCTACACACACACACACACACACACACACACACACACAGTTAATCTCACCCACAACAAACACTAGTGTAGGATAGAAGAAGATGAGCAGGAGAAAGGGTGAGAAAGTAAGAGAATAAAGACTGAAGGATAAGCATGGTCTCACCAGTTGGATCTCTACAGCAGTCTCTGGTCTGTGGTTCAGTAGCTGCAGCTTCTCAGCCCTATGGACAGACACACACATCACTGTCAGTGTGTGTATGTAATATGTTTCCGAATGACATGTCCTGTTCAATGGCATGTAACAGTTTCATTTGTGTTTGACAGAGATTACACAGGTGTAGGAGGAGTGGGTAGTGTGTGTTTTGCCACTCACTTGGTGAGTTTGTGAGGCACCATGGTGGTAAGGAAGTTCTTGACAGTCTCTGGGTTCTGCCTGCTGCACGGAGTCTTGGACAGGTACTTCAGCGTCTGGAAAGAGAGACAACAGGTGTGTGTCTGCTGCAAACCCTGTACATTAAGTTCTGCTGGTCTCTGCTACAGTGTGTTTGAGTGTGTACCCATCGTGGTACTAACCTCATACATAAAGATGTTGAGGTTCTGCTGTGTGCGTTACTAACCTCATACATGATGGTGTTGAGGTTCTGTTGTCCAGCGCTGTGTTTGTTCTTCCCGCTGTCCTTTCTCTGTTCCTTCAGATCTGTCAGGAGCTGGTACACCTAGGAGAGAGAAAGATTGAGAGGGAGGGGGAGTGAGTGAGTGAGAGAGATTACCAGAGGGAGAGATGGGATGCAAATACAGTGACATATGACATATCAAAATACAATGAGCCGCAGCCAAATAATATAAAATACCTCATAGTTGCTGAGCATAGCAGCATTGGCATCCTTCCTGAAAGATAAACATGAGACAGACGATTGAAAAGGACTAATATCTTACGGTGTAATGCCATGAGATTGTACTACATACTTGACTCACTCAACAAGTGGAAATGTGGAAGACCCCCTGTGACCCACCAAAACTACAGATTTATAGTGGTAATCTTTGTTGATGTGTGAGATTTCCTAGTCTAAACGTCTTTTTCAAATAGTCTTGAACCAGCAGGTTAGCGTTTTTCATCATGAAAAAATGTTCTGGATGCAGAACTGGAGACTGGTCACTAACTGGCACAGCCAGAGTCATAAAATCGGATTTCAAACCTAACCTTAACCACACTGCTAAGCGGAATGCCTAACCCCAACTTTAAATTATGACCAAGAAGCCAATTTTAACTTTGCAGCTGGCCTATCTAAGGCTTAAGGGGAAATCGCTCAGTTCTGCCTCCAGGACAAGACTCATGATAATAAACGCAAACCTGCATACTGGTAATCATCGGAGGACAACATGTTTGTGCCAGAAAGAAAACCACCTTATAAGACATTGCTAGCTAATAGTACCTACTCTGGTTATTTAGCTAAACAAAAAAAATACATGATTCCATACTCATCATGATCAGGCACAAGGCATCCAGGCAATAAGATGTAGGCCTAGCTATCATCTTTGTTTTATAATCACCGTGTGTTGCGTGCACTGCTGAGTCTTTACAAGAAAAGCTAGCTAGATATTTCACAAGAAAACAACTACGCACAACAATTAGACCATTTTAACATAAATATATGTCGATTAAATAAATTGTCAGAAAATGCTTACACTTCCATTTCGCCAGCAACTCTAGTTTGGTCCCTTGCCAAATTAATCCGTCTGGAAACATGTTTGCTGATAAAATGAGTTCCTATCCCGCAGACGTTTTTATAACTCTGACAGTACCGTGCTACTAGCTGCAGAATATTATGCTGGCAGCACGATCTCGGATTTAATTTTTCACTTTAGGAATATATTGCTAAATTTGGGGAATATACTTGTTTTAGGACTCTAGTGCAATATAACTGTTTTTCACAGCATTGAACCCACCTCAGAAAAAATGTATGGATAATTTGATGTATTCTTCTTATTATTAAAAGTTTACACACATTTTACACAAATACTATAACGCTGAAAGTTATTGTGCAGGCTATATTTAAAACAATACACTTTTAATAAAATAGAAATGTACACTGAGTGCACAAAACATTAAGAACACCTTCTTAGTTGCATGAGTTGCACGAGTTCCCCACAGTTCTGTCAAGTTGGCTGGACGTCCTTTGGGTGGTGGACCATTTTTGATACACACGGGAAACTGCAGTGAAAAACCCATAAGCCTTGTAGTTCTTGACATAAACCAGTGTGCCTGGCACCTACTACCATACCCCGTTCAAAGGCACTTAAATATTTTATCTTCCCCTTTCACTCTATGAATGGCACACATACACAATCCATGACTCAATTGTCTCAAGGTTTACAAATCCGTATTTAACCTGTCTCCTCCCCTTCATTTACACTGATTGCACTTCAAAGCATTTCGTCAGTAGCCATGAAGTACTTTGAAAGGCTGGTCATGGCTCACATCAACACCATCATGCCGGAAACCCTAGACCTACTTCAATTCGATTCTGCCCCAACAGATCCACAGATTACGCAATCTCAGTCACACTCCACCCTGCCCTTTCCCACCTGTACAAAAGGAACACCGATGTGAGAATGCTGTTCATTGACTACAGCTCAGCATTTAACACCATAGTGCCCACAAAGTTCATCACTAAGCTAAGGTCCCTGGGACTAAACACCTCGATCTGCAACTGAATCCTGGACTTCCTGACGGGCCGAAACCCAGGTGGTAAGGGTAGGCAACAACACATCTGCCACGCTGATCCTCAACACTGGGGCCCCTCAGAGGTGCGTGCTTAGTCCCCTCCTGTACTCCATGTTCACCCACGACTGTGTGTCCAAGCACAACTCCAACACCATTATTAAGTTTTCTGAAGACACAACAGTTGTTGGCCTGATCATCGACAACGATGAGACAGCCTATGCTGCCCTACCAAGCAAAAAGGCAGTAACTGCTCATTTGGTCGAAAATTAGTTAATGTCATTTTTGATACATTAAATACATGCTTAATCATGTGGACAAGTATCCTGCCTCTATTCTATTGTGTTTTGGAGAAAATGGGGGTGTTAGCAGTAACTGCATAAAGTTACTGTGAAACCAAGGTAAATAAAAGCCATTTTTGTCAGTTCCACGCTATGAGCAGTTACTGCCTTTTCGCTTGGTAGGGCAGTATGGGGAGGAGGTCAGAGACCTGGCAGTGTGGTGCCAGGACAACAACCTCTCCCTAAATGTGAGCAAGACAAAGGAGCTGATTGTGGACTATAGGAAAAATCTAATCAAAATGCCGAAACAGGTATTCACCTTATAGTGAAATGCCTACTTACAAGCCCTTAACCAACCATGCAGTTTTAAGAAAAATACCTACAAAAAATAAGAAATAAAAGTAACAAATAATTAAAGAGCAGCAGTAAAATAACAATAGCCAGCCTATATACAGGGGGTACCGGTACAGAGTCAATGTGCGAGGACACTGGGTTAGTCAAGGTAATTGAGTTGATATGTACAGTGAGGGAAAAAAGTATTTGATCCTCTGCTGATTTTGTACGTTTGCCCACTGACAAAGAAATGATCAGACTATCATTTTAATGGTAGGTTTATTTGAACAGTGAGAGACAGAATAACAACAACAAAAATCCAGAAAAACACATGTCAAAAATGTTATAAATTGATTTGCATTTTAATGAGGGAAATAAGTATTTGACCCCCTCTATATCAGAAAGATTTCTGGCTCCCAGGTGTCTTTTATACAGGTAACGATCTGAGATTAGGAGCACACTCTTAAAGGTAGTGCTTCTAATCTCAGTTTATTACCTGTATAAAAGACACCTGTCCACAGAAGCAATCAATCAATCAGATTCCAAACTCTCCACCATGGCCAAGACCAAAGAGCTCTCCAAGGATGTCAGGGACAAGATTGTAGACATAGACAAGGCTGGAATGGGCTACAAGACCATCGCCAAGCAGCTTGGTGAGAAGGTGACAACGATTATTTGCAAATGGAAGAAACACAAAAGAACTGTCAATCTCCCTCGGCCTGGGGCTCCATGCAAGATCTCACCTCGTGGAGTTGCAATGATCATGAGAACGGTGAGGAATCAGCCCAGAACTACACGGGAGGATCTTGTCAATGATCTCATGGCAGCTGGGACCATATTCACCAAGAAAACAATTGGTAACACACTACGCCGTGAAGGACTGAAATCCTGCAGCGCCCGCAAGGTCCCCCTGCTCAAGAAAGCACATATACATGCCCGTCTGAAGTTTGCCAATGAACATCTGAATGATTCAGAGGACAACTGGGTGAAAGTGTTGTGGTCAGATGAGACCAAAATGGAGCTCTTTGGCATCAACTCAACTCGCCGTGTTTGGAGGAGGAGGAATGCTGCCTATGACCCCAAGAACACCATCCCCACCGTCAAACATGGAGGTGGAAACATTATGCTTTGGGGGTGTTTTTTTGCTACGGGGACAGGACAACTTCACAGCATCAAAGGGACGATGGACGGGGCCATGTACCATAAAACCTTGGGTGAGAACCTTCTTCCCTCAGCCAGGGCATTGAAAATGGGTCGTGGATGGGTATTCCAGCATGACAATGACCCAAAACACACGGCCAAGGCAACAAAGGAGTGGCTCAAGAAGAAGCACATTAAGGTCCTGGAGTGGCCTAGCCAGTCTCCAGACCTTAATCCCACAGAAAATCTGTGGAGGGAGCTGAAGGTTCGATGTGCCAAACGTCAGCCTCGAAACCTTAATGACTTGGAGAAGATCTGCAAAGAGGAGTGGGACAAAATCCCTCCTGAGATGTGTGCAAACCTGGTGGCCAACTACAAGAAATGCCTGACCTCTGTGAGGGTTTTGCCACCAAGTACACTGCTCAAAAAAATAAAGGGAACACTTAAACAACACAATGTAACTCCAAGTTAATCACACTTCTGTGAAATCAAACTGTCCACTTAGGAAGCAACACTGATTGACAATACATTTCACATGCTGTTGTGCAAATGGAAGAGACAATAGGTGGAAATTATAGGCAATTAGCAAGACACCCCCAATAAAGGAATGGTTCAGCAGGTGGTGACCATACATTTACATTTTAGTCATTTAGCAGACGCTCTTATCCAGAGCGACTTACAGTAGTGAATGCATACATTTCATACAATTTCATAGATTTTTTTTGCTGGCCCCCCGTGGGAATCGAACCCACAACCCTGGCGTTGCAAACACCATGCTCTACCAACTGAGCTACAGGGAAGGCTGACCACAGACCACTTCTCAGTTCCTATGCTTCCTGGCTGATGTTTTGGTCACTTTTGAATGCTGGCGGTGCTTTCACTCTAGTGGTAGCATGAGACGGAGTCTACAACCCACACAAGTGGCTCAGGTAGTGCAGCTCATCCAGGATGGCACATCAATGCGAGCTGTGGCAAGAAGGTTTGCTGTGTCTGTCAGCGTAGTGTCCAGAGCATGGAGGCGCTACCAGGAGACAGGCCAGTACATCAGGAGACGTGGAGGAGGCCGTAGGAGGGCAACAACCCAGCAGCAGGACCTCTACCTCCGCCTTTGTGCAAGGAGGAGCAGGAGGAGCACTGCCAGAGCCCTGCAAAATGACCTCCAGCAGGCCACAAATGTGCATGTGTCTGCTCAAACGGTCAGAAACAGACTCCATGAGGGTGGTATGAGGGCCCGACGTCCACAGGTGGGGGTTGTGCTTACAGCCCAACACCGTGCAGGACGTTTGGCATTTGCCAGAGAACATCAAGATTGGCAAATTCGCCACTGGCGCCCTGTGCTCTTCACAGATGAAAGCAGGTTCACACTGAGCACATGTGACAGACGTGACAGAGTCTGGAGACGCCGTGGAGAACGTTCTGCTGCCTGCAACATCCTCCAGCATGACCGGTTTGGCGGTAGGTCAGTCATGGTGTGGGGTGGCATTTCTTTGGGGGGCCGCACAGCCCTCCATGTGCTCGCCAGAGGTAGCCTGACTGCCATTAGGTACCGAGATGAGATCCTCAGACCCCTTGTGAGACCATATGCTGGTGCGGTTGGCCCTGGGTTCCTCCTAATGCAAGACAATGCTAGACCTCATGTGGCTGGAGTGTGTCAGCAGTTCCTGCAAGAGGAAGGCATTGATGCTTCGGACTGGCCTGCCCGTTCCCCAGACCTGAATCCAAATGAGCACATCTGGGACATAATGTCTCACTCCATCCACCAACGCCACGTTTCACCACAGACTGTCCAGGAGTTGGCGGATGGTTTAGTCCAGGTCTGGGAGGAGATCCCTCAGGAGACCATCCGCCACCTCATCAGGAGCATGCCCAGGCGTTGTAGGGAGGTCATACAGGCACGTGGAGGCCACACACACTACTGAGCCTCATTTTGACTTGTTTTAAGGACATTACATCAAAGTTGCATCAGCCTGTAGTGTGGTTTTCCACTTTAATTTTGAGTGTGACTCCAAATCCAGACCTCCATGGGTTGATAAATTGGATTTCCATTGATTATTTTTGTGTGATTTTGTTGTCAGCACATTCAACTATGTAAAGAAAAAAGGATTTAATAAGATTATTTCTTTCATTCAGATCTAGGATGTGTTGTTTAAGTGTTCCCTTTATTTTTTTGAGCAGTATACTAAGTCATGTTAAGGCAGAGGGGTCAAATACTTATTTCCCCCATTAAAATCCAAATAATTGTATAACATTTTTTACATGCATTTTTCTGGATTATTTTTTTTGTTATTCTGTCTCTCACTGTTCAAATAAACCTACCATTAAAATTATAGACTGATCATTTCTTTGTCAGTGGGCAAACGTTCAAAATCAGCAGGGGATCAAATACTTTTTTCCCTCACTGTACATGTAGGTAAAGTTATTAAAGTGACTATGCATAGATAATAACAGAGAGTAGCAGAAGCGTAAAGGGAGGGGGGGGGGGGGGGGGGGTAATGCAACTAGTCTGGGTTGCCATTTGATTAGATGTTCAGGAGTCTTATGGCTTGGGGGTAGAAGCTGTTTAGAAGCCTCTTGGACCTAGACTTGGCATTCCGGTACCGCTTGCAGTGCGGTAGCAGAGAGAACAGTCTATGCATAGGGTGGCTGGAGTCTTTGAACATTTTTAGGGCCTTCCTCTGACCCCGCCTGTTATAGAGGTCCTGGATGGCAGGAAGCTTGGCCACAGTGATGTACTGGCCCATATGCACTACCCTCTGTAGTGTCTTGCGGGCGGAGGCTGAGTAGTTGCCATACCAGGCAGTGATACAACCCATCAGGATACTCTCGATGGTGCAGCTGTAGAACCTTTTTAGGATCTGAGGACCCATACCAAATCTTTTCAGTCTCCTGGGGGGGGGGGGGGGGGGAGGTTTTGTCATGCCCTCTTCACAACTGTCTTGGTGTGCTCGGACCATGTTAGCTTGTTGGTGATGTGGACACCAAGAAACTTGAAGCTCTCAACCTGCTCCACTACAGCCCCCCGAACAGGCCACCATTAATATCGACAGGGCTGAAGTGGAGAGGGACGAGAGTTTCAAGTTCATTAGTGTCCACATCACCAACTGTACATCAGCAAATGTATGAATATGTTAACAAACAGGGTCTAATATATGATTCCTATTTATCAGGAAGTGAGCAAGTAGTATAGGTTAATGGTTCACTGTCTCAGGCAAAACCAATGAGTTGTGGCGTTCCGCAAGGGAGCGTGCTTGGGCCTCTGCTGTTTTTATTGTATATTAACGATATGAAAGATGCTTGTTCATGCTGTCATTTTCTTTATGCGAATGACTCTGCAGTTCTAGTGTCTCACAAAAGTAAAACTATGTTGGAAAGCATACTTAGCACAGAGCTTACTAACATTAGCAAATGACTTGGAGAAAGTAATCTATCTCTGCACTTAGGGAAAACTGAAGCAACTATTTTTGGATCCAGACCTAAATTGTGTAGGTCGTCTGAAATCAGAGTGGAGTTCGGGGGGGAGGTGCTGACTACTAAAACCTCTGTTAGCTACTTGGGATTAATGGAGTTAGGGAGGAGGTGCTGACTACTAAAACCTCTGTTAGCTACCTGGGATGAATGGAGTTAGGGTGGAGGTGCTGACTTCTAAAACATCTGTTAGCTACCTGGGATGAATGGAGTTAGGGTAGAGGTGCTGACTTCTAAAACATCTATTAGCTAACTGGGATGAATGGAGTTAGGGGGGAGGTGCCCGCTACTAAAACCTCTGTTAGCTACCTGGGATGAATGGAGTTAGGGGGTGAGGTGCTGACTACTTAAACCTCTGTTAGCTACTTGGGATGAATAGAGTTAGGGGGGAGGTGCTGACTACTAAAATCTCTGTTAGCTAACTGGGATGAATGGAGTTAGAGAGGAGGTGCTGACTACTAAAACCTCTGTTAGCTACCTGGGATGAATGGAGTTAGGGGGGAGGTGCTGACTACTAAAACCTCTGTTAGCTAACTGGGATGAATGGAGTTAAGGGGGGAGGTGCTGACTAGTAAAACCTCTGTTAGCTACCTGGGATGAATGGAGTTAGGGGGAGGTGCTGACTACTTAAACCTCTGTTAGCTAACTGGGATGAATGGAGTTAGGGGTGAGGTGCTGACTACTAAACCTTCTGTTAGCTAACTGGGTTGAATGGAGTTAGGGGTGAGGTGCTGACTACTAAAACCTCTTTTAGCTAACTGGGAGGAATGGAGTTAGGGGTAGGTGCTGACTACTAAAACCTCTATTAGCTACCTGGGATGAATGGAGTTGGGAGGGGGGTGCTGACTACTAAAACCTCTGTTAGCTACCTGGGATTAATGGAGTTAGGTGGTGAGGTGCTGACTACTAAAACCTCTGTTAGCTACATGGGATGAATGGAGTTAGGGGGGAGGTGCTGACTACTAAAACCTATGTTTGCTACCTGTGATGAATGGAGTTATGGGGGAGGTGTTGACTACTAAAACCTCTGTTAGCTACCTGGGATGAATGGAGTTAGGGGGAGGTGCTGACTACTAAAACCTCTGTTAGCTAACTGGGATGAATGGAGTTAAGGGGGGAGGTGCTGACTACTAAAACCTCTGTTAGCTACCTGGGATGAATGGAGTTAGGGGGAGGTGCTGACTACTTAAACCTCTGTTAGCTAACTGGGATGAATGGAGTTAGGGGTGAGGTGCTGACTACTAAACCTTCTGTTAGCTAACTGGGATGAATGGAGTTAGGGGTGAGGTGCTGACTACTAAAACCTCTGTTAGCTAACTGGGATGAATGGAGTTAGGGTTGAGGTGCTGATTACTAAAAACCTCTGCTAGCTACCTGGGATGAATGGAGTTAGTGGGAGGTGCTGACTACTAAATCCTCTGTTAGCTACCTGGGATGAATGGAGTTAGGGGGTGAGGTGCTGACTACTAAAACCTCTGTTAGCTAACTGGGAGGAATGGAGTTAGGGGGAGGTGCTGACTACTAAAACCTCTATTAGCTACCTGGGATGAATGGAGTTGGGAGGGCGGTGCTGACTACTAAAACCTCTGTTAGCTACCTGGGATTAATGGAGTTAGGTGGTGAGGTGCTGACTACTAAAACCTCTGTTAGCTACATGGGATGAATGGAGTTAGGGGGGAGGTGCTGACTACTAAAACCTCTGTTAGCTAACTGGGAGGAATGGAGTTAGGGGTAGGTGCTGACTACTAAAACCTCTATTAGCTACCTGGGATGAATGGAGTTGGGAGGGGGGTGCTGACTACTAAAACCACTGTTAGCTACATGGGATGAATGGAGTTAGGGGGGAGGTGCTGACTACTAAAACCTATGTTAGCTACCTGTGATGAATGGAGTTATGGGGGAGGTGTTGACTACTAAAACCTCTGTTAGCTACCTGGGATGAATGGAGTTAGGGGGAGGTGCTGACTACTAAAACCTCTGTTAGCTAACTGGGATGAATGGAGTTAAGGGGGGAGGTGCTGACTAGTAAAACCTCTATTAGCTACCTGGGATGAATGGAGTTGGGAGGGGGGTGCTGACTACTAAAACCTCTGTTAGCTACATGGGATGAATGGAGTTAGGGGGGAGGTGCTGACTACTAAAACCTATGTTAGCTACCTGTGATGAATGGAGTTATGGGGGAGGTGTTGACTACTAAAACCTCTGTTAGCTACCTGGGATGAATGGAGTTAGGGGGAGGTGCTGACTACTAAAACCTCTGTTAGCTAACTGGGATGAATGGAGTTAAGGGGGGAGGTTCTGACTAGTAAAACCTCTGTTAGCTAACTGGGATGAATGGAGTTAGGGGTGAGGTGCTGACTACTAAACCTTCTGTTAGCTAACTGGGATGAATGGAGTTAGGCGTGAGGTGCTGACTACTAAAACCTCTGTTAGCTAACTGGGATGAATGGAGTTAGGGTTGAGGTGCTGATTACTAAAAACCTCTGCTAGCTACCTGGGATGAATGGAGTTAGGGGGAGGTGCTGACTACTAAATCCTCTGTTAGCTACCTGGGATGAATGGAGTTAGGGGGTGAGGTGCTGACTACTAAAACCTCTGTTAGCTAACTGGGAGGAATGGAGTTAGGGGGAGGTGCTGACTACTAAAACCTCTATTAGCTACCTGGGATGAATGGAGTTTGGAGGGGGGTGCTGACTACTAAAACCTCTGTTAGCTACCTGGGATTAATGGAGTTAGGTGGTGAGGTGCTGACTACTAAAACCTCTGTTAGCTACATGGGATGAATGGAGTTAGGGGGGAGGTGCTGACTACTAAAACCTCTGTTAGCTACCTGGGATGAATGGAGTTAGGGGGAGGTGAGGACTACTAAAACCTCTGTTAGCTACCTGGGATGAATGGAGTTAGGGGGAGGTGCTGACTACTAAATCCTTTGTTAAATACCTGGGATGAATGGAGTTAGGGGGGAGGTGCTGACCACTAAAACCTCTGTTAGCTACGAGGGATGAATGGAGTTAGGCTGGAGGTGCTGACTACTAAAACCTCTGTTAGCTACCTGGGATGAATGAAGTTAGGGGGGAGGTGCTGACTACTAAAACATCTGTTAGCTACTTGGGATGAATGCAGTTAGGGGGTGAGGTGCTCACTACTAAAACCTCTGTTAGCTACCTGGGATGAATGGAGTTAGGGGGAGGTGCTGACTACTAAAACATCTGTTAGCTACTTGGGATGAATGCAGTTAGGGGGTGAGGTGCTCACTACTAAAACCTCTGTTAGCTACCTGGGATGAATGGAGTTAGGGGGCAGGTGCTGACTACTTAAACCTCTGTAAGCTAACTGGGAAGAATGGAGTTAGGGGTGAGGTGCTGACTACTAAAACCTCTGTTAGCTAACTGGGATGAATGGAGTTAGGGGTGAGGTGCTGACTACTAAAACCTCTGTTAGCTACCTGGGATGAATGGAGTTAGGGGGAGGTGCTGACTACTAAATCCTTTGTTAAATACCTGGGATGAATGCAGTTAGGGGGGAGGTGCTGACTACTAAAACCTCTGTTAGCTACCTGGGATGAATGGAGTTAGGGGGAGGTGCTGACTTCTAAAACCTCTGTTAGCTACCTGGGATGAATGGAGTTAGGGGGAGGTGCTGACTACTAAATCCTTTGTTAAATACCTGGGATGAATGGAGTTAGGGGGGAGGTGCTGACTACTTAAACCTCTGTAAGCTAACTGGGAAGAATGGAGTTAGGGGTGAGGTGCTGACTACTAAAACCTCTGTTAGCTACCTGGGATGAATGAAGTTAGGGGGGGAGGTGCTGACTACTAAAACATCTGTTAGCTACTTGGGATGAATGCAGTTAAGGGGTGAGGTGCTCACTACTAAAACCTGTGTTAGCTACCTGGGATGAATGGAGTTAGGGGGCAGATGCTGACTACTTAAACCTCTGTAAGCTAACTGGGAAGAATGGAGTTAGGGGTGAGGTGCTGACTACTAAAACCTCTGTTAGCTAACTGGGATGAATGGAGTTAGGGGGGAGATGCTCACTACTAAAATCTCTGTTAGCTAACTGGTATGAATGGAGTTAGAGAGGAGGTGCTGACTACTAAAACCTCTGTTAGCTAACTGGGAGGAATGGAGTTAGGGGGGAGATGCTGACTACTAAAACCTCTGTTAGCTACCTGGGATGAATGGAGTTAGGGGGTGAGTTGCTGACTAAAACCTCTGTTAGCTACCTGAGATGAATGGAGTTGGGAGGGGGGTGCTGACTACTAAATCCTCTGTTAGCTACCTGGGATGAATGGAGTTAGGGGGGACGTGCTGACTACTAAAACATCTGTTAGCTACCTGGGATGAATGGAGTTAGGGGGGAGGTGCTGACTACTAAATCCTTTGTTAGCTACCTGGGATGAATGGAGTTGGGAGGGGGGTGCTGACTACTAAAACCTCTGTTAGCTACCTGAGATGAATCGAGTTATGGGGGAGGTGTTGACTACTAAAACCCTGTTAGCTACTTGGGATTAATGGCGTTATTGGGGGGGAGGTGCTGACTACTAAAACCTCTGTTAGCTAACTGGGATGAATGGAGTTAGGGGGGAGGTGCTGACTACTAAATCCTTTGTTAAATGCCTGGGATGAATGCAGTTAGGGGGGAGGTGCTGACTACTAAAACCTCTGTTAGCTAACTGGGAGGAATGGATTTAGGGGTAGGTGCTGACTACTAAAACCTCTATTAGCTACCTGGGATGAATGGAGTTGGGAGGGGGGTGCTGACTACTAAAACCTCTGTTAGCTACCTGGGATTAATGGAGTTAGGGGGGAGATGCTGACTACTAAAACCTCTGTTAGCTAACTGGGATGAATGGAGTTAGGGGGGAGATGCTGACTACTAAAACCTCTGCTAGCTACCTGGGATGAATGGAGTTAGGGGGAGGTGGTGACTACTAAATCCTCTGTTAGCTACCTGGGATGAATGGAGTTGGGAGGGGGTGCTGACTACTAAAACCACTGTTAGCTACCTGAGATGAATCGAGTTATGGGGGAGGTGTTGACTACTAAAACCTCTGTTAGCTACTTGGGATTAATGGCGTTATTGGGGGGGAGGTGCTGACTACTAAATCCTTTGTTAAATACCTGGGATGAATGCAGTTAGGGGGGAGGTGCTGACTACTAAAACCTCTGTTAGCTAACTGGGAGGAATGGAGTTAGGGGTAGGTGCTGACTACTAAAACCTCTATTAGCTACCTGGGATGAATGGAGTTGGGAGGGGGGAGGTGCTGACTACTAAAACCTCTGTTAGCTACCTGGGATGAATGGAG
Source organism: Salmo salar (assembly GCF_965601325.2). NCBI lineage: Eukaryota > Metazoa > Chordata > Actinopteri > Salmoniformes > Salmonidae > Salmo > Salmo salar. The sequence goes on along the minus strand of NC_138294.1, from coordinate 37,992,429 downwards.
TTAGGGGGAGGTGCTGACTTCTAAAACCTCTGTTAGCTACCTGGGATGAATGGAGTTAGGGGGAGGTGCTGACTACTAAATCCTTTGTTAAATACCTGGGATGAATGGAGTTAGGGGGGAGGTGCTGACTACTTAAACCTCTGTAAGCTAACTGGGAAGAATGGAGTTAGGGGTGAGGTGCTGACTACTAAAACCTCTGTTAGCTAACTGGGATGAATGGAGTTAGGGGGGAGATGCTCACTACTAAAATCTCTGTTAGCTAACTGGTATGAATGGAGTTAGAGAGGAGGTGCTGACTACTAAAACCTCTGTTAGCTAACTGGGAGGAATGGAGTTAGGGGGGAGATGCTGACTACTAAAACCTCTGTTAGCTACCTGGGATGAATGGAGTTAGGGGGTGAGTTGCTGACTAAAACCTCTGTTAGCTACCTGAGATGAATGGAGTTCGGAGGGGGGTGCTGACTACTAAATCCTCTGTTAGCTACCTGGGATGAATGGAGTTAGGGGGGACGTGCTGACTACTAAAACATCTGTTAGCTACCTGGGATGAATGGAGTTAGGGGGGAGGTGCTGACTACTAAATCCTTTGTTAGCTACCTGGGATGAATGGAGTTGGGAGGGGGGTGCTGACTACTAAAACCTCTGTTAGCTACTTGGGATTAATGGCGTTATTGGGGGGAGGTGCTGACTACTAAAACCTCTGTTAGCTAACTGGGATGAATGGAGTTAGGGGGGAGGTGCTGACTACTAAATCCTTTGTTAAATGCCTGGGATGAATGCAGTTAGGGGGGAGGTGCTGACTACTAAAACCTCTGTTAGCTAACTGGGAGGAATGGATTTAGGGGTAGGTGCTGACTTCTAAAACCTCTGTTAGCTACCTGGGATGAATGGAGTTAGGGGGAGGTGCTGACTACTAAATCCTTTGTTAAATACCTGGGATGAATGGAGTTAGGGGGGAGGTGCTGACTTCTTAAACCTCTGTAAGATAACTGGGAAGAATGGAGTTAGGGGTGAGGTGCTGACTACTAAAACCTCTGTTAGCTAACTGGGATGAATGGAGTTAGGGGGGAGATGCTCACTACTAAAATCTCTGTTAGCTAACTGGTATGAATGGAGTTAGAGAGGAGGTGCTGACTACTAAAACCTCTGTTAGCTAACTGGGAGGAATGGAGTTAGGGGGGAGATGCTGACTACTAAAACCTCTGTTAGCTACCTGGGATGAATGGAGTTAGGGGGTGAGTTGCTGACTAAAACCTCTGTTAGCTACCTGAGATGAATGGAGTTGGGAGGGGGGTGCTGACTACTAAATCCTCTGTTAGCTACCTGGGATGAATGGAGTTAGGGGGGACGTGCTGACTACTAAAACATCTGTTAGCTACCTGGGATGAATGGAGTTAGGGGGGAGGTGCTGACTACTAAATCCTTTGTTAGCTACCTGGGATGAATGGAGTTGGGAGGGGGGTGCTGACTACTAAAACCTCTGTTAGCTACTTGGGATTAATGGCGTTATTGGGGGGGAGGTGCTGACTACTAAAACCTCTGTTAGCTAACTGGGATGAATGGAGTTAGGGGGGAGGTGCTGACTACTAAATCCTTTGTTAAATGCCTGGGATGAATGCAGTTAGGGGGGAGGTGCTGACTACTAAAACCTCTGTTAGCTAACTGGGAGGAATGGATTTAGGGGTAGGTGCTGACTACTAAAACCTCTATTAGCTACCTGGGATGAATGGAGTTGGGAGGGGGGTGCTGACTACTAAAACCTCTGTTAGCTACCTGGGATTAATGGAGTTAGGTGGTGAGGTGCTGACTACTAAAACCTCTGTTAGCTACATGGGATGAATGGAGTTAGGGGGGAGGTGCTGACTACTAAAACCTCTGTTAGCTAACTGGGATGAATGGAGTTAGGAGGGAGATGCTCACTACTAAAATCTCTGTTAGCTAACTGGTATGAATGGAGTTAGAGAGGAGGTGCTGACTACTAAAACCTCTGTTAGCTAACTGGGAGGAATGGAGTTAGGGGGGAGATGCTGACTACTAAAACCTCTGTTAGCTACCTGGGATGAATGGAGTTAGGGGGTGAGTTGCTGACTAAAACCTCTGTTAGCTACCTGAGATGAATGGAGTTGGGAGGGGGGTGCTGACTACTAAATCCTCTGTTAGCTACCTGGGATGAATGGAGTTAGGGGGGACGTGCTGACTACTAAAACATCTGTTAGCTACCTGGGATGAATGGAGTTAGGGGGGAGGTGCTGACTACTAAATCCTTTGTTAGCTACCTGGGATGAATGGAGTTGGGAGGGGGGTGCTGACTACTAAAACCTCTGTTAGCTACTTGGGATTAATGGCGTTATTGGGGGGGAGGTGCTGACTACTAAAACCTCTGTTAGCTAACTGGGATGAATGGAGTTAGGGGGGAGGTGCTGACTACTAAATCCTTTGTTAAATGCCTGGGATGAATGCAGTTAGGGGGGAGGTGCTGACTACTAAAACCTCTGTTAGCTAACTGGGAGGAATGGATTTAGGGGTAGGTGCTGACTACTAAAACCTCTATTAGCTACCTGGGATGAATGGAGTTGGGAGGGGGGTGCTGACTACTAAAACCTCTGTTAGCTACCTGGGATTAATGGAGTTAGGTGGTGAGGTGCTGACTACTAAAACCTCTGTTAGCTACATGGGATGAATGGAGTTAGGGGGGAGGTGCTGACTACTAAAACCTCTGTTAGCTAACTGGGAGGAATGGATTTAGGGGTAGGTGCTGACTACTAAAACCTCTATTAGCTACCTGGGATGAATGGAGTTGGGAGGGGGGTGCTGACTACTAAAACCTCTGTTAGCTACCTGGGATGAATGGAGTTAGGGGTGAGGTGCTGACTACTAAATCCTTTGTTAAATACCTGGGATGAATGGAGTTAGGGGGGAGGTGCTGACTACTTAAACCTCTGTAAGCTAACTGGGAAGAATGGAGTTAGGGGTGAGGTGCTGACTACTAAAACCTCTGTTAGCTACCTGGGATGAATGAAATTAGGGGGGAGGTGCTGACTACTAAAACATCTGTTAGCTACTTGGGATGAATGCAGTTAAGGGGTGTGGTGCTCACTACTAAAACCTCTGTTAGCTACCTGGGATGAATGGAGTTAGGGGGCAGGTGCTGACTACTTAAACCTCTGTAAGCTAACTGGGAAGAATGGAGTTAGGGGTGAGGTGCTGACTACTAAAACCTCTGTTAGCTAACTGGGAGGAATGGAGTTAGGGGTGAGGTGCTGACTACTAAAACCTCTGCTAGCTACCTGGGATGTATGGAGTTAGGGGGAGGTGCTGACTACTAAATCCTCTGTTAGCTACCTGGGATGAATGGAGTTAGGGGGTGAGGTGCTGACTAAAACCTCTGTTAGCTACCTGAGATGAATGGAGTTGGGAGGGGGGTGCTGACTACTAAATCCTCTGTTAGCTACCTGGGATGAATGGAGTTAGGGGGGACGTGCTGACTACTAAAACATCTGTTAGCTACCTGGGATGAATGGAGTTAAGGGGGAGGTGCTGACTACTAAATCCTTTGTTAGCTGCCTGGGATGAATGGAGTTGGGAGGGGGTGCTGACTACTAAAACCACTGTTAGCTACCTGAGATGAATCGAGTTATGGGGGAGGTGTTGACTACTAAAACCTCTGTTAGCTACTTGGGATTAATGGCGTTATTGGGGGGGAGGTGCTGACTACTAAATCCTTTGTTAAATACCTGGGATGAATGCAGTTAGGGGGGAGGTGCTGACTACTAAAACCTCTATTAGCTACCTGGGATGAATGGAGTTGGGAGGGGGGTGCTGACTACTAAAACCTCTGTTAGCTACCTGGGATTAATGGAGTTAGGTGGTGAGGTGCTGACTACTAAAACCTCTGTTAGCTACATGGGATGAATGGAGTTAGGGGGGAGGTGCTGACTACTAAAACCTATGTTAGCTACCTGTGATGAATGGAGTTATGGGGGAGGTGTTGACTACCAAAACCTCTGTTAGCTACCTGGGATGAATGGAGTTAGGGGGGAGATGCTGACTACTAAAACCTCTGCTAGCTACCTGGGATGTATGGAGTTAGGGGGAGGTGCTGACTACTAAATCCTCTGTTAGCTACCTGGGATGAATGGAGTTAGGGGGTGAGGTGCTGACTAAAACCTCTGTTAGCTACCTGAGATGAATGGAGTTGGGAGGGGGGTGCTGACTACTAAATCCTCTGTTAGCTACCTGGGATGAATGGAGTTAGGGGGGGGGGTGCTGACTACTAAAACATCTGTTAGCTACCTGGGAGGAATGGATTTAGGGGTAGGTGCTGACTTCTAAAACCTCTGTTAGCTACCTGGGATGAATGGAGTTAGGGGGAGGTGCTGACTACTAAATCCTTTGTTAAATACCTGGGATGAATGGAGTTAGGGGGGAGGTGCTGACTACTTAAACCTCTGTAAGATAACTGGGAAGAATGGAGTTAGGGGTGAGGTGCTGACTACTAAAACCTCTGTTAGCTAACTGGGATGAATGGAGTTAGGGGTGAGATGCTCACTACTAAAATCTCTGTTAGCTAACTGGTATGAATGGAGTTAGAGAGGAGGTGCTGACTACTAAAACCTCTGTTAGCTAACTGGGAGGAATGGAGTTAGGGGGGAGATGCTGACTACTAAAACCTCTGTTAGCTACCTGGGATGAATGGAGTTAGGGGGTGAGTTGCTGACTAAAACCTCTGTTAGCTACCTGAGATGAATGGAGTTGGGAGGGGGGTGCTGACTACTAAATCCTCTGTTAGCTACCTGGGATGAATGGAGTTAGGGGGGACGTGCTGACTACTAAAACATCTGTTACCTACCTGGGATGAATGGAGTTAGGGGGGAGGTGCTGACTACTAAATCCTTTGTTAGCTACCTGGGATGAATGGAGTTGGGAGGGGGGTGCTGACTACTAAAACCTCTGTTAGCTACTTGGGATTAATGGCGTTATTGGGGGGGAGGTGCTGACTACTAAAACCTCTGTTAGCTAACTGGGATGAATGGAGTTAGGGGGGAGGTGCTGACTACTAAATCCTTTGTTAAATGCCTGGGATGAATGCAGTTAGGGGGGAGGTGCTGACTACTAAAACCTCTGTTAGCTAACTGGGAGGAATGGATTTAGGGGTAGGTGCTGACTACTAAAACCTCTATTAGCTACCTGGGATGAATGGAGTTGGGAGGGGGGTGCTGACTACTAAAACCTCTGTTAGCTACCTGGGATTAATGGAGTTAGGTGGTGAGGTGCTGACTACTAAAACCTCTGTTAGCTACATGGGATGAATGGAGTTAGGGGGGAGGTGCTGACTACTAAAACCTATGTTAGCTACCTGTGATGAATGGAGTTATGGGGGAGGTGTTGACTACCAAAACCTCTGTTAGCTACCTGGGATGAATGGAGTTAGGGGGAGGTGCTGACTACTAAAACCTCTGTTAGCTACCTGGGATGAATGGAGTTAGGGGGAGGTGCTGACTACTAAATCCTTTGTTAAATACCTGGGATGAATGGAGTTAGGGGGGAGGTGCTGACTACTTAAACCTCTGTAAGCTAACTGGGAAGATTGGAGTTAGGGGTGAGGTGCTGACTACTAAAACCTCTGTTAGCTACCTGGGATGAATGAAATTAGGGGGGAGGTGCTGACTACTAAAACATCTGTTAGCTACTTGGGATGAATGCAGTTAAGGGGTGTGGTGCTCACTACTAAAACCTCTGTTAGCTACCTGGGATGAATGGAGTTAGGGGGCAGGTGCTGACTACTTAAACCTCTGTAAGCTAACTGGGAAGAATGGAGTTAGGGGTGAGGTGCTGACTACTAAAACCTCTGTTAGCTAACTGGGAGGAATGGAGTTAGGGGTGAGGTGCTGACTACTAAAACCTCTGCTAGCTACCTGGGATGTATGGAGTTAGGGGGAGGTGCTGACTACTAAATCCTCTGTTAGCTACCTGGGATGAATGGAGTTAGGGGGTGAGGTGCTGACTAAAACCTCTGTTAGCTACCTGAGATGAATGGAGTTGGGAGGGGGGTGCTGACTACTAAATCCTCTGTTAGCTACCTGGGATGAATGGAGTTAGGGGGGACGTGCTGACTACTAAAACATCTGTTAGCTACCTGGGATGAATGGAGTTAAGGGGGAGGTGCTGACTACTAAATCCTTTGTTAGCTGCCTGGGATGAATGGAGTTGGGAGGGGGTGCTGACTACTAAAACCACTGTTAGCTACCTGAGATGAATCGAGTTATGGGGGAGGTGTTGACTACTAAAACCTCTGTTAGCTACTTGGGATTAATGGCGTTATTGGGGGGGAGGTGCTGACTACTAAATCCTTTGTTAAATACCTGGGATGAATGCAGTTAGGGGGGAGGTGCTGACTACTAAAACCTCTATTAGCTACCTGGGATGAATGGAGTTGGGAGGGGGGTGCTGACTACTAAAACCTCTGTTAGCTACCTGGGATTAATGGAGTTAGGTGGTGAGGTGCTGACTACTAAAACCTCTGTTAGCTACATGGGATGAATGGAGTTAGGGGGGAGGTGCTGACTACTAAAACCTATGTTAGCTACCTGTGATGAATGGAGTTATGGGGGAGGTGTTGACTACCAAAACCTCTGTTAGCTACCTGGGATGAATGGAGTTAGGGGGAGGTGCTGACTACTAAAACCTCTGTTAGCTACCTGGGATGAATGGAGTTAGGGGGAGGTGCTGACTACTAAATCCTTTGTTAAATACCTGGGATGAATGGAGTTATGGGGGAGGTGCTGACTACTTAAACCTCTGTAAGCTAATTGGGAAGAATGGAGTTAGGGGTGAGGTGCTGACTACTAAAACCTCTGTTAGCTACCTGGGATGAATGAAATTAGGGGGGAGGTGCTGACTACTAAAACATCTGTTAGCTACTTGGGATGAATGCAGTTAAGGGGTGTGGTGCTCACTACTAAAACCTCTGTTAGCTACCTGGGATGAATGGAGTTAGGGGGCAGGTGCTGACTACTTAAACCTCTGTAAGCTAACTGGGAAGAATGGAGTTAGGGGTGAGGTGCTGACTACTAAAACCTCTGTTAGCTAACTGGGAGGAATGGAGTTAGGGGTGAGGTGCTGACTACTAAAACCTCTGCTAGCTACCTGGGATGTATGGAGTTAGGGGGAGGTGCTGACTACTAAATCCTCTGTTAGCTACCTGGGATGAATGGAGTTGGGAGGGGGGTGCTGACTACTAAATCCTCTGTTAGCTACCTGGGATGAATGGAGTTAGGGGGGACGTGCTGACTACTAAAACATCTGTTAGCTACCTGGGATGAATGGAGTTAAGGGGGAGGTGCTGACTACTAAATCCTTTGTTAGCTACCTGGGATGAATGGAGTTGGGAGGGGGTGCTGACTACTAAAACCACTTTTAGCTACCTGAGATGAATCGAGTTATGGGGGAGGTGTTGACTACTAAAACCTCTGTTAGCTACTTGGGATTAATGGTGTTATTGGGGGGGAGGTGCTGACTACTAAATCCTTTGTTAAATACCTGGGATGAATGCAGTTAGGGGGGAGGTGCTGACTACTAAAACCTCTGTTAGCTAACTGGGAGGAATGGAGTTAGGGGTAGGTGCTGACTACTAAAACCTCTATTAGCTACCTGGGATGAATGGAGTTGGGAGGGGGGAGGTGCTGACTACTAAAACCTCTGTTAGCTACCTGGGATGAATGGAGTTAGGGGGAGGTGCTGACTTCTAAAACCTCTGTTAGCTACCTGGGATGAATGGAGTTAGGGGGAGGTGCTGACTACTAAATCCTTTGTTAAATACCTGGGATGAATGGAGTTAGGGGGGAGGTGCTGACTACTTAAACCTCTGTAAGCTAACTGGGAAGAATGGAGTTAGGGGTGAGGTGCTGACTACTAAAACCTCTGTTAGCTAACTGGGATGAATGGAGTTTGGGGGGAGATGCTCACTACTAAAATCTCTGTTAGCTAACTGGTATGAATGGAGTTAGAGAGGAGGTGCTGACTACTAAAACCTCTGTTAGCTACCTGGGATGAATGGAGTTAGGGGGGACGTGCTGACTACTAAAACATCTGTTAGCTACCTGGGATGAATGGAGTTAGGGGGGAGGTGCTGACTACTAAATCCTTTGTTAGCTACCTGGGATGAATGGAGTTGGGAGGGGGGTGCTGACTACTAAAACCTCTGTTAGCTACCTGAGATGAATCGAGTTATGGGGGAGGTGTTGACTACTAAAACCTCTGTTAGCTACTTGGGATTAATGGCGTTATTGGGGGGGAGGTGCTGACTACTAAAACCTCTGTTAGCTAACTGGGATGAATGGAGTTAGGGGGGAGGTGCTGACTACTAAATCCTTTGTTAAATGCCTGGGATGAATGCAGTTAGGGGGGACGTGCTGACTACTAAAACCTCTGTTAGCTAACTGGGAGGAATGGATTTAGGGGTAGGTGCTGACTACTAAAACCTCTATTAGCTACCTGGGATGAATGGAGTTGGGAGGGGGGTGCTGACTACTAAAACCTCTGTTAGCTACCTGGGATTAATGGAGTTAGGTGGTGAGGTGCTGACTACTAAAACCTCTGTTAGCTACATGGGATGAATGGAGTTAGGGGGGAAGTGCTGACTACTAAAACCTATGTTAGCTACCTGTGATGAATGGAGTTATGGGGGAGGTGTTGACTACCAAAACCTCTGTTAGCTACCTGGGATGAATGGAGTTAGGGGGAGGTGCTGACTACTAAAACCTCTGTTAGCTACCTGGGATGAATGGAGTTAGGGGGAGGTGCTGACTACTAAATCCTTTGTTAAATACCTGGGATGAATGGAGTTAGGGGGGAGGTGCTGACTACTTAAACCTCTGTAAGCTAACTGGGAAGAATGGAGTTAGGGGTGAGGTGCTGACTACTAAAACCTCTGTTAGCTACCTGGGATGAATGGAGTTAGGGGTGAGGTGCTGACTACTAAAACCTCTGCTAGCTACCTGGGATGTATGGAGTTAGGGGGAGGTGCTGACTACTAAATCCTCTGTTAGCTACCTGGGATGAATGGAGTTGGGAGGGGGGTGCTGACTACTAAATCCTCTGTTAGCTACCTGGGATGAATGGAGTTAGGGGGGACGTGCTGACTACTAAAACATCTGTTAGCTACCTGGGATGAATGGAGTTAAGGGGGAGGTGCTGACTACTAAATCCTTTGTTAGCTACCTGGGATGAATGGAGTTGGGAGGGGGTGCTGACTACTAAAACCACTGTTAGCTACCTGAGATGAATCGAGTTATGGGGGAGGTGTTGACTACTAAAACCTCTGTTAGCTACTTGGGATTAATGGCGTTATTGGGGGGGAGGTGCTGACTACTAAATCCTTTGTTAAATACCTGGGATGAATGCAGTTAGGGGGGAGGTGCTGACTACTAAAACCTCTGTTAGCTAACTGGGAGGAATGGAGTTAGGGGTAGGTGCTGACTACTAAAACCTCTATTAGCTACCTGGGATGAATGGAGTTGGGAGGGGGGAGGTGCTGACTACTAAAACCTCTGTTAGCTACCTGGGATGAATGGAGTTAGGGGGAGGTGCTGACTTCTAAAACCTCTGTTAGCTACCTGGGATGAATGGAGTTAGGGGGAGGTGCTGACTACTAAATCCTTTGTTAAATACCTGGGATGAATGGAGTTAGGGGGGAGGTGCTGACTACTTAAACCTCTGTAAGCTAACTGGGAAGAATGGAGTTAGGGGTGAGGTGCTGACTACTAAAACCTCTGTTAGCTAACTGGGATGAATGGAGTTTGGGGGGAGATGCTCACTACTAAAATCTCTGTTAGCTAACTGGTATGAATGGAGTTAGAGAGGAGGTGCTGACTACTAAAACCTCTGTTAGCTACCTGGGATGAATGGAGTTAGGGGGGACGTGCTGACTACTAAAACATCTGTTAGCTACCTGGGATGAATGGAGTTAGGGGGGAGGTGCTGACTACTAAATCCTTTGTTAGCTACCTGGGATGAATGGAGTTGGGAGGGGGGTGCTGACTACTAAAACCTCTGTTAGCTACCTGAGATGAATCGAGTTATGGGGGAGGTGTTGACTACTAAAACCTCTGTTAGCTACTTGGGATTAATGGCGTTATTGGGGGGGAGGTGCTGACTACTAAAACCTCTGTTAGCTAACTGGGATGAATGGAGTTAGGGGGGAGGTGCTGACTACTAAATCCTTTGTTAAATGCCTGGGATGAATGCAGTTAGGGGGGACGTGCTGACTACTAAAACCTCTGTTAGCTAACTGGGAGGAATGGATTTAGGGGTAGGTGCTGACTACTAAAACCTCTATTAGCTACCTGGGATGAATGGAGTTGGGAGGGGGGTGCTGACTACTAAAACCTCTGTTAGCTACCTGGGATTAATGGAGTTAGGTGGTGAGGTGCTGACTACTAAAACCTCTGTTAGCTACATGGGATGAATGGAGTTAGGGGGGAAGTGCTGACTACTAAAACCTATGTTAGCTACCTGTGATGAATGGAGTTATGGGGGAGGTGTTGACTACCAAAACCTCTGTTAGCTACCTGGGATGAATGGAGTTAGGGGGAGGTGCTGACTACTAAAACCTCTGTTAGCTACCTGGGATGAATGGAGTTAGGGGGAGGTGCTGACTACTAAATCCTTTGTTAAATACCTGGGATGAATGGAGTTAGGGGGGAGGTGCTGACTACTTAAACCTCTGTAAGCTAACTGGGAAGAATGGAGTTAGGGGTGAGGTGCTGACTACTAAAACCTCTGTTAGCTACCTGGGATGAATGAAATTAGGGGGGAGGTGCTGACTACTAAAACATCTGTTAGCTACTTGGGATGAATGCAGTTAAGGGGTGTGGTGCTCACTACTAAAAACTCTGTTAGCTACCTGGGATGAATGGAGTTAGGGGGCAGGTGCTGACTACTTAAACCTCTGCAAGCTAACTGGGAAGAATGGAGTTAGGGGTGAGGTGCTGACTACTAAAACCTCTGTTAGCTAACTGGGAGGAATGGAGTTAGGGGTGAGGTGCTGACTACTAAAACCTCTGCTAGCTACCTGGGATGTATGGAGTTAGGGGGAGGTGCTGACTACTAAATCCTCTGTTAGCTACCTGGGATGAATGGAGTTAGGGGGTGAGGTGCTGACTAAAACCTCTGTTAGCTACCTGAGATGAATGGAGTTGGGAGGGGGGTGCTGACTACTAAAACATCTGTTAGCTACCTGGGATTAATGGAGTTAGGGGGGAGGTGCTGACTACTAAATCATTTGTTAGCTACCTGGGATGAATGGAGTTGGGAGGGGGGTGCTGACTACTAAAACCTCTGTTAGCTACCTGAGATGAATCGAGTTATGGGGGAGGTGTTGACTACTAAAACCTCTGTTAGCTACTTGGGATTAATGGCGTTATTGGGGGGGAGGTGCTGACTACTAAAACCTCTGTTAGCTAACTGGGATGAATGGAGTTAGGGTGGAGGTGCTGACTACTAAATCCTTTGTTAAATGCCTGGGATGAATGCAGTTAGGGGGGAGGTGCTGACTACTAAAACCTCTGTTAGCTAACTGGGAGGAATGGAGTTAGGGGTAGGTGCTGACTACTAAAACCTCTATTAGCTACCTGGGATGAATGGAGTTGGGAGGGGGGTGCTGACTACTAAAACCTCTGTTAGCTACCTGGGATTAATGGAGTTAGGTGGTGAGGTGCTGACTACTAAAACCTCTGTTAGCTACATGGGATGAATGGAGTTAGGGGGGAGGTGCTGACTACTAAAACCTATGTTAGCTACCTGTGATGAATGGAGTTATGGGGGAGGTGTTGACTACCAAAACCTCTGTTAGCTACCTGGGATGAATGGAGTTAGGGGGGAGATGCTGACTACTAAAACCTCTGCTAGCTACCTGGGATGTATGGAGTTAGGGGGAGGTGCTGACTACTAAATCCTCTGTTAGCTACCTGGGATGAATGGAGTTAGGGGGTGAGGTGCTGACTAAAACCTCTGTTAGCTACCTGAGATGAATGGAGTTGGGAGGGGGGTGCTGACTACTAAATCCTCTGTTAGCTACCTGGGATGAATGGAGTTAGGGGGGGGGGTGCTGACTACTAAAACATCTGTTAGCTACCTGGGATGAATGGAGTTAGGGGGGAGGTGCTGACTACTAAATCATTTGTTAGCTACCTGGGATGAATGGAGTTGGGAGGGGGGTGCTGACTACTAAAACCTCTGTTAGCTACCTGAGATGAATCGAGTTATGGGGGAGGTGTTGACTACTAAAACCTCTGTTAGCTACTTGGGATTAATGGCGTTATTGGGGGGGAGGTGCTGACTACTAAAACCTCTGTTAGCTAACTGGGATGAATGGAGTTAGGGGGGAGGTGCTGACTACTAAATCCTTTGTTAAATACCTGGGATGAGTGGAGTTAGGGGGGAGGTGCTGACCACTAAAACCTCTGTTAGCTACCTGGGATGAATGGAGTTAGGGGGGAGGTGCTGACTACTAAATCCTTTGTTAAATACCTGGGATGAATGGAGTTAGGGGGGAGGTGCTGACTACTTAAACCTCTGTTAGCTTCCTGGGATGAATGGAGTTAGGGGGGAGATGCTCACTACTAAAACCTCTGTTAGCTACCTGTGATGAATGGAGTTAGGGAGGAGGTGCTCACTACTAAAACCTCTGTTAGCTACCTGGGATGAATGGAGTTAGGGAGGAGGTGCTCACTACTAAAGCCTCTGTTAGCTACCTGGGATGAATGGAGTTTGGGGGAGGCACTGACTACTGAAACCTCTGTTAGCTACCTGGGATGAATGGAGTTGGGGGGGGGGGGTGCTGACTACTAAAACCTCTGTTAGCTACCTGGAATTAATGGAGTTAGGGGGAGGTGCTGACTACTAAAACCTCTGTTTGCTGCCTGGGATGGATCCTTGATGGAAGCTTGGGAGGTGTGAGCATGGCCAATAAGGTGCTGGGGAAGGTTAATGCCAGGACTACGTTTTTGGCTAGAAAGTCCAAGCTGCTTGATAATGACTCCATGAAAGTACTAGCTACTGTCCTCATTCAATGCCATTTTGACTATGCTAGTACTTCCTGGTTTGGGTGCTTATCTACATTTATGAAGGGGAAGCTCCAGATAGCCCAGAATAAGCTGATCAGGGTAGTATTGAAAGTGAGTCCACATACTCACATAGGCATGAGCTGTTTTCAGGAACTAAACTGGCTGCCTGTTGAGGGTTTCCCAGATTAGACTAGGTTTGGTTTCCAGGAGTATTTATGGTCCTGCGCCCAGATATCTAAGTGATTACTTTCCTCATGTTAGGGATGCACACAATCACAGCACCAGATCAGGTGTTGCTGATGTGTGCTTATACAGGTTCAGGAGTAATGCTGGGAAAGGTACTTTCTTGTATACTGGAGCCTCAGAATGGAACGAGTTGCCTCTGCCCATAAAAACAACGTCCTCTCTGGGCAGCTTTAAAAATAAATTAAAAATATTTTGATGTCTTTTGTGCCCATATGAATAACCCCTATGATGTAACTGGAATGATGAGATAGATGTTCTTCTTCTCTGTTTTTGTTTTATTATTTCACTGCCATACTGTGTTCGATCTTGTCTAGCCATCTTGTCTCAAGAGGACCACAATGGAAATACGTCCCTGACTTCATTGTGTGTTATCCTCGATGATTTTATTCATGTGCATGTATGGCTTTTTCAAGTTTTATGTGTGCTTGTTTTTTTAAATGGTCAAATGAATAAACTAAACTAAACTAAACAACTAACTATCATGGTCCAAGCACACCAAGACAGTTGTGAAGAGGGCACGGCAAAACCTACTCCCCCTCAGGAGACTGAAAAGATTTGGCATGGATCCCCAGATTCTCAAAATGTTCTACAGCTGCACCATCGAGAGCATCCTGACCGGTTGCATCACCGCCTGGTATGGCAACTGCTCGGCATCTGACCGCAAGGTGCTACAGAGGGTACTGCGTATGGCCCAGTACATCACTGGGGCCATGCTTCCTGACATCCAGAACATAAATACTGGAGGAAGGCCCAAAAAATGGTCAAAGACTCCAGTCACCCGTCATGGACTGTTCTGTCTGCTACCGCACAGCAAGCGGTACCGGAGCTCCAAGTCTAGGACCTAAAGGCTCCTTAACAGCTTCTATCCCCAAGCCATAAAACTGCTGAACAATTAATCAAATGGCCACCCGGACTATCTACATTGACCCCCCCCCCCCTTTGTTTTTACACTGCTGCTACTCACTGTTTATTATCTATGCATAGTCACTTTACAAATTACCTCCACTAACCTGTACCCCCGCACATTGACTCTGTACCGGTACCCCCTGTACATAGCTTCGTTAAAGTTATGTAATTTTCTTGTGTTGAACCGCATTGTTGGTTAAGGGCTTGTAAGTAAGTATTTCACGGTAAGGTCTACACCTGTTCTATTCGGCGCATGTGACAAATACAATTTGATTTGATTGAGGTGAATTTAACAAGTGGCATCAATAAGGGATAATAGCTTTCACATGGATTCATCTGGTCAGTCTATGTCCTTGGTGTTCTTAATGTTTTGTGCACTCAGTGTATGTTATTGGAATTACTCAGTAGAGTCTGCAAAACTTAAATTGGTCTCTTGTGCTGGGCCACAGGTTTAATACAGAGTACTGGTGACTCTTTTATCCAGTAGGGTTTCTACTAACCAAATATGGTTCGTTTTTTGAGGTGGACTGTGTTGTACATATCTAGCTGCACTTTATTCTCCATCCCCTCTATAGCCCACAATACAATAAACCTCTAATAGACTGTACATTGGACACATATTGACTTGTAGAGAGAAAGCTTGTCTACCTGTCTCAGCTAAAGTGGAGTGGGACATACTCAGTAGGGTCTCTACTAACCAAATATGGTGAGGGGGACTGTGTTGCACAGTCTGCTGACTTTTTTACTGCTGACTTTTCACTGTGGAGGGGGTGGAGAACAGTGGCGGTTCTAGACCATTTCAACTTGGGGGGCCAAGCTGGGGCCAGTTGTACTGATAGAGGGGCCAGTTACATTAGACGTTATCTTCCATCCTATCATCTCTTCCCTCTGCACAAACCTTCTCCAACCTATCTCCTGATTCTGCCTCCTCAACCCTCCTCTCCTCCCTCTCTGCATCCTTTGATTTCCTCAGTCCCCTATCCTCCAGGCCGGCTCGGTCCTCCCCTCCTGCTCCGTGGCTCGACGACTCACTGCGAGCTCACAGAACAGGGCTCCGGGCAGCCGAGCGGAAATGGAGGAAAACTCGCCTCCCTGCGGACCTGGCATCCTTTCACTCCCTCCTCTCTACATTTTCCTCTTCTGTCTCTGCTGCTAAAGCCACTTTCTACCACTCTAAACTCCAAGCATCTGCCTCTAACCCTAGGAAGCTCTTTGCTACCTTCTCCTCCCTCCTGAATCCTCCTCCCCCTCCCCCCCCCTCCTCCCTCTCTGCGGATGACTTCGTCAACCATTTTGAAAAGAAGGTTGACGACATCCGATCCTCGTTTGCTAAGTTAAACGACACCGCTGGTCCTGCTCACACTGCCCTACCCTGTGCTTTGACCTCTT
Organism: Salmo salar; assembly: GCF_965601325.2. Taxonomy (NCBI): domain Eukaryota; kingdom Metazoa; phylum Chordata; class Actinopteri; order Salmoniformes; family Salmonidae; genus Salmo; species Salmo salar. Next base: position 37,976,824 of record NC_138294.1, on the reverse strand, counting down.
TCTCCCCTCTCTCTCCAGATGAAATCTCGCGTCTTGTGACGGCCGGCCGCCCAACAACCTGCCCACTTGACCCTATCCCCTCCTCTATTCTCCAGACCATTTCCGGAGACCTTCTCCCCTACCTCACCTCGCTCATCAACTCATCCTTGACCGCTGGCTACGTCCCTTCCGTCTTCAAGAGAGCGAGAGTTGCACCCCTTCTGAAAAAACCTACACTCGATCCCTCCGATGTCAACAACTACAGACCAGTATCCCTTCTTTCCTTTCTCTCCAAAACTCTTGAACGTGCCGTCCTTGGCCAGCTCTCTTGCTATCTCTCTCAGAATGACCTTCTTGATCCTAATCAGTCAGGTTTCAAGACTGGGCATTCAACTGAGACTGCTCTTCTCTGTGTCACGGAGGCTCTCCGCACTGCTAAAGCTAACTCTCTCTCCTCTGCTCTCATCCTTCTAGACCTATCTGCTGCCTTTGATACTGTGAACCATCAGATCCTCCTCTCCACCCTCTCCGAGCTGGGCATCTCCGGCGCGGCCCACACTTGGATTGCGTCCTACCTGACAGGTCGCTCCTACCAGGTGGCGTGGCGAGAATCTGTCTCCGCACCACGTGCTCTCACCACTGGTGTCCCCCAGGGCTCTGTTCTAGGCCCTCTCCTATTCTCGCTATACACCAAGTCACTTGGCTCTGTCATATCCTCACATGGTCTCTCATATCATTGCTATGTAGATGACACACAATTAATCTTCTCCTTTCCCCCTTCTGACAACCAGGTGGCGAATCGCATCTCTGCATGTCTGGCAGACATATCAGTGTGGATGACGGATCACCACCTCAAGCTGAACCTCGGCAAGACGGAGCTGCTCTTCCTCCTGGGGAAGGACTGCCCGTTTCATGATCTCGCCATCACGGTTGACAACTCCCTTGTGTCCTCCTCCCAGAGTGCTAAGAGCCTCGGCGTGACCCTGGACAACACCCTGTCGTTCTCCACTAACATCAAGGCGGTGACCCGATCCTGTAGGTTCATGCTCTACAACATTCGCAGAGTACGACCCTGCCTCACACAGGAAGCGGCGCAGGTCCTAATCCAGGCACTTGTCATCTCCCGTCTGGATTACTGCAACTCGTTGTTGGCTGGGCTCCCTGCCTGTGCCATTAAACCCCTACAACTCATCCAGAACGCCGCAGCCCGTCTGGTGTTCAACCTTCCCAAGTTCTCTCACGTCACCCCGCTCCTCCGCTCTCTCCACTGGCTTCCAGTCGAAGCTCGCATCCGCTACAAGACCATGGTGCTTGCCTACGGAGCTGTGAGGGGAACGGCACCTCCATACCTTCAGGCTCTGATCAGGCCCTACACCCAAACAAGGGCACTGCGTTCATCCACCTCTAGCCTGCTCGCCTCCCTACCTCTGAGGAAGCACAGTTCCCGCTCAGCCCAGTCAAAACTGTTCGCTGCTCTGGCACCCCAATGGTTGAACAAGCTCCCTCACGACGCCAGGACAGCGGAGTCAATCACCACCTTCCGGAGACACCTGAAACCCCACCTCTTTAAGGAATACCTGGGATAGGATAAAGTAATCCTTCTAACCCCCCCTTAAAAGATTTAGATGCACTATTGTAAAGTGGTTGTTCCACTGGATATTATAAGGTGAATGCACCAATTTGTAAGTCGCTCTGGATAAGAGCGTCTGCTAAATGACTTAAATGTAAATGTAATGTAAATGTTATTGTTGTCATATCGTTTTGCATGTGGTACGATACTGTTGTGTTCCGCCTAAAGCCGTCCCTCTAGAAAATGTGTGGGTTAAATTAGTGTTCCGCGTTGCCACTGTCTAATAATGGATGTAAAAAAAGTACGATAGCAAAAATTAGTTATGTAAAAATTATTTCATACTCCACATTTAGGGGGGCCACAAGGGGGTCCTAAATTGTTGTCACAGGGGCCCTGCCCCCCCCCCCCAAAACTGCTAGTGGTGGAGAACGAACTGCTGCTGGGTATGTGCGACACAGTCCCCCTCCAAAACTACACATATTTGGTTAGTAAGGACCGTAATGAGTATTTTCCACCCCACTTTAGCTGAGACAGGTAGAAACGTTTTCTCTCTATAGCCCAATATTCTCAACATAGCATAGTATTTTTTTCTTCATTATTGGTCTGAAAAGAAAGTTTTAAAAAACATATTTTTTATTTGTTTTCACAAATTACTTAGTGTATTTTCTTGCACATAGAAAATGGCCATTGATTAAAATTCAACATCATTCGAATGAGTTATCCACATTGCAATGTTTTGAAATGCGAGACGGCCTACAGGGAGGAGGTGAGGGCCCTCGGAGTGTGATGTCAGGAAAATAACCTCACACTCAATGTCAACAAAACAAAGGAAATGATCGTGGACTTCAGGAAACAGCAGAGGGAGCAGCCCCCTATCTACATTGACGGGACAGTCGTGGAGAGGGTGGAAAGTTTTAAGTTCCTCGGCGTACACATCACGGACAAACTGAAATGGTCCACCCACACAGACAGCGTGGTGAAGAAGGCGCAGCAGCGCGTCTTCAACCTCAGGAGGCTGAAGAAATTCGGCTTGTCACCAAAAACACTCACAAACTTTTACAGATGCACAATCGAGAGCATCCTGTCGGGTGGTATCACCGCCTGGTACGGCAGCTGCTCCGCCCATAACCGTAAGGCTCTCCAGAGGGTAGTGAGGTCTGCACAACGCATCACCGGGTGCAAACTACCTGCCTTCCAGGACAGGGGCGAAAATCTGATATCAACTTTGGAGGGGACAATTACATGACATTTTCTCAAGAGCAATTCCTGAGGGGGACACCAAAAGTAGTGCTGTAACACATAGCCTACATTGTAATAGGGTAAATGTATATTGAGGAACCAAAGAAATAAGGTGTTTGCCGTACTCCTAACTACCGGTACCCAAAACTACACAACTAATCACAACAGCAATACCATTGCCTTTAACAAATCTTAGTTCAGTCACCAGTTTAAGTTGAGAGTGGGGGTATCCATGGCATTTTCCAATTATGTTCCTATTTTACAAGTAAATTTTTTTTAGAACCTTTCATAATGTTGCCAAACAAAGACTCAACAAACTTACCTGAGACTCCCTGTCTCTGCCAGTCTGTCCCTGCATATCTGTCCCCAACTCTGCTGTCTGTGTGCCATCTGTTGCCTGCTCTGCCTAATGACATCATTGTGAAACATTTCCATTAGAATTTCATTTCTTTCTTATGAACATTTTATCAACTAGTCTTTGAGATATTAGGCTACTAGGGTTCTTACTTTGCGTTTTGGTGTACTGAAAAATACTCTGATGTCCATCTTTTATTTTTCTGCCATTTTTCTACCTGGCTACACACATTTTTCTGCCTGGCTACACACATTTTTCTACCTGGCTACACACACACACACAGTGTGTAGGTTATTTACAGTAGGAGATGGGCTTCTATCATCTTATCTTTTATCATTCTATTTGGGCTTCGATCTAAAAGGTAGCTAGCAAATGTGAAACGGATTAAAATGACAAGAGTTGACAGCTGTATGAGTTCACCATTTACACAACATATGCTGCAACCTTTTGTAATTTTAATAGTTTGTTTCATATTGGCTGGCTTCCAACAATAGCTGAATTTGCAAAGCTAGCGAGCACCAATTCTGTTTCAGTGGTGTTTGCTATAATCTTTGCTACCCGGGTTAAATAAAGGTGAAATAAAATAAATAAAAGTTCCCTTGCGACAATTTAGCTTTTGCAACGAGACCATTAAATATATTTAAGACAATGGTAGAAGAGAGTGTAGTTCTGTTCAGTTTGGACTCCAGTTTATCGCTAACCTTATCACAGGGACTTTGAAGCACTAACTTACATAATCTGCATGCTGATCTTGGAATAAATTGACGATAGCAAAGATTCCATCTTTGACGAGGCCACATAAATGGAATAGGTAATAGCTTAATAGTTAATATTTGCGCGCTAGCTCTGCATATTCAGCTAGTGTGTGTGCGCGATTGACTGGATTAACCTCACATCAGTTACGTTCATTGAGTGCCTTTCAGACAGTGGATACGACCCCTCTGTTACCTTGCCAACTAAGGAACTGGCAGTGGATCAAACCATTGTGAGGCAAAATGTGGGGGGGTCGCAATCTTTTGAAACTTAAAAATGCGCTATTAAGTGTCTATAATCAGCACAATTGCTTTCATTGCGTATTATTAATATTATTTAAATTACATAGTTATGTTTCAGTGATATATTGGGGGGGACAAATCATATTTTTCCCAGGATGGGGGGGTCGCGTCCCCCCCGTCCCCCCCGGGATTTCCGCTCCTGCTCCAGGACACCTACACCACCCGATGTCACAGGAAGGTCAAAAAGATCAAGGACAACAACCACCCGAGCCACTGCCTGTTCACCCCGCTATCATCCAGAAGGCGAGGTCAGTACAGGTGCATCAAAGTGGGGACCGAGAGACTGAAAAACAGCTTCTATCTCAAGGCCATCAGACTGTTAAACAGCCATCACTAACATTGAGTGGCTGCTGCCAACATACTGACTCAACTCTAGGGACTTTAATAATCGAAAAATTGATGTAATCAATTTATCACTATCCACTTTATATAATGCTTACATACCCTACATTACTCATCTCATATGTATATACTGTACTCTATACCATCTACTGCATCTTGCCTATGCCGTTCGGGCATCACTCATTCATATATTTTTATGTACATATTCGTATTCATTCCTTTACACTTGTGTGTATAAGGTAGTTGTTGTGAAATTGTTAGGTTATATTACTTGTTAGATATTACTGCATGGTCGGAAGTAGAAGCACAAGCATTTCGCTACACTCGCATAAACATCTGCTAACCATGTGTATGTGACAAATAAATTTGATTTGATATGCGGGCTTTTATTTTGAAGGTTTTAACATTACCCTACGAAAGTGACGTAAGTGTTTGTGCTGCTGGCAAAATACTAGTATTTGTGACTGCCTCCAGCTGTGCTTGTTTGTTGCCAGTCGTTTTGACTCTTATCACAAAACTTGTGCCCTGTCGTCGACGTTTTGCTGATGCTAGGTAGTGAACAGTCAGCCAGCTACGGTGTCTTTGAGAGAAGAGAATGGCGAGTGCAGATGTAAGACACCTTTTCGATTTATCTCTTTATGAAAACTGTTGATTTAGCTAAACTCGTCCACGTTTGGCTTTGTGTATGTCCAGGGATTGTTTTCATTGGGCTGTGCAGTCAAATCAGCTGTCCAGAAGCTTGAACAACATGGGTCTTTCTCTAGGTTAAATTAATGCTAGCTTGTTGGATCTAGTGGTTCTTCAACGAAAAGCAGCGCTGACAGGTTTCAATGTTGTTTGCTAGCTAGCGGCTTTGTGTAAATTTGGAGACAAATGACACTGCCTATGCTGTCGGTGTATGTGTATATCTGCTTTTCTGTCTGTCCTGGCTTTTTTGGTTTGTCTCTGTCTTTCTGTCTGTCTGCCCATGCCTGCCTGTCTGTCTCTATCAGGGAAGTAAACTGTGGGGAGGTCGGTTCGTGGGTGACACCGACCCAATCATGGAAAAATTCAACGCGTCCATCGCCTACGACAAGCGGATGTGGGACGCAGACATCCGTGGCAGCAAGGCGTACGCTAAAGCCCTGGAGAAGGCCAAGCTGGTCACTGCAGAGGAGAAGGACAAGATCCTACATGGGATGGACCAGGTGAATACACACGCACCAGTATATTTTGTTTTATTTATTTAACTAGGCAAGTCAGTTAACACATTTTTATTTACAATGACGGCCAGCCAAAAGGCAAAAGGCCTCGTGGGGAGGGGGGCTTCGATTTAAAAATAATATAGGACAAAACACATGAGACAACACAGCACTACATAAAGAGAGACCTAAGACGACATAGCATGGCAGCAACACAACATGGTAGAAGCACAAAACACGGTACAAACATTATTGGGCACAGGCAACCGCACAAAGTCAAGAAGGTAGACAATGTGGAAGACTACTAGATTGTACTGGCCACAACAAATCAACAATATCCCCTAAAGTTTAAAATGTATCCACACCTTAACCCACTGCATTTTACATTTGAATGGCCTTGTTTTTTTTTGTTATGGGGACTGTTGAATTTTGATCACACTATCGAACTCAACAAAAAATGGGGGTCAATGTGTCATAGCCCACCATGTTGCTTTTTTGGAGTTAATAGGTGACAGCTGAATCTGCCTTAGGGCAGAATTCCTCTCTGCATTCACATGTGGACGGCATGTTTTAATGTCACATGCACAAGTACAGTGAAATGCCTATCTTGCAAACTCAAAAAACAACAATACAATAATCAATAACAATGTATTAATAAAAACAAACAATAGTAAATAAAGTAAGTACTGCTTGCCTCACTCTGATGTTTGAAGTAAGTAAGCATACTATATAAAGGAAATATTTAAAAAGTCAGTTCCAATACCATATTTACATGTGCAGGGATACTGGAGTGATGGAGGAAGATATGTATAGGGGTAAGGTGACAAGGATATAAGACAGAGTAGCAGCAGCTTGTATGTGAGTGGGTGTGTGTAGAGTCAGTAAAAATGTATGTGCATATTGGGGTGGCAGGTAGCCTAGTGGTTAGAGCGTTGGACTAGTAACCGACACGTTGCTAGATTGAATCCCTGAGCTGACAAGGTAAAAATCTGTCGTTCTTCCCCTGAACAAGGCAGTTAACCCACTGTTCCTAGGCCGTCATTATAAATAAGAATTTGTTATTAACTGACTTGCCTAGTTAAATAAAGGTTAAATCAAAAAATATTGTGTGAGTGAGCAAATGGAGTGAGTGTTGGAGTGACAGTGTGAGTTTTTAGGGCCCTGTGAGTGTTCATAGCGCAAAGGTTCAAATAAAATGTCAATAAAGATACAAGGTTAACTCAGATAGTCCGTGTAGCTATTTTGCTTAGCTATTTATCAGTCATATTGTTTGGGGATAGAAGCTGTTCAAGAGCCTGTTGTCAGACTTGATGCACCGGTACCTCTTGCCGTGTGGCAGCAGAGAAAATAGTCTATGGCTTGGGTGGTTGGAGTCTTTCACGATTTTCCGGGGCTTCTTTTCACACCGCCTGATATAGAGGTCCTAGATGGCAGGGAGCTCGGCCTCAGTGATGTACTGGGCTGTACGCACAACGCTCTCGTGCCAATGCGATCAAGGGCAGTGCTATTGTCAGTGATGCAGCCAGTCAATATGCTCTCAATGGTACAGCTGTAGAACCTTTTGAGGAATGGTGGGCCTATGCCTTCTTCACGATAGTGCATGTGTGATTTTTACCATTTTAAGTCTTTAGTGATTTGGACACTGAGGAACTTGAAACTGAGAAACTTCTCCACTGCCGCCGGTCAATGTTGATGGGGTTGTGATCGCCCCCCCCCCCCCCCCCCCTCCCCTGTTTCCTGTAGTCCACGATCAGCGCCTTGGTCTTGCTAACGTTGAGGGAGAGGTTGTTGCTCCGGCACTACACTGCCAGGTCACTGACCACCTCCTGTATGCTGACTCATTGTTCGCCGGTCATCAGGCCTACCACCGTTGTCGTCAGCAAACTTGATAATGGTGTTGGAGTCGTGCGTGGCCACATAGTCGTGGGTGAACAGGGAGTACAGAAGGGGTCTAAGCACACACCCCTGTGGGGCCCCTAAGGGTCAGTGTGGCGGAGGTGACGTTGCCTACCCTCAACACCTGAGGTTGGCCCGTCAGGAAGTCCAGGATCCAGTTGCAGAGGGAGGTGTTCAGACCCTAGCTGTGTTCGAATACCCATACTAACTTACTGTATACTACATTGAGTAAATACTACATACTATTTGTTCATTTTAGTATACTGTAAATGAACGGTATCCTTTCAGTTGAGCGTACTAGCGCTTCACCTGTCTACCGGAAGTTAATGCTGTTGCTATGCAACCTCTTACTAGCATAAAAGACTAGCTAGACATTTTACGATTTTGGGTGTGTTCGTAAATTCCATCTGGAGTGTGTTCTGGGCGTTCGTAAATCCAGAGCATTGCCACATTGTCCGTCTGAAAATTCAGAGCGTTTCGCTCGCGGAGCGCGTCACTGGACGCTCTGGCCGAGGAGTAGGGTTGATCCGAGCGCTCTTTCCTCACAACGGCAGTCAAGCACTCAAGCTAATTGGCTAATGTTGACTAGCTTGCTAGCTATTTCTATACATAAATGAGAGAACACCTCACTTGGACCATTTTACTTGCCCTAGCAGAGCTGTTTTCATGTCACCAACGCTCTGGATAAAACTGCTGCTGGCAACAATTTAATTACGCTTTTTTTTGCTGACGTTTACTGACACCGGCCATATATTCAATGGGTGTTGAGCGTTCGTAAATTCATCAGTTATTCTGCGCTCTGGCACACTCAGACGAGAGTGCTCTGAAATCGGAGGAGATAGCCAGAATTAACAATGTCCATTGAGAACGCACAACGACTATACCACTTAGCTTAGAATGATGTGAATAATCAAGTCAATAAACGTTGGGTAATTCATTAGATTATAGTTAATATATTGCCTTGCACGCTTGCTATAATGCTATGCGGTTCATAAGGATAGCATAGCTAACAAATTGTCAGCCAACAACATGTAACGTAACTTATTTGCAAAGTCATTACTTTGTTACATAGCTCAACATTTACTAAACATTTGTCATAATTAGTTAAAGTAATGAATTTGTCTCTGCTCTCGTCGAACTTTGGCTGCATATTTTCCGCCATCGGAAAACATTGTGAAGCCGCACCCATTTTTCAGAATTGCATTATGGGCCCTAAAAGCACGGAAATAGTGTCCACTGCTTGTATACGGGAACTTTTGGCATACTAACTAAAGGCATACTATGACCAATAAGCTTACTACATACTCAATTTACATCACAAATAGTACGCTTAGTGCGGCTAGTATGAGTATTCAAACACCGCTCTAGAGTCCTACGTTTGGTGACGAGCTTAGAGGGCACAATGGTGTTGAAAGCTGAGCTGTAGTTAATGAACAGCATTCTCAAAGGTATTCCTCTTATCTAGGTGGCTGAGGGCAGTGTGGAGAGCAATTGAGTTTGTGTCGTCTATGGATCTGTTGGGGTGGTAGACTTTCTCCAATTTGCATAAGGTGGCTGGGATGGAGGACATAATGTGTGCCATATTCAGCCTTTCAAAGCACTTCATGATTACAGAAGCATTAAACCTTAGAGTTCTTAGGAACAGGAAAGATTTGTGGTCATCTTAAAACGTGGGGGACAAGGAGAGGTTGAAAATTACCATGAATATGCCTGCCAGCTTTTCTGTGCATGCTCTGAGAATGCGCCCTGGAATACCGTCGGTGCCCTCGGCCTTGCGGGTGTTGACCTGATTAAAGACCCTTCTCGCGTCGACCTCGCAGGCGAGATCACCCAATCCTCAGGGTTGGTAACGGCCCTCATACCCAGCTCAATGTTTTAGTCAAAGCAGGAATAAAATGCATTAAGTTCGTTTGATAGAGGGGCATCGTTGGGCAGATCACGATTGGGTCTTCCTTTGTAATCCGTAATGTGACGGGCATCGGAGCATGTGTAATATGATCGCACCTTATTCCTATAGTGTCCTTTTGCTCGTTTGATGACTCTGCAGAGGTCATAGCCTGACTTCTTGTACATATTCCTGTCTTCGGCAGTAGCATCAGGGTTGTCTACGATAGCTCTGTGTGCGGTAGCCCTGTTCTTTAGTTTAGCGACAACCTCTGTGTTAATCCAGGGCTTTTGATTGGGGAAGCAGCAAACCCTCATCATGGGTACAATGTCGCCGATGCATTTTCTAATAAAGCCGGTAACTGAGGTGGTTAGCTTTCAGCTTCTACTTGTAAGCAGGAAGCAAGAGTACGGAGTCATGATCTGATTTGCCGAATTGTGGACGAGGGAGGGCCTTGTATGCTTGTTTGTGGTTAGAATAGCAGTGGTCTAGGACTTAATCGCCCTAGTGGCATTGGAGACGTGTTGCTAGAAGTTGGGTATACCGTGTCTTAGTAATGCCAAATTAAACTCGCCTGGAACCAGAAAGGCAGCCTCTGGGTGTAGGCTTTCTTGCTTGTTTATAGCCTTGTACAGTTTGAGTGCCAGCTTGTTATTGTCCTGAGGTGGAATGTAAAACAGCAGTCATGATGACAGATTAAAACCCCTCGTGAGGTAGAATTCCACTGCGCTGGAATTAGCACACCATTTAATGTAGAGGCAAACCCCCCCCCCCCCCCCCCCCCCCCCTCGATTTCCCCGACTCCACTTTCCTGTCCACCCGGTGAATGTAGAATCCATCGATTTGAATAGCCATGGGGGGGTGTCTTGTCTGTGGGCCATGTTTCTGAAAAGCAAAAAATATTGCAGTTCCAAGAGTCCTGTTGTTACCAAATCCGCGATTTGGTCATCTGTCTTTTTGTCAAGTGACTACATTAGCCAGTAGAATCACCTTAATCTCACAAGGATCCCCCCTCTCTTGCCTCTGTAACGCCGGCATTTCATCTTGTGTAGGCCATAAATTGGGTTGGATTTATAGCGAGAGCCCAGGGCAGATGAGTCTGAGTAGAAGAATGAATTGGTGTAACTAACTGCCGATCTGATGTTCGAGTTCTTGTCTGTTGTAAGAAATAATAGTGGATATATTTCCTGACAATATAGTAAAAATAAACAACAAAATAGCGAAGTTGGGTCAGAGCTTGCAAAGCAGCAGCCATCCAGTACTGCGCCATCTTCAATGGCTTAATAGTCATGTGGCGGTTTAGATGCCAAACAACCGTTTTGTTGAAATCAATCACTCTCATTATAATCGAACAACAGGGATGCCTTGGTTGCTATTTGTTAGACTCGCATAAGTGTTCAATATTGTAAAATTGGTACCCCCGTGAGTTTAACCTTTTACGGCTAGGGGTTCCACTAGCGGAACATTTCGACAACATCCGGTGAAATGGCAGAGCGCGAAATTCAAGAAAGATTATTAGAAATATTTAACTTTAATACATTCACAAATGCAATACACCAAATTAAAGCTTAACTTCTCGTTAATCTAGCCACCATGTCAGATTTCAAAAAGGCTTTACGGCGAAAGCAAACCATGCTATTATCTGAGGACAGCACCCGATCAAACAAACACATGACCATCATAATTCAACCCGCCAGGCGTGACACAAAACTCAGAAATAACGATATAATTTATGCCTTACCTTTGAAGATCTTCTTCTGTTGGCACTCCAATATGTCCCATAAACATCATAAATGGTCCTTTTTGTAAGATAAATTCCGTCGTTATATCTCCAAAATGTTCATTTATTTGGCGCGTTTGATTCAGAAAAACACTGGTTCCAACTCGCGCAACATGACTACAAAATATCTAATAAATTACCTGTAATCTTGATCCAAACATTTCAAACAACTTTCCTAATACAACTTTAGGTATTTTTTAACGTAAATAATCGATAAAATTTAAGACGGGATAAACTGCGTTCAATACAGGACGAAAACAAAGTGAAGCGAGCTTTCAGGTCGCGCGCCCAACCACAACAGTACACTAGACTCGACCCTCATTCTGAACAGCCATACTTCTTCATTACTCAAAAGAAAAACATCAACCAATTTATAAAGACTGTTGACATCCAGTGGAAGCGATAGGAACTGCAAGCTAGTGCCTTAGAAATCCAGATCCACATAGAAAACCCATTGAGAACACTGTCACCCCCCCAAAAGAAATCCTGGATGGTTTGTCCTCGGGGTTTCGCCTGCCAAATAAGTTCTGTTATACTCATATACATTATTTTAACAGTTTTGGAAACTTTAGTGTTTTCTATCCAAATCTACCAATTATATGCATATCCTAGCTTCTGGGCCTGAGTAGCAGGCAGTTTACTTTGGGCACACTTTTCATCCAAAATTCCGAATGCTGCCCCCATCCTAAAAAAGTTACAAATATATTGCCCACAATTTTTGTGTACCCCCCAAGGTTCCATGGGTAACTCAAACCCAGCTCACACACTGGGTCAAAAGATGAACCAAACTTCATGTATGGATGTGCGTGTGTGTGTTTCAGATCCATGATGAATGGGCCAAAGCTGTTTTTGAGGTCAAGCCTGGAGATGAGGACATCCACACAGCCAATGAGCGCAGACTAAAGGTGATGTGTGGGTGGGGCTAACCTTGAATCATCAATTCAGAGTGCTGACTGAAGATTGTAACAATATTCCATTTCGGACCTTTGATTTTCAGAATTACCGTGCATTCGGAAAGTATTCAGACCCCTTGACTTTTTCCACATTTTGTTACATTACAGCCTTATTCTAAAATTGAATAAATCGTTTTTTCCCCTCATCAATCTACACACAATAGCCCATAATGACGAAGCAAAAACAGGTTTTTAGAAATGTTTGCAAATGCATAAAAAAAAAATATGAATATCACATTTACATAAGTATTCAGACCCTTTACTTAGTACTTTCTTGAAGACCTTTGGTAGCGATTACAGCCTTGAGTCTTCTTGGGTATGACGCTACAGGCTTGCCACACATGTATTTGGGGAGTTTCTCCCATTCTTCTCTGCAGATCCTCTCAAGCTCTGTCAGGTTGGATGGGGAGAGTGGCAGCACATCTATTTTCAGGTCTCTTCAGAGATGTTTGATCTGGTTCAAATTTGGGCTCTGGCTGGGCCACTCAAGGACATTCAGAGATTTGTCCCGAAGCCACTCCTGCATTGCCTTTGCTGTGTGCTTAGGGTTGATGTCCTGTTGGAAGGGGAATCTTTGCCCCAGTCTGCGGTCCTGAGCGTCCCGGAGCATCTTTCTGTACTTTGCTCCGTTCATCTTTGCCTCGATTCTGACTAGTCTCCCAGTCCCTGCCGCTGAAAAACATCCCTACAGAATGATGCTACCACCATGCTTCACCATAGGGATGGTGCCTGGTTTCCTCAAGACGTGCATCTTGGCATTCAGGCCGTTGTTCAATCTTAGTTTCATCAGACCAGAGAATCTTGTTTCCCATGATCTGAGAGTCCTTTAGGTGCCTTTTGACAAACTCCGAACGGGCTGTCATGTGCCTTTTACTGAGGAGTGGCTTCCATCTGGCCACTCTATCCTAAAGGCCTGATTGGTGGAGTGCTGCAGAGATGTTTGTCCTTCTGGAAGGTTCTCCCATTTCCACAGAGGAACTCTAGAGCTCTGTCAGTGACCATCAGGTTCTTGGTCACCTCCCTGACCAAGGCCCTTCTCCCCCGATTGCTCAGTTTGGTCGGGCGGCCAGCTTTAGGAAGAGTTTTGGTGTTTCCAAACGTCTTCAACTTCAGAATGATGGAGGCCACTGTGTTCTCGGGGACCTTCAATGCTTCCAAATTTGTTGGTACCCTTCCCCAGATCTGTGCCTCGACACAATCCTGTCTCGGAGCTCTACGGACAATTCCTTAGACCTCATGGCTTAGTTTTTGTTCTGACATGCACTGTTAACTCAGACCTTATACAGACAGGTGTGTGCCTTTCCAAATCATGTCCAATCAATTTCATTTACCACGGCTAGACTCCAACTTGTAGAAACATCTCAAGGATGATCAATGGAAACAGGACACACCAGAGCAAAATTGAGTCTCATAGCAAAGGGTCTGAATACTATAAGGTTTTTCTGTGTTTTATTTTTAATACATTTGCAGACATTTCTAAAAAGCTGCTTTCGCTTTGTCATTATAGGGTATTATGTGTAGATTGAGGGAATAACGTAACGTGGAAAAAGGAAGGGGTCTGAATACTTTTCGAATGCACTGTAGATATGTGTATTATATTTCTGTGTGTGTGTGTTTTTTATCAGGAGCTGATAGGTGAGCCAGCTGGGAAGTTACACACTGGTAGGAGCAGAAATGACCAGGTAGGTGTGATGATCTGTTGAATACACGTTCTTTGCCTGTTTTTTGAAAGAGAAGTAACTAGTGGAGTTTTGCGATTGTTCAACCCTGCTGTGATTTATTGGTTGATGATTGGGTCTCAGACATGGTTCTGTTTCTATTGGTTGATCAGGTGGTAACAGACATGAGGTTGTGGCTGAGGGATGCTATCTCCATTCTTAAGGGAAACGCTCTCCAACTCATCACAACCATGGTGGAGAGAGCGGCAGTGTAAGTTTTATGTACAGGTAACTGACAAAATAAAGGAAACACTACAGTAAATGAGGGATACACAGTATATTGAAAGCATGCTTAGTGAAAAAATGGCTAGCTGGGTCTTATCTGAGCGGTTGTCTTCTGAGCCCTACTCGCTATGTACTTAATGCTGATTCATTGAGATTATGACATGCTACAGGCTGTCCGTGCAAGAACAGTACTGATGCTTCTTAGTCCAGAACTTTTATTTATCTTCATCACTAACACACACTCTTCAGTTATTTAGGAATCAACTTGTGGTTTTTCTTAGATACACGCACAATCTTCCTAGTATACACAGTCAACTTAGTCGCCATACAAAATGTGCGTCTTCTTTCGATGACTAAAAATGCTCAGACCTGGGGTGGGAGGGTTCCAGATGCGAATTTGGACAAGCTGATTGACTGAAGCCAAAGGGCTGTGATGGATAGCTGAGATGGTGAGATATCACCCTAACGGGACTGTGAGGGAAAGTTGGGTAGTGAGGAGGGGAGCAGGTTGGCCTTTTGTACAGCTGCCGCAATATTTCAAATGAAAATATTAACATCCACAAACAGGCCTCGTGGCGTTCCATTGGGTGTCCAAGGACTGTCTCTGCGCCTCTGTGCACTTCCTAAACCCTGCCTGTCCTGCCTGACAGGACAAAGCACAGTCTCTAATGGGGTCCACAGGTCTCAAGGGGGAGCTTAGTGCTAGCGTGCCTAGTCCTGTCAGGCAGGGCTTAGGGGGTGCGGAGACAGTGTGGAATGCCTCAGGGGTGGTGGAGGGTCCTCTAGCTCAGCTGGTGCCAGGTCGCTGGGGCCCACCCTTGGGAGCTGAGTATGGTGCTGGAGGCTGACCACAGTTGAAGGAAGTATGTGGCACGCCGGCCACAACTGTCTTTGGCAGCTCACTGGCAGCTGCTTGGGTTGGTGAATCTTGCACCACTGCTGGAGGCGATGGCTCTCATGATGGAGCAGGTGGGGACCCCTGGGCGAGGCTCTTGAAGGATCTAACGGAAGGGGTCAGCTGGGCCCCAGAGACGATGTCCGGTGGTTTCCAGAAGGCCGGAGGGTATTTCAGTGCAGGCGGCCTCCCAGAACTGGAGACGGCAGGCCCCCCGGGTCAGGGAACAATGGGTCCCCCATGTCAGGGGGCTGAGGGCCTAGCTTTGCTAGTTTGCTGCCCAGTTTGCTGGGTTGGATACTGAATCCCCACAAGGCTGCCGGATAGAGCAATATGGATGCTGTTTTGACTGACTTGTCACACACATTACCGTCAACAAACACTATCAACATTTAGGGCCATGTATAAAAATGCTAGGCAAACCCAGTTGCTTTGGCTACCGTGGCTAGAAGTGATGTTAGTGATTTTGAAAGAGGGGTGATTGTTGGGGTATGTTTGGCAGGAGCTTCAGTGACAAACTGTTCACGCTGATGTTTCACGATATGCCATGGTCGTTTCAGTCACCAGATCTAGAGTTGCAGACACTTGTAGAATCTCTGCCAAGGCTCATTGAAGCTGTTCTGCCGGTTCGTGGTGGACCAACACCCTATTAAGACACTATGTTGGTGTTTGCTTTATTTTTGGCAGTTACCTGTATGTACGCACGCGCGCACACACACACACACACACACACACACACACACACACACACACACACACACACAATATCATGTTCACCTATTGTCTTTTGATCCGCAGAGAGATTGACGTCCTGTTTCCTGGGTACACCCACATGCAGAGAGCTCAGCCAATCAGATGGAGCCACTGGATTCTGAGGTACTATAGCCTCTCCTTCTGTTAAGCACCACTGCATATCTTTGCAATGTTCCTAAATGATTTCTAGATCCTCTGCTTGTTACTGAGTCACAGTTAATAACAGGATTGAGGAATCAAATATTGATGGAATATAAAGTGAATGTTTCAGTCTACAGAGCATACAGTGCCTTTGGAAAGTATTCAGAGCCCTTGACTTTTTCCAAATTTTGTTAGGTTACAGCCTTATTCTGAAATTCATGAAATATTTTTGTCCCCTCATCAATCTACACACAATACCCCATTATGACAAAGTGAAAAACAGTTTTTTATAATTTTGTTAATTTAAAATATATATATATATATATATATTTATTTATTTATTTATTTATTTATATTTATTTATTTATTTATTTAACATGGGTATTCAGACCCTTTACTCAGTACTTTGTTGAAGCAATTTTGGCAGCAATTTACTCAGTACTTTGTTGAAGCAATTTTGGCAGCAATTACAGCCTCGAGTCTTATTGGGTATGACGCTACAAGCTTGACACACCTGTATTTGGGGAGTTTCTCCCATTCTTCTCTACAGATCCTCTCAAGGTCTGTCAGGTTGGATGGGGAGCATTGCTGCACAGCTATTTTCAGGTCTCTCCAGAGATGTTCGATCAGGTTTAAGTCCGGGCTCTGGCTGAGCCACTCAAGGACATACAGAGATTTGTCTCGAAGCCACTCCTGCATTGTCTTGTCTGTGTGCTTAGCATTTATTTATTTTTATTTTATTTCACCTTTATTTAACCAGGTAGGCTAGTTGAGAACAAGTTCACATTTACAACTGCGACCTGGCCAAGATGAAGCAAAGCAGTGCGACACAAACAACACAGTTACACATGGAATAAACAAACATACAGTCAATAATACAATAGAGAACGTCTATATACAGTGTGTGCAAATGAGGTAGGATAAGGGGCGTGAGGCAATAAATAGGCCATGGTGGCGCAATTATTACAGTATGGCAAATTAAACATTAGGGTGATAGATGTGCAAAAGATGAGTGTTCAAGTAGCGGTACTGGGGTGCAAAGGAGCAAAATAAATAACATGGTGATGAGATAGTTGGATGGGCTATTTACAGATGGGCTATGTACATGTGCAGTGATCTGTGAGCTGCTCTGACAGCTGGTGCTTAAAGCAAGTGAGGGAGAAATTAGTCTCCATGACCTGTTGGAAGGTGAACCTTCACCCTAGTCTGAGATCTCTGTACTTTGCTCCGTTCATCTTTGCCTCGATTCTGACTAGTCTCCCAGTCCCTGCTGCTGAAAAACATCCACACAGCATGATTCTGCCACCACCATGCTTCACCGTAGGGATGGTGCCAGGTTTCCTCCAGATGTGATGCTTGGCGTTCAGGCCAAAGGGTTCAATCTTGGTTTCATCAGACCAGAGAATCTTTTTTCAAACTCCAAGCAGGCTGTCATGTGCTTTTTACTGAGGAGTGGCTTCTGTCTGAACGCCGCAGCCCGTCTGGTGTTCAACCTTCCCAAGTTCTCTCACGTCACCCCGCTCCTCCGCTCTCTCCACTGGCTTCCAGTTGAAGCTCGCATCCGCTACAAGACCATGGTGATTGCCTACGGAGCTGTGAAGGGAACGGCACCTCCATACCTTCAGGCTCTGATCAGGCCCTACACCCAAACAAGGGCACTGCGTTCATCCACCTCTGGCCTGCTGGCCCCCCTACCTCTGAGGAAGCACAGTTCCCGCTCAGCCCAGTCAAAACTGTTCGCTGCTCTGGCACCCCAATGGTGGAACAAGCTCCCTCACGACGTCAGGACAGCGGAGTCAATCACCACCTTCCGGAGACACCTGAAACCCCACCTCTTTAAGGAATACCTAGGATAGGATAAAGTAATCCTTCTAACCCCCCCCCCCCCCCCCTCAAAAGATTTAGATGCACTATTGTAAAGTGGTTGTTCCACTGGATATCATAAGGTGAATGCACCAATTTGTAAGTCGCTCTGGATAAGAGCGTCTGCTAAATGACTTAAATGTAAATGTAATGTAAATGTCTGGTCACTCTACCATAAAGGCCTGATTTGGTGGAGTGCTGCAGAGATGGTTGTCCTTCTGGAAGTTTCTCCCATTTCCACAGAGGAACTCTAGAGCTCTGTCAGAGTGACCATCAGGTTCTTGGTCACCTCCCTGACCAAGGCCCTTCTCCCCCGATTGCTCAGTTGGGTCGGGCGGCCAGCTTTAGGAAGAGTTTTGATGGTTCCAAACGTCTTCCATTTAAGAATGTAGGCCACTGTGTTCTCGGGGACTTTCAATGCATCCTAATTGTTTTGGTGCCCTTCCCCAGATCTGTGCCTCGACACAATTCCTTCGACCTCATGGCTCTGTTTTTGCTCTGACATGCACTGTCAACTGTGGGACCTTATATAGACAGGTGTGTGTGACTTTCCAAATCATGTCCAATCAATTGTGTTTACCACATGTGCACTCCCATCAAGTTGTAGAAACATCTCAAGGATGATCAATGGAAACTGGATACACCTGAGCTCAATTTCGAGTCTCATAGCAAAGGGTCTGAATACTTTTGCTTTGTCATTATGAAGTATTGTGTGTAGATTTTTTTACATTTCATCAATTTTAGAATAAGGCTGTAACATAACAAAATGTGGAAGAAGTCAAGGGGTCTGAAGACACTATGTAACCCCATTTCAGGAAGCTGGGCGTTAGTCGCACGTCACTACTTCAAAGGAAAAGTATTTGAACATTTGGGCAGAAATGCCTTCTAGAACATTGGAACTTCCATATGCCTTAATAACAAATGTGTATACCGTCTGTAGTTACAAATAAAATTGTTGAATTATGAGCCTAGTTGGTTTAGCCAGGTAGAAAGACCGGAACCTTCCCACTAGGCATGATTGGCTGAGGTAATGGATGGGCTGGACATGCCGAGAGATGAGTTCGGATTGATCTGACATGTAGCATGCTTCTGTCTTTAACATGAGCTGTATGTGTAGATAATTCTTGCTGCCGCAGCTACGTTAGCCCTGGAGAACTGCAAGTGTTGCTACTGCTCTCAACAACATTGCTGCCCTGAATTTAGCAGGCGCTATAGATCAGTAGGAAAAAGTTATGATGGACTACTTTCTGCACACGGTGAGTGTGAACCAGAGTGACTTGACATATTGCTGGCCAAACAAGCTGTACAAACAAAATGGAAACGATACAGGACGTCTTAGTTAAACGGGTTTCAGTCTGCTGTGAAGCGTTCGTCCATGTATATGACTGAGTCTAGCTACATTTTCAGATTAAACGTTTCACGTTGTTTGGTCTGTTTAATTGCAAGTTAAAGCGTACAGTTAGCTAGCTAGCGAACGTTACCTTGCTGGCTCACTAGCTAACGTTACGTGTAGAATCTGTGTAGTAATATTATTTATATCTGAGAAATCCATTTGCATTGCTAGTTATATTATAGCCTAATGTATGCTTGCTATCCTAACGTTGAACCTAGTTTATTAGCTTTAGCTACCTGTATATTCATACTAGCGCATTTCATGCATGGTGGCTTGCCATGACAATCCCTTTGTATTGCTAGTAGTATGGGTTGGGATTATGGCTAATTGTTTAGCTAGCTAGCTTGATGTGGCTGGGGGGGTGGTTATAGCATTTCTTTCACATGACCCATCAATTTAGACAAGTGTGTCTGGATAAGCGTCATCTAATAATGATAGAATATTTTTATCTGGACCCTTTTATTTTTGATATTGCTACTATGCAAGTAACCATTTCACTGTACATTTTACACCTTCTGTATCCTGTGCATGTGACAAATTAACTTTGATTTTATATATTGTTTGTTTACAAGAGATGTTAATGTGAAGAACAACATGACCTCCACCAAATTCAGATTAGGATATATGCCAAGGACTAGATGTATTTCTTTCCTTATTGTACGTTACTACTTTCACCACTTTTAGTCTTAAAATCTTGGGTTGTTTACTACCTTACCCACCCTGTTTAGCACATGGCCTCAAATGTGAATTGTTAAAGATCTAGGTGGGGCTACGGCTTAGAAGGGTGTAGGACAAAGGAGAGCTCTCCAGTAGGTGTGCCAAAATATTCAAGGGCCATTTTCTCAAAAGTGGAGTTACAAGTTTGTTAACTTTCAAAGCAGAATTACTTCTCCATTGTTCCTCAACTGCAGTTTATGATATACAATTTTCTAGCTCTGAGAGTCTACTTTTATCCAATGTGAAAAACACGTTTTCAAATGTTGCATATAAAAGGCAGAATCGAGGTGGTCGGGGATGTTGTTAGTCTAAACATATTTCTATGATTTGTTCCCCAGTCATGCGGTGGCCCTGAGCAGAGACGTGGAACAGCTTCAGGAGATCAGTAGACGAGTCAACGTGCTCCCCCTGGGAAGGTACACACACACACGAGCGTGTGCGCACACACACACTGTTATGTCATCTGTGACTTATAGTTATACCTTGTCTACTCTTGTTACCCAGTGGAGCAATAGCTGGAACTCCATTCAACATCGACAGGGAAATGCTGCGTCAAGGTGAGTCAACCTGCGTAGATAATCAGCTCCTTTAAACATACATAACCTATAAACATGCATAAGGAGCCGTAAACTCTTATGAATGCTTATAACAACTGCTTATAATGCAATATGTCAATTAATTATACATATGTTCCAAGACAGTGGCTGCTGTCCAAACACTTAAAAGACACAGCCTATCCCCTCAGCCCTCAAATTAAGTGGACACTTTTGATGACGTCTGAGTATACACTTGCAGGGCAAGGGGCGAGGAAGGAATTATTTTTAAATGGACCACCTTTGGCCGGAAATTCATCACTCGTTCATCCTGCGATGATTGTGTTTTCAGCCACCGGTAACTTGTGGGTGCTTTATATGCGCTACAGTCAATTATGAGTGCATGTCTACGTATATTAAATATATAATTATTAATATACGCCTACTGTATGATAGCTAGCAAATGAATTAGCTAACTTACGTTAGCCTGCCTAGCTAGAACTTCTGAAGAAGAAAAATATTTTATTTCTACAATTTCCAAAAGATAACCAAAAAAAAACACATTTACTTTTTACGTAGTAGCAACATTTCTAACTTGCTTGCATTTGTTTTTACTTACACTTGTATGTTGACTTCTCCATTGATGTTGTTTTTAAGTTTTTGCGGACTTTTCTTAGCGGCTGTACAATCGTCGCAAATTGAATTATGGGGGGTTTCAGGCCCGCGGTGAACTTAATTGTACACTCGCCAAGCTGACTAAAAACGAGGGCTGAGGGCCTTACGTTGCAAACTTCCCTTCCTTGGCTATTCATTTGGACTACCCTCCAAGATGGGGATCCCCCCAAGGGCATAAGGCGAGGATAAGTGGACAGGGGTGTGACTTAAGTGTTTGGACTGCAGCCAGTGTTTTAGATTGTGGCTTCTGTCTTTGCCCCTGTAGAGCTGGCCTTTGATGACATCAGCATCAACAGCATGGATGCCACAGGCCAGAGGGACTTTATTGGTATGGTAACCACACTAGCTTTATTTCTATTCTGAGAAGACATGTAGATGTGAAGTTGAGAAATATTGGCATAAACCGACTGTCACTGCATTGCCCCACTCATGCTTTGTCTCTCTCGCTCGCTGGCTCCACCCTCCCCTCCCTCTCTCAGCTGAGTTCTTGTTCTGGGCATCTCTGTGTCTGACGCACCTCAGTAAGATGGCAGAAGACCTGATGCTCTACAGCACTAAGGAGTTCTCCTTCCTCACACTCTCTGACGCATACAGGTGTGTGTATGATGACTGAACTCAAAACAATATGTTTCCCTTTTTTCCTTTGTTATATTCTAACAATCTTTCTCTCTGTGTGTGTAGCACAGGCAGCAGTCTGATGCCTCAGAAGAAGAATGCTGACAGTCTGGAGTTGATCAGGAGTAAAGCTGGCCGTGTCTTTGGCAGAGTAAGACCCCAACTGAAACACATTAGAACACCATTAGTTATGTTATAATAAGCAAGCATCCTTTATTATATTAGTGGTATTATATCAGAGTGTGTAATCTAGGAATTCCCGCTATATCGGTGAACATATCAGAATCAGACGATATTAGCTAAAAATGCGAACATCGGTATTGGCCTGATGTCTGTCTAGTTTACGCCAATGTGAAAAACCGATTTCAAAGCTGATGTACGTACCTAAATATCTTTTTGTTTATTTTAATTTAATTTTAATTGTATTTTTATATAACAACATTCCAACCTCATTTTAGCATGATCTATTCAATTATGGCTTAGTTCTACTATTTGTATTCATTTGCATCACTGTCAATTACATACTTTTATTTTGAAGGCTAACTGCAAAGTTCACTATTGTGGCTAATCCTTATTGTGACTATCTTTACATAGATGGGCCCGACCACCATTAATCAAATAAGAACTGTTATAAATTAAGGTTATTTTAGATGACACCTAGCTATATAGTTAGCTAGCTAACTATAGCTACTGAAACAGATTTTGCTATGTTTTTGGGGAAGAACATTGTTAGCATCCATAGCATACGTATCAATGAATCGTTGTGACATATGAAATACGAGTGATAGTGTAATCAATGTGTAATAACTATGTAAAAAAAAAACAAAAAAAAACATGAACGCATTCAATTATTATGTGGCGTGCAGTCATATTCAGGTCTTGATTGGTCAGTGTTATCTGACACGTCAATTAGTGTTACTTGTATCAGTATCTATCGTCTATCTTTTTTGACATGCAAAGACCCAAACAGCGTTCCATAGAAATCCTGGTTGAGAATGAAATGACTGAACAACAAAACAGCACAGCAAATAAGTGAAAGAAATAGGTTTTTATTGATTGTTTTACTGGTAATGGGGACATAAGTAAATGCCAACAAAATAACTTTTTGGTCAGTGTGTGTAACCTTTTATTTAACTAGGCAAGTAAGTTAAGAACAAATTATTATTTACAATGACGGCCTACTCCGGCCAAACCCAGACGGCACTGGGCCAATTGTGCACCGCCCTATGGGACTCCCAATCACGACTGGATGTGATACAGCCTGGATTCGTACCAGGGACTGTAGTGATGCCTCGTGCACTGAGATGCAGTGCCTTAGACCGCTGTGTGTGTGTTAACTATTTAACTGTACTAGAATGTTTAAAAGGCCACAAATTTTAAATATCGGATATCGGTATTGTTTTTTTTGGCAAGGAAAATATCGGATATCGGTATCAGACAGAAATGTTATATTGGTCCATCACTAGTGTAAACCTGTGCCCTGTCCTGTGTGTGTCAGTGTGCAGGCTTTCTGATGACCCTGAAGGGCCTGCCAAGCACCTACAACAAAGACCTGCAGGTACAGTCACGTGTGTGTGTGTGTTTGTGTGTGTGTGTGTGTGTGTGATAATTATCTCGCTCTCTGACTCTCTAGGAGGATAAGGAGGCCATGTTTGACTGCTATGACACAGTACACGCTGTGCTGCAGGTCACCACAGGTGTCATGTCCACTCTAAAGGTGAGATAGATGCTACACCTTACCCCATTCACCTTAGATGCTACACCCTAGTGCCCAACATTGTACACCTTTACACCCTTGTGCCCTACTTACTACATTCTAAACCCTTACACCTTAGTGCCCTACAACATCCTTCCCTCGAAGTCATTTCACAACCAATTTCTCTGACCCATTTCCTGTATCAGATCAATCCCAGTGTGATGGAAGCTGCCCTCAGTCCTGACATGCTGGCTACTGACCTGGCCTACTACCTCGTCAGAAAGGGGGTGAGTACTAAGTATCCACTCAAACCAGGGATATGTGTGTTTGTGTGTTCATAACAATGATGGTATGGTTTGAAGTTAAACTGTTTGTCACAATTGTGGTATTAAATTCTCTCGCTCTCTCTCGACAGGTGCCGTTCAGAGATGCTCATGGTATCTCAGGTAAAGCTGTGTTTCTGGCTGAATCCAAGAGCATTCCCCTGAACCAACTCACTGTGGAGGATCTGCGGACTGCCAGGTAAGCGCAAACATGCATGCACACACTTCTTCACAGTAACACTCTTTTGGCCCCCTCCTTATCGTTTCCACTTCACCCTCCCCTTGCTCCTCTTTCCAGCCCTCTGTTTTCCAGTGATGTGTCTGCAGTGTGGGACTACAGTAGCAGTGTGGAGCAGTACAGTGCCCCAGGTGGCACGGCCAAGAGTAGCGTGGCAGCACAGGTGGAGCACATGAGGACCTGGCTGAAGAAACAGGTCCAGTGACCTCTCCTCCTCACCGCTTAACTTTAAATTTTTGACCCCAACATCAACTTTTACAAGCAACATTGGTCAAATGGATCTCTGGGGTGTATCCTAAATTCCAATTTTCACTTTGTCTCCCGATGACATCACATCCGTGCATGTATGACTAAGTTAAAATTTGACTAAAGTAGAAGTTAGGATTTGCCCCCCCAGTGGTTAAGAACCATTGTTTGCCTTTTAGAACAGTGTCTAATTTAGAAAACAATGGGTCCATTCTATAGGACTGCCTTGTTGCTCAGGCCATGTAAAGTGCCTTTGAAATACCGGTAGATGCCATGGTTACCACTTTTTAGATCGATTTTGAAAAAAGGGAGTTCAAAGCTTTAGTGCATTTAGATGTATTATCCTCGATAGTAGTGATTTGTACAACTATACATTTCAGACAGTTCATACCTTTTTGTCTTAATGTGTTGATGATTAATTAAATGTTGCTTATTTACAAAATGTTGTCACTGGCTCTTCATGGAAGATACATATAGCGTGTTGACACAGAGGGCTAACCTTCCACTCAGTCAGAGAAGCACTGTCAGTCAGTCGTTATTGAAAAAAAAAAAAAAAGACCTGGCTGGAACGCTGCCATATCTTGTTTGCTCTAGTCTAGAGTATTGCCCAGAAGAAAAATATTTCCCAAAAGATAAACATATTGCGTACGCCCTGTCTAACGCTTTCAGGTAATTGAGAAGTGTCTAGAGGTTGCTTTGGAATTGGACCTATCTTTGGCTGTGAGCTCTCTCAGTGCAGCAGCAGTGGTGGAAAAAGTACCCAATTGTCATACTTGAGTAAAAGTGAAGATAGCTTAATAGAAAACGACTCAAGTAAAAGTCACACAGTAAAATACTACTTGAGTAAGTCTAAAAGTATTTGGTTTTACATTTACATTTGATACTTAAGTATATTTAATTGATAAATTATACTTAAGTATCAAAAGTAAAAGTATAAATAATTTCAAATTCCTTATATTAAGCAAACCAGACAATACCATAGACAGGGGCACACCAACATTTTTACAAACTAAGAATTTTGTGTTTAGTGAGTCCGCCAGATTAGAGGCAGTAGGGATGACCAGTGATGTTCTCTTGAGTGCATGAATTTGACAATTTTCATGTCTTTCTAAACATTCAAAATGTAACGAGTACTTTTGGGTGTCAAGGAAAATGTATGGAGTAAAAAGTACATTATTTTCTTTAGTAATGTAGTGAAGTAAAAGTTGTCAAATTTAAATGGTAAAGTACAGATACCCCCCCCCCAAAAACGACTTTAGTACTACTTAGGTATTTTAACCTAAGTAGTTTTGACTGCCCTCCCCAGTACAGAAAGGGTCAGGATTTCTGCTGACCTCATGTAGTCAGCATCTCTAAATACCCCACTCTGACTTGAGCCTAACCCCAGTAACCTTTACCCCCTACCTGTCTGTTGCTGACAGGGATGGTCCTGTAGAAGTGTTCAAACAACCGCCTGTTGACAGCCTGGTGTCGTCATGGAGCCCACGTATCAATAGTAGTTGTGCAGATCATGTGAGGGGGGGAATGATGTCAGTCGGAACCCTGGAACTGTGCTTTGATTCGCTGAGGAGGGAAGGGTAGGGAAGAGGACAGGGCAGAATACACTGTATGGCTCTACCCTTTTCACACTTTTGAGCCTAGACCTGCTGAACTAAACTGTGCTAGTATGCATCCACCATAGTTGCTGGAACCTTGCTGGTTCAGGTTGGTAGGATATTGTGAAAAAGGTATGAAGTTAATTTTATTCTGGACACTTCCCAGGGCTTCTATAAGAGTTGTACTGAGGGTGATCACCATTGGACTCCTGGGAACAACACTGATATTGGAGAAATGTGGTGAATTGGAATTTGTGAGTTAATTGGTTGATCAGTACCTCGAACAGGAAGGTGAGCAGCGCTATACCAGACGTATCATGCTCAGCCTCTAGACTATTGTATGGCTCCTTGATGTGAGCAATGTGCAACTAGAGAGAGGGAAAGATGGAGAAGAGAAACGACAGGGAGATGGAATAGATGTTGTAATAGTATCACATGGTTATTCCACAACTCAGGGTTTACCTCCATGGGATAGTGTTCCCTGTCAGTGTGTTTGAACCCAGGCCCCCCCAGACCTCCTCCACTGACCTGCACTGACCAAGGCAGGGAGAAGTGAGCTAGAGGAGGACAGTCAGTCTAGTGTCAGATTTCTATATTCCGCGCCTTCATCGTTTCTGTGAATGGTATTTAGCAGGAAGAGCTGATCTTGAGAAGCACAATATTCTGTCCTCTTAGTTTCACATTTGTTGGCAGTTACTTTTTTAATGACAGACAAGAATTAGAAACTAGGTTATATTCCTGGAGTATTTTCTAGTGTGTTCTGGCAATGACGATATAATGTTTGGAGACCATTCCAGGCTACTGTAAAAAGGTGTAGAGTTCAAGAACATTCAATACTGGGATCAGAGGTCATGATGGTATAAAGAACATTCTAGATTTGGAAGACGGGTTCTGGTAGTTCTCACCGGGATGCCCCATGTTCTCAACAGTGATGTTGAGAATGTTGTGATGACTGTAGAAGGTCAAAGGTGACAGGGACTGGTTGGCTTGGACATGGGAGACGTTTATGGGTGACTGACGCAGACCGCCAGTTAGGGAACATGCCTGGCCACCAACTAGGGTCTGAAACAATACAATACAACACAACTCAGTTTAGTTTCCTATTGTATACAGTGGGTTTTGGTTCATCAACATAATGTATTCAGTGTGGTGTAAGTTGGAGTAAGATGGTGAGGGTATATTGTATGGTGATGACGATACAATATGGTGATATACACTCACAAGGACAGTTTATTTGTACCAAATCGGATCCCCTTTGCCTTCAGAATAGCCTGAATTATTCGGGGCATGGATTCTACAAGGTGTCGTAAACGTTCGTTCCTCAATTGGCATCAAGGGACGTGTGCCAGAAACACCAGACAGGATGTGTCCATGGACTCATGCTGCTTACGTCAAATCATAACTCTGCCATCAGCATGACACAACAGGAATCAGGATTGGTCTGACCAGGCAATGTTTTCCCACTCCTCATTGTCCAGTTTTGGTGATCGCGTGCCCACTGGAACAGCTTCTTGTTGTTTTTAGCTGAAAGGAGTGGGACCCGGTGTGGTCATCTGCTGCAATAGCCCATCCTTGACAAGGACCAACAAGTTGTGCGTTCTGAGATGCCGTTCTGCACACAACTGTTGTACTGTGCCGTTATTTCTGTTTGTGGCCTGCCTGTTAGCTTGCACAATTCTTGCCATTGTCCTTCGACCTCATCAAAAAACAGTTTTCGCCCACAGGACTGCCGCCTATGTTTGTCGTCGCACCATTCTCGGTAAACCCTAGACACTGTTGTGCATGAAAAGCCCAGGAGGGCAGCCATTTCTGACATACTGGATCCGGCGGCATGTCACTCGTTTTGCCCATTCTATCGAACAGTAGCTGAATGCCTCAATGCCTGTCTGCCTGATTTTTATATCAAGCCATGGCCAAGCGACTCACTGTCTGTAGGAGTGATACATCTTTGTGAACGGGGGGTGTACCTAATAAACTGACCAGTGATTGTATACCATATGGTGCTGAATTTAGATCAGTGCTGAGAAAGTGGTAGGTGAGGAGTTTTGAGGTGAACTCCCATGTGGAGAGAAGACGGTGTGTGTGTAAGAGTTAATTTACCTATGCATGTGTTACAGGAGTACTGGCTCTTGTAACACCACTGAGCTGGAAGAGAAGTGCACTCAGTTCAGCTCCAAAGGGCAAACACACTCCCTGTTTTCTCTAGTTATTCACTGAGACTGTTATTAATTTCTCTGACTACCACGCTCTAATACCCTCAGAATAGTCAGCATGACTACCGCCTGACCTACACACAAGGAGATCATGACGCTTATAAGAAATCCCGCTACGAACCATCAAACAGGCAAAGCGTCAATACAGGATTAAGATCAAATCCTTTTACACTGGCTTTGACGCTCGTCGGATGTGGCATGGCTTGAAAACTATTACGGACTACAAAGCGAAACCCAGCTGTGAGCTGCCCAGTGACGCGAGCCTACCACAAGAGCTAAATGCCCTTTATGCTCGCTTTGAGGCAAGCAATACTTTAGAATGCATGAGAGCACCAGCTGTTCCGGATGACTGTGTGATCGTGCTCTCCGTAGTCCGTGTGAGTAAGACATTTAAACAGGTCAGCATTCCCAAAGTCGCGGGGCCAGACGGATTACCAGGCCGTCTACTCAAAGCAGGTGCGGACCAACTGGCAAGTGTCTTCACTGACATTTTCGAACTCTCCCTGACCGAGTCTGTAATACCTACATGTTTAAAGCAGACCACCATAATCCCTGTGCCCAAGGAAGTGACGGTATCCTGCTTAAATGATTACCGCCCAGTAGCACTCATGTCGTTAGCCATGAAGTGCATTGAAAGGCTGGTCATGGCTCACATCAACATTATCCCGGAAACCCTGAACCCACTCCAATTCGAGTACCGCCCCAACAGATCCACAGACGATGTAATCTCAATCGCGCTCCACATTGCCCTTTCCCACCTGGACAAAAGGAACACCAAGGTGAGAATGCTGTTAATTGACTACAGCTCAGCGTTTAACACCATAGTGCCCACAAAGCTCATCAATAATCTAAGGACCCTGGGACTAAACACCTCCCTCTGCAACTGGATCCTGGACTTCCAGAAGGGCCGCCCCCAGGTGGTAAGGGTAGGTAGCAACACATCTGGCACGCTGATCCTCAACGCTCGTGCTTAGTCCCCTCTTGTACTCCCTGTTCACCCACGACTGCATGGTCAAACACAACTCCAACACCAAGTTTGCTGATGACATAAGTGGTAGGCCTGATCACCGATAACGATGAGACAGCATATAGGGAGGAGGTCAGAGATCTGGCAGTGTGATGCCAGGACAAAAACCTCTCCCTCAAGGCCCCCTTTAACATCGACGGGGCTGTAGTGGAGCGGGTTGAGAGTTAAGCTCCTTGGTGTCCACATCAAGACTATCATGGTCCAAACACACCAAGACCGTCGTGAAGAGGACACAACACCTTTCCCCCCTCAGGAGACTGAAAAGATTTGGAATGGGTCCCCAGATCCTCAAATGGTTCTACAGCTGCACCATCAAGAGCATCCTGACCGGTTGCATCACTGCCTGGTATGGCAGCTGCTCGGCATCTGACCGTAAGGCGCTAGAGGGTAGTGCGTGCGGCCTAGTACATCACTGGGGCCAAGCTTCTTGCCATCTAGGACCTATATACTAGGCGGTGTCAGAGGAAGGCCTAAAAAATTGTCAGACTCCAGCCATCCAAGTCATAGAACAGTCTATCTGCTACCGCACGGCAAGCGGTAACTTCTGTAAGCTCTATATGATTGAATATTCTGTGAGAAGTGCCTCACAAATTGTGATTTGATAGGATAGGCGCTTCATGATATTATTCAGGGACAATACAACCGGATGTCCGAGATGGATCAGGTTGAAACTTTTCTTTCTTCCGGTCACACCTGAGACTCTTGGCACCATCATCGATAGATAGGCAAACAAGCATGCAGACAGACAGGCAGGTAGACAGACCGACTAGCAGACCACAGCTTTCCCAGATTATGAGGATCATAAATATGTATTTAGTGTGTATCAGCTACAGTTGATGTTGTATAGATGTGTGGGATACTGACATACAGTACTATTACCATATAGGAGTAACCAAGGTATCAAACTTCAACACCATACTTCGTAACTGATGTCTTTAGTCTTTTTGCTATTCAAGTCCTGATTTATTTCAGAAATTCACAACCACACCAACATCAAATGTCTTACCTGAGCAGTGGGAGAGAGCGGAGAGGTAAAGAGCGAAAACCACGACTACCACTCACACACTCCCAGGAGCCAAATAGAGGCACACACTAATGAAACACACTCACGCACTCTCTGACCCTCCACCTGATTAGACAGACAGGGAGGGAGATGGAGATCAAGAAAGGGAAAGAGGGAGAGGGTGAAGTGAGAGAGAGGGGGGTAAAGAGACCGAGAGAGAACTAGCTGCAGGTTTCTTCAAAGTTGTAGTTAAAGCAACACCTACTGGACATATTGTGTACAGTTATAGTAAACCACACTAATGGAATGTCTTACTGAATATTTCTGAGTCTATTTAGAAAACCAATCATCCGATATTCCTCTCATTCCCTATAAATAACACAACGACAATAAGTGAAGGACAAAAACTGATCTCGATAGATCAATGCCATGGGAATGCTTTAATAGACCGACGGCAATACAAAAACATTGAAATTATACGCTGTTGCTCCTTCATTGTTGCTCAGACATAGTAGTTGTCGTACTTTGTTACATCCTGAGCTATTGAATACAAGTTCTGCAGGCAAATATTTTAAGAACTCTGTGGTGAAATGGAAGGTGAAATTCTCGAAAGGTACTTGATTGGTTATTTGGTTTTGTTTCAGGCACATAGTGTGAATGTGAAACATAAAAATTACAATGCAATGGGGTAACAGTGTAAGAAATAATAGATAAAAAAACAAAATACTGCATAGTTTCCTAAGAACGCGAAGCGAGGCAACCATCTCTCGGCGCCGGATGTAAAAAATAAATAAATAAAAATCGCCGTCCAGACCTGCCCGCTCCTCGCCCTTGGCTGTCCTCCTGGCCGTCGACATCCTGCAGCTGGAGCCTCGCGTCATTTGTGGGCAATTGTCATGTCTACTTCAAGATTCAGAGAGTCAGATCAATTTTATTTTACCACCAGGGGGAAATTAATTTGGTTATGTACTTAAAAAGAGAGTAAATGAAAACAAACTACACAAAATAATTCATTCAAAGTGCTATAGCTACACATTTAAAGTGAAAGTGCAATATGCTGTATACTCGAGGGACAAGCAGACTATTTATTATACAGCCTAATGGCTGTTAGATAAGGGGACTCTCTGATTCCATCTGTTTAAATTTTCTTTTGAAGAAGTCTCTTTCCTCTTGTCCAGCTGCTGCTGTGAATTAATTTTGAGTGAAGGGGATGAGTGCTGTCCTGTAAAATGCTTTCAAGTTTTGTGTACAGGTTGGTGGCTGATTCTTGATCTATACCAATTATCCTTCCTGCTATCTTAAGCACTGAAGCTTGACTTGGTCTTGCACTCGCATGTTTCCGAACTCGCATATCAGACCAAAGGACAGCACACTCTGCAGGACAGATTTTATAGAACATTTGTTCTATAAAGATATGGCGGTCAACACTAAAATGGTTCAGTTTGCATAAAAAAAATGTATCTGTTGCAACTACTTTACCTTTGCAAAGGCACAGTCATTGAATTTCAGTTTGTCTATTTCGATTCCCAGGTACTTATGTGGTCACTATCGACTGATTCCCCATTGATCTTCGTAGGGGGTAGTGGAGTTTTGTTCAATTGGAAATTGATTTCCATCTCTTTTGTTTTCTTAACCTTTCTGGCGCAGGCGTTCCGCTAGCGACCCACCTCGACAACATCCGGTGAAATTGCAGAGTGCGAAATTCAAATGACAGAAATATAAATATTTATCATTCATGAAAATACAAGTGTCATACATCAAAATAAAGCTTAACTTCTTGTTAATCCAGCCAATTTCAAAAAGGCTTTACGGCGAAAGCACACCATGCGATTATTTGAGGACAGCGCCCCGCATACAAAAGCATGAAAAACATTTTTCAACCAGGCAGGTGCGCCACGAAAGTCAGAAATAGCGATATAATAAATGCCTTACCTTTGAAGATCGTCTTCTGTTGGCACTCCAAAAGGTCCCAGCTACATCACAAATGGTACTTTTGTTCGATAAAGTACTTCATTATGTCCCCAAAAACTCAGTTTAGCTGGCGCGCTTCATTCAATAATCCACCGGTTTCCCTCCTTCAAAATGCATACAAAATGAATCTCAAACGTTACCAATAAACTTCTACAAACAAGTCAAACAGCGTTTATAATCAAACCTCAGGTACCCTAATATGTAAATAAATGATACAATTTAAGACGGAGAATCGTGATTGTCTTTACCGGAGATAAACAACAAAGAACGCGCTCTCATCCACGCGCATGAAAACACTACAGCCAAAATGGGAGCCACTTAGAAAAACTACAAATTCTAGCAAATTATGCCTGAAACTCTTTCTAAAGACTGTTGACATCTAGTGGAAGCCCTAGGAACTGCAATCTGGGAGGATTTTGCCTCATAATAAACATGACAGTCATTCACAGAAATCTGTATATCAACAGCTGGTATGCTGTCTATACTGTCCAAGGCCACTTTCTGCTGCAACGTAAAAACACACATGTCAAACCTTCAATGGAAACAGTTCAAATAATTTGCAAAGCAAGGTCATTTTCGACAGTCATATGTCTTTTGCTTTGTAGCCTGTGATGGTTTGTAGCCCTTTCCAGGCTTTCCTACTGTCCTTGTCCTTGAAAAGGTTCTCTAATTTGTCTTTTTATGCTGCCTTGCTTTTAAGTTGCCTCTGAATATTTTTCCTTTCCTCTTTATTGCCACCTGATTTAAACACCCTTTTTTCTGGATGAGGAGCTCTTTTAATTCCCAAGTTACCCACGGGTTATTATTGGGAAAGATATTAACTTTCTTTTTGGGAATAACGAGATCCTCACAGAAACGGATGTACTCGGAGACAGCATCCGCTGCCTCTTCCAGGTCATCGGTGCTGTCTATCAGGGCCTCCCAGTCAGTGGACTTAAAACAGTCCTGGAGGACTTCAGGAGTCCAGCTTTTAATCTCCACTTATTTACCCTTCTCTCACTGCAGACGCGCTTTTATAAACTTGCAGGAGCTCAACCATGTTATGATCTGAACCCCCAAGATTGGGTAGTGCCTTGGAAAAATATGCAGCTGGGATGTTAACATAATAGATGTCCAGACAGGCTTCATTTCGGGTAGGACATGTAACATATTGGTGATATGATGGTAAGTGTAAAGATTGCACATGTTAGTCTCCCAGGATCTGCTTTACTGCTTCGGGTGACTGTTTCAGGCTGTGATACAAGATCAGGAATCATGTCGGCAGCTATTTGGGTGTCAGCAGAGGGGGCTATGTAAACAATAAATCATCGGGCCTGATATATTTCCCGTGGCAGGTAGTATGGCTGTAGGTTAAGCAATGTTTTTATTACAGACCTCATGCTCAGTTGTAATATGGGAATGATTGCAACATTTCTCATTGACGAATGCACAAACTCTCTTGCTAAAGATTTGGTCCATTTGAACTATTCTGCCATGCAACTCCACAACGGAGTCGGGATCCTGTTCCGTAAACAGGTCTCAGAGTGATCAAACAGGATTGTCGGTTCTCTGAGAGGTATTGGGTACAAGCCCATAGTTCATCAGTCTTATTCCTTATGCTTTGTACATTTCCATGCATAATAGATGTCTGAAGGGCTGTTTTTAATCCGATTCCCGAATTCCTCCTCTACTGCCACGCTTCCACGTTTAGAAGCCTTTCCTTGGGAACACTGATTGTATTAATGGTGGTATTCCATTGCAGTGTACTGTAGACTTGCAGCAAAGGGTCGGAGATTAAACAGGACATCTCTTGCGTATGATATCCGCGGTTGCGGCTCGCTGTATCCATTGAGGGTTAGGGTTTGGTGCGTTTCAGAAAAAAACGGATTAAAACTAATTGCTATTTGCCTCTATTAATTATCCAATTTAATACCACTAAAAACTTGGTAGTTTGAAGTAGATCGCAACTTTTAAAACACTTTAAACAACAAAATAAAAACATGGAAGAGACGAGCACAGATGACTGTCGCTGCAAGAACAGACGCCAATTTACATGCTAACCTCTCCCTCCCTCCGGCGACATCACCGGTCTACTAACCGCCGGTCCTGGCAACCCATCATTATGCACACCTGCACCTCATCATTAGGCTACTCTGCAAATGCACTTCCTCATTGTGCTGATGTGCTGTTTGTTGTGACTTGGCTACCTGCCAAACGTTTAGTTTTTTACTTATAATAACTCTTTAATCAAAACTTAGCATTTAACACATTTACCAATGTCTTAGTTTTTTCCTCGCTCAACTTTTTTCATTAAACTTTTTCGCCCCGGATGCTTTAGTACCTGGATACCAACAACTGAGCCAGGCCACGAAGAGGTCAACACATAAAACTCTCTCTATAAAACTACTAAAGGAAAGTGCTAATTTCCAGTGTATGAGTGTGACTCCAATTGTTGGCCAATACATTATGTAATTGAATGTTTTGTATCCCCCACGACTAGACACTGGGGACACGCCCGACACAGCTCTGAGAGGCTACACCGAACACTATCAAGCAACCGGGCCGGTGCATAGAAAGGAACAGCCGGGAACCCGCCTCTGATAACCAAGCCCGGACATCACCCGCCCCCATGCGCTTCTCTCTCACTCGCACATTCAACAAGAAACAGACAACAACACAGTTGTGCAGAGGGCTGATGGGGGTGTCCGAAGCCATGGAGGGAGCATCCAAGTCCCTGGCAAAGCTGGGAAATGTTTGTTCCCTTGGACTGTCAGCATGCAACAGTGAAAACAAATTTGATTCTGCTGGGGACTCGATGGTGAGGCATATATCTGTACCTGGGGCAATGACTGTTTTCCTGGGGCAAATGTTCAGGATATCACCAGGTTGCTTCCCGAGGCTGTGAGTCAGTCACCGGAGGCTGATACTGTCATGGTTCATGCGGGGTCAAATGACATTATGAAGGGCAGCTCAGAACAGCTGAAGATGGATTTTAATGAACTGATTACGTCTCTACTTGACCAACAAACACCCCATAATACCTGGCCCTGTGCCCTCCCTAAATCGTGGCATTGAACGGTTCAGCAGACTTTTAGCCCACCATAACTGGCTACAAGACTATTGCAGCTCTGTGGGTGTAACATTTATTGACAATTTTCATACCTTATGGAAACAAAGCTCGTATTATAAGGAGGATGGGATCCAATCAAATCATTTGTGTTCCTGGATCCTTTCACAGCATTATAAGGCTGCGTTGAGACAATGACTTATCAATGACCCAAGTCCAGCTCATTTAATCCCTACCATTGTGTCAGAGTTGTCATAAAGCTTCAGCAAATGTACATTATCCTAGAGGAGTTAGAAGACACAATGTAAGTAACCTAGTTTGTCCTTCTTACTGCCCGGAATGCCTCTGCTGATCCTACAGCTATTGTATGCAGTAAGCATATGCCTATGAACCAGAGTAATACTTATCACTGATGTGGTGTGCCCTAGTAGGAAGTCTACTTTGTGCAGCTCACCCTGCACTAACAAAAATAACCTGAGCATGTCTACCTCTGCTACGCTTCCCAGAAAGCAAGAAAAATAATCAAGCATCCCAGAAAAGTGTTAAAAATAGCCCATGTAACATATGTTGCTTAAGAAACAAGTTTCACAAAATCAATAATTTGCTAGTTACAGATGACATTCATATTCTGACAATCTCTGTGGTGTGTAATGATGAGCAACCAGACGCTGCACTTGATACATTTATGAAATTGCTTATCCCAGTTACTAATAAGCATGCACCCATTAAGACAATGACAAAAAACTCTTAAATCCTCGTGGATTGATGAGGGATTGAAAAATTGTATGGTTGAGAGGGATGAGGCAAAAGATGGCAAATAGGTCTGGCTGTACAACCGATTGGCAAATCATGTGGCTAAACTAAATTAAAAGAAGAAACAACGATAAATTACTTAAAGAATGATAGTATAACGCTTTGGAGCACCTTAAATTACATTTTGGGCAAAAAGGTCAACTACACTCCATCATTCATTGAAAACCCACTGATATTGCCAAATACTTAAAATAATTTTTAATTGGCAAGATTAGCAGACTTAGGGATGACATGCCAGCAAAAAAATACTGACACTACACATCCAAGTATATCTGACCAAATTATGAAAGACGAGCATTGTAATTTTGAATTTGGAGATGTTGGAGTTTAACTTCATGGAGAAACTCATTGCCCAAACATACAATGGAGCAGCTGTAATGGAATGCATCTGCTATTTGTATTTACAGCTAAGTTCCCTCTTCCCTGATCAAGAGGTGATGACCCCTCCACTCCACTACCATTGTCAATGCTCTCCTGACATAAACTAAAGCCACATCTCATGTGCCCGTTCATCAACTGGCACACTGAATGTTTCCTCTCCAAGTACTGTGAGTGCCCCTATAGTTTTCTCTCATTACTGTACTGTATGTAGAGTCAATCACACACAAACACGATCACATTCTTACACATCAATGATTTTACTCCTCACTTGGACTAACTCATTCTTAGCTCTTTTGTCTAACTGTGTAGTGTGTTATTGTTTTTTGTCTTCCCAGTCAAATCCTGTCCTGCCCTCAGTGGAAGAGTTGAGCTCTTCTACAACACCATCCATCCATGATGTACTGAAGACTATGAACACCGCAACCACTGTCCTGCACTGAAGTCAAGCCTCTGAACACCTCAACTCATGCCTCATACCCTCATTCAATCACTGCTGTGATCCATTCCCAACACTGTGTAAGTAGCCCTCTCATTCACATTTCCCATAATATTGTACTGTAAATGTCTTTATTAAATGCTTTAGGTTAAAATAATTAGTCTTTGATGATTTTTGAAACATGCATTTTCATCTCTGTGCGTTCCGCGCCTATATCGTGGGTCTCCCATCCTCAATGTTTCAAGTCACCAGCCTCGACTGACAGAACACAACTGTGAAGAGTTTTCACAAATATTAGCGTCGTATCTCTTATTGTGGGACTTTAACTGGGGGAAATTACCTCACAATTGTCTTTTATCTATGGATCTTGGGTCAATTAAATGGGCTATCAACCTGCTCAGTGACACCCACAGACAGTGGGGATTTTAGCAAAAAAGTGGTGCGGCAAAAAAAATCAACATATATGTTTTAGATGCATGCAGCAAAGCCACAACACTAAACAATACATTAATTGTACTATAACAGTGACCACAAACTGTTAGGGCCTACATAAACAGCAGAGCTTTTTCACCACCATGGAGTGAACTAAACTACTGAAAGAGCTGCTTCCTGTGCTCGGCCCTCCTATGTTGAACATAATAAACGGCTCTCTATCCACCGGATGTTTACCAAGCTCACTAAAAGTGGCAGTAATAAAGCCTCTCTTGAAAAAGCCGAATCTTGACCCAGAAATTATAAAAAAGTATCGGCCTATATCGAATCTTCCATTCCTCTCAAAAATGTTAGAAAAAGCTGTTGCTCAGCAACTCACTGCCTTCCTGAAGACAAACAATGTATACGAAACGCTTCAGTCTGGTTTTAGATCCCATCATAGCACTGAGACTGCACTTGTGAAGGTGGTAAATTACCTTTTAATGATGTCAGACCGAGGCTCTGCATCTGTCCTCGTGCTCCTAGATCTTAGTGCTGCTTTTGATACCATCGACCACCACATTCTTTTGGAGAGATTGGAAACCCAAATTGGTCTACATGGACAAGTTCTGGCCTGGTTTAGATCTTATCTGTCGGAAAGATATCAGTTTGTCTCTGTGAATGGTTTGTCCTCTGACAAATCAATTGTAAATTTCGGTGTTCCTCAAGGTTCCGTTTTAGGACCACTATTGTTTTCACTATATATTTTACCTCTTGGGGATGTCATTCGAAAACATAATGTTAAATTTCACTGCTATGCGGATAACACACAGCTGTACATTTCAATGAAACATGGTGAAACCCCAAAATTGCCCTCGCTAGAAGCCTGTGTTTCAGACATAAAGAAGTGGATGGCTGCAAACTTTCTACTTTTAAACTCGGACAAAACAGAGATGCTTGTTCTAGGTCCCAAGAAACAAAGAGATCTTCTGTTGAATCTGACAATTAATCTGGATGGTTGTACAGTCGTCTCAAATAAAACTGTGAAGGACCTCGGCGTTACTTTGGACCCTGATCTCTCTTTTGAAGAACATATCAAGACTGTTTCAAGGACAGCTTTTTTTCCATCTACGTAACATTGCAAAAATCAGAAACTTTCTGTCCAAAAATGATGCAGAAAAATTAATCCATGCTTTTGTTACTTCTAGGCTCTACTTTCCGGCTACCCGGATAAAGCACTAAACAAACTTCTGTTAGTGCTAAATACGGCTGCTAGAATCCTGATTAGAACCAAAAAATTTGATCATATTACTCCAGTGCTAGCCTCCCTACACTGGCTTCCTGTTAACCTGTTAGGGCTAGGGGGCAGCATTGACACGGCTGGATAAAAAACATACCCGATTTAATCTGGTTACCACTCCTACCCAGTAACTAGAATATGCATATACTTATTACATATGGATAGAAAACACCCTAAATTTTCTAAAACTGTTTGAATGGTGTCTGTGAGTATAACAGAACTCAAATGGCAGGTCAAAACCTGAGAGATTCCTTTACAGGAAGTGGCCTGTCTGACCATTTGTTGAACTTCTTTTCCATCTCTATCATTTACTAAGGATCTCTGCTCTAACGTGACACTTCCCACGTCGTCCATAGGCTCTCAGAGCCCGGGAAAAAACAGAATGTCGTCATTCCAGCCCCAGGCTGAAACACATTATCGCCTTTCTCAAGTGGCCCATCAAGAGACACTGGCTTATGCGCGTGACCCCGACCGCCCCCGCCTTTGGGATTTTTTCCTCTGTTTGCCGAAAAGGAGATTCCCTGTCGGAATATTATCGCTTTTCTACGAGAAAAGTGTCGTAAAAATTGATTTTAAACAGCGGTTGACATGCTTCGGAGTACGGTAATGGAATACTTAGAATTTTATTGTCACGAATTGCGCCAAGCGCGTGACACTTCTTTACTATTTCGGATAGTGTCTGGAACGCATGAACAAAACGCCGCTATTCGGATATAACGATGGATTATTTTGGACCAAACCAACATTTGTTATTGAAGTAGCAGTCCTGGCTGTGTATTCTGACGAAGACAACAAAAGGTAATGACATTTTTATAATAGTAAATATGATTATGGTGAGTGCTAAACTTGCCGGGTGTCTAAATAGCGAGCCCGTGATGCCTGGGCTATGTACTTAGAATATTGCAAAATGTGCTTTCACCAAAAAGCTATTTTAAAATCGGACATATCGAGTGCATAGAGGAGGTCTGTATCTATAATTCTTAAAATAATTGTTATGCTTTTTGTGAACGTTTATCGTGAGTAATTTAGTAAAATGTTAGCGAATTCCCCGGAAGTTTGCGGGGGGTATGCTAGTTCTGAACGTCACATGCTAATGTAAAAAGCTGGTTTTTGATATAAATATGAACTTGATTGAACAAAACATGCATGTATTGTATAACATAATGTCCTAGGGTTGTCATCTGATGAAGATCATCAAAGGTGAGTGCTGCATTTAGCTGTCTTCTGGGTTTTGGTGACATTATATGCTGGCTTGAAAAATGGGTGTCTGATTATTTCTGGCTTGGTACTCTGCTGACATAATCTAATGTTTTGCTTTCGTTGTAAAGCCTTTTTGAAATCGGACAGTGTGGTTAGATTAACGAGAGTCTTGTCTTTAAATGGCTGTAAAATAGTCATATGTTTGAGAAATTGAAGTAATAGGATTTTTAACGTTTTGAAAATCGCGCCACAGGATAGCAGTGGCTGTTACGTAGGTGGGACGAATTCGTCCCGCCTAGCCTAGAGGTTAACCTGTTATGGCTAGGGGGCAGTATTTTCACGGACGGATAAAAAACGTACCCGATTTAATCTGATTAGTACTCCTGCCCAGAAACTAGAATATGCATATAATTATTAGCTTTGGATAGAAAACACTCCAAAGTTTCTAAAACTGTTTGAATGGTGTCTGTGAGTATAACAGAACTCATTTGGCAGGCCAAAACCTGAAGATTCTGTACAGGAAGTACCCTGTCTGACCATTTCTTGGCCTTGTTGATTATCTCTATCAATTACAGGGGATCTCTGCTCTTACGTGACACTTTCTACGGCTCACATGGGCTCTCAGAAGGCGGCAAAATGCTGAATCGTGGCTTTGCAGGCTCTGGTTGAAACAAAGTAGTGCGTTTGGGTAGTGGCTGGTTACAGTACTGTGAGACTCAGGCTCGTGCCCGCGTCGACCGAAAGCTTACTTTTCCTTTGTCTGTTTAGCTAAACGGAGATTCCCGGTCTGAATATTATCGCTTTTTTACGAGAAAAATGGCATAAAAATGGATTTTAAACAGCGGTTGACATGCTTCGAAGTATGGTAATGGCATATTTAGAAATCTTTTGTCACGAATTGCGCCATGCTCGCGACCCTGATTTACCATTTCGGATAGTGTCTGGGACGCACGAACAAAAACGCCGCAATTTGGATATAACGATGGATTATTTTGGACCAAACCAACATTTGTTATTGAAGTACCAGTCCTGGGAGTGCATTCTGACGAAGACAACAAAGGTAATGAAACTTTTGTAATAGTAAATCGGAGTTTGATCAGGGCTAAACTTGGTCGGTGTCTAAATGGCTAGCCGTGATGGTTGGGCTATCTACTGAGAATATTGCAAAATGTGCTTTCACCGACATATCGAGTGCATAGAGGAGTTCTGTATCTATAATTCTTAAAATAATTGTGTTTTTTGTGAACGTTTATCGTGAGTAATTTAGTAAATTCACCGGATGTTTGCGGGGGGTATGCTAGTTCTGAACGTCACATGCTTATGTAAAAAAGCTGTTTTTTGATATAAATATGAACTTGATTGAACAAAACATGCATGCATTGTATAACATAATGTCCTAGGGTTGTCATCTGATTAAGATCATCAAAGGTTAGTGCTGCATTTAGCTGTGGTTTTGTTTTTTGTGACATTATATGCTAGCTTGAAAAATGGGTGTCTGATTATTTCTGGCTGGGTACTCTGCTGACATAATCTAATGTTTTGCTTTCGCTGTAAAGCCTTTTTGAAATCGGACAGTGTGGTTAGATTAACGAGAGTCTTGTCTTTAAAATGCTGTAAAATAGTCATATGTTTGAAAAATTGAAGTTTTCGGATTTTAGAGGAATTTGTAATTCGCGCCACGCCCATCATTGGATATTGGAGCAGGTGTTCCGCTAGCGGAACGTCTAGATGTAAGAGGTTTGGCAAGGGCTGATTTCAAGGTTTTACTGCTAACCTACAAAGCATTACATGGGCTTGCTCCTACCTATCTTTCCGATTTGGTCCTGCCGTACATACCTACACGTACGCTACGGTCACAAGACGCAGGCCTCCTAATTGTCCCTAGAATTTCTAAGCAAACGGCTGGAGGTAGGGCTTTTTCCTATAGAGCTCCATTTTTATGGAATGGTCTGCCTACCCATGTGAGAGACGCAGACTCAGTCTCAACCTTTAAGTCTTTACTGAAGACTTATCTCTTCAGTAGGTCCTATGATTAAGTATAGTCTGGCCCAGGAGTGTGAAGGTGAACGGAAAGGCTGGAGCAACGAACCGCCCTTGCTGTCTCTGCCTTGCCGGTTCCCCTCTCTCCACTGGGATTCTCTGCCTCTAACCCTATTACAGGGGCTGAGTCACTGGCTTACTGGTGTTCTTCCATGCCGTCCATGGGAGGGGTGCGTCACTTGAGTGGGTTGAGTCACTGATGTGGTCTTCCTGTCTGGGTTGGTGCCCCCCCCTTGGGTTGTGCCGTGGCGGAGATCTCTGTGGGCTATACTCCGCCTTGTCTTAGGACGGTAAGTTGGTGGTTGGAGACATCCCTCTAGTGGTGTGGGGGCTGTGCTTTGGCAAAGTGGGTGGGGTTATATCCTGCCTGTTTGGCCCTGTCCGGGGGTTTCATCGGATGGGGCCACAGTGTCTCCTGATCCCTCCTGTCTCAGCCTCCAGTATTTATGCTGCAGTAGTTTGTGTCGGGGGGCTAGGGTCAGTCTGTTACAGCTGGAGTATTTCTCTTGTCTTATCCGGTGTCCTGTGTGAATTTAAATATGCTCTCTAATTCCCTCTTTCTCTTTCTTTCTCTCGGACGACCTGAGCCCTAGGACCATGCCTCAGGACTACCTGGCATGATGACTCCTTGCTGTCCCCAGTCCACCTGGCCATGCTGCTGCTCCAGTTTCAACTGTTCTGCCTGCGGCTATGGAACCCTGACCTGTTCACCGGACGTGCTTGTTGCACCCTCGACAACTACTATGATTATTATTATTTGACCATGCTGGTCATTTATGAACATTTTAACATCTTGACCATGTTCTGTTATAATATCCACCCGGCACAGCCAGAAGAGGACTGGCCACCCCTCATAGCCTGGTTCCTCTCTAGGTTTCTTCCTAGGTTTTTGGCCTTTCTAGGGAGTTTTTCCTAGCCACCGTGCTTCTTTCACATGCATTGCTTGCTGTTTGGGGTTTTAGGCTGGGTTTCTGTACAGCACTTTGAGATATCAGCTGATGTACGAAAGGCTATATAAATACATTTGATTTGATTTTAAGGCGATGGACTGCTAATCCATTGTACTCTGCATGCATGGGTTCGAATCCCATCCTCATCGAGCAACCAAAAAAATCTGTCCATTTTTATGGCACTGTAAGATTTTGACTTACGCAAACATTGGTAAGATGGCCGACTGCCACCGCAAGAGCACAGAACTTGGTATCTGAGTGGTGAAGGCGATTAATTACATGTTGTAACGGTTTTGACTTGAGGTTATCATTTATAGGGGTGCCAGGTAGGTTGTGCCTACCAGAGAAAATATTGGTTTCTCCTTTTAGTTTGGGAGGGAATGAGTCCCATCTGGTCCGTCAAGTCTACACCAATACAAAGGACTCATGTAAAAGTGAGGATGGAAATACACTTTTCATAAACCCTTAAAACATTGGAAAGAACTTACAAAACAACTGTATTCTTTTGCGTGGTTGTATTACTAACAAATGATCACACACACACACACACACACACACACACACACATATATAACAATATTGAGCTTTAAACAGCTCTGGTTCCTCCAGAAATGTCTTCTACCTCGGGCCTAAAGAGTCCAGCCCGGTAAACAAGTTCAGGGAACTCAAGTGACCTTAATCACGCAATGGTTGTCCGTTCATACAGTGTAGCGTAAACCCAGTGTCAATCATACAATCAAAATTACAAATATTTTACCACACATTTCAATAAATCCTCAACTACAACTAACTACATAAATTATCACGGTATACATCACACCAAAACAAATGAAATACCGTATACATAAGGTTGTAGTCAGTCGGTCAGTCAGACAAGCCAATCCGCCGACAGATCTCCAGCGGAGAAAGGCCACGAAAAACAACGGAGAGGTGTTGTCCACGGACGCAAAGAGTG
The DNA here is from genome assembly GCF_965601325.2 of Salmo salar. NCBI lineage: Eukaryota > Metazoa > Chordata > Actinopteri > Salmoniformes > Salmonidae > Salmo > Salmo salar. The sequence goes on along the minus strand of NC_138294.1, from coordinate 37,933,217 downwards.
GATCCGATCCTGGCTATTAGGCTACACAAAGCACACTTTTAAAGCAACACAACAAACGGAAGAGAGAAGCTTCAGAACTGAGGGTTGAACACATCCTCATTCACGTTTCCATCACAACTCCACTTTTGCGCAGCTGATGCTAGCTATTTAATTGGGAATAAAAGGGGAAGCGCCCTATTGGAAGGAGAAGCACTAATTAATTGAGAATTAAAGGGAAAGCGCCCTATTGGAAGGAGAAGCACTGAGACGGTTCAGAAACATTCAGGGCCGTCACACACACCCTCCCCTGGAAAAAGCCGACCATTGCCCTGGAAGGCACATCTTGGTCGGGGAAACCGAGAAAGGTCTCTTCATCACTTTCCTCTACAAAAATATTCATTACTTTTTGGCGCTCACGCTCCTCAGCCGAGGGGTCACAGGCCTTAAGGCGTGAGACTTCTGGATCTGTGAATCCGAGAAAAGTCTCATCACTTTCCTCTTCAAAGATCTCCAGGACATTGCGGCGCTCAATCTCCTCCAATTCCTCAGCCGAGGGGTAACAGGCCTTAACCTGTTGGGGCTACAGGTTAGCAATGAACCCCGAGCCGGGATTGCTAACAAGGCTGGAAATTCAAAACATCAAAAATCTAATAATTTCAATTTCTCAAACAATCAACTATTTTACACAATTTAAATGATAAACATCTCCTTAATCTAACCACATTGTTCGATTTTCAAAGAGGCTTTACGGCAAAAGCATAAAGTTAGATTATGTTAGGACAGTACATAGCCACAAAAGTACAAACATCCATTTTCAATTCAAGGTCAGGCGTCACCAAAAGCAGAAACCAGCTTGAATTATGCACTAACTTTTGTCAATCTCCATCAGATGACACTCCTAGGACATTATGTTATACAATACATGCATTTTTTGTTCCATCAAGTTCATATTTATATCCAAAAACAGCATTTTACAGTAGCGTGAAATTCAGATTTTTTTCTTCTCTGAAATGCTTCCGGTGAACATAACCAAATTACTATTCGAAAACATTGGTAAATTATAATATTGTCATTCAAATAATAATATATTATCATCTCGTAATTGCTACCGAATGGCCAGATCTCAAAATAACTTTACTGGGAAATCACATTTTGCAATAAACGGGGTGCTATGCTAAGAACAACAGGCTATGCTATACAGTTAGCATCATCTAAAATCGATAATAACATTGTAAATACCCCCTTACCTTTGATTATCTCCATCAGAAGGCAGGATCCCAGGTCCGGAAGGCATTCCAGGTCCGGAACAAATGTGGTTTCTTTTGACAAAGTTCATAATTTATGTCCAAATAACACCAAGTACTTAGCGTTCATTATGCTCCCACAAAACGTGGTTGGGGGGCTGGTAAAATCACGCCGAAAAGCTAAAAAAACCTAGTAAATAATCTATTTATGTTCGTTCAAACATGTCAAATGTTGTTTAGCATTAATCTTTTGGTCCATTTTTAACGTTAAACATCAGTAATATTTTCACACAACCTATCCTATGTCTAGATAAAAAATGATTCAGATTTATGCGCAGGCGCAAAAAAATGAAGTGATGGCATGTCAACTTCCTTGGATTCTAATTTGCTCTCTGTTTATCATAGACGCTTCAAACAACTTTATAAAGATCGTTGACATCTAGTGGAAGCCGTAGGTGTTGCGAAATGAATCCTTTCTCACTATGGTATCTATAAAACAATGACACTAAATAGTACAGTCACAAAATTCACATTTTTTTGGATCTATTTTTCACAGGTTTTTGCCTGCAATATGAGTTTTGTTATACTTACAGACACCATTCAAACTGTTTTAGAAAATTCAGAGTGTTTTCTATCCGAATGTGTTAATAATATGCATATCCTAGCTTCTGAGTTGGTGTAGGAGGCAGTTAAAAATGGGCACATATTTTTTTCAAAATGTCTCAATACTGCCCCCGAGCCCCAACAGGTTTTAAGGCGTGAGACATGGACAACGCGCATATCTTCACCTGTGTCCTCTTTCACCACTCGATAGTTCAAAGGGCCACTCTGCTCCACAATCCTATATGGTCCTTGCCATTTAGGAGCGAGCTTGGCCGAGAAGAATTGTTCAGCTTTTGAATAAGGATGAGAGCGAAGCCACACCCGATCACGAAGCTGGAACTGCATGTCTCGTCTCTTCTTATCATAATTTCTCTTCTGCTTGAGTCGAGCCTGGATCATGTTCTTTGAGACAAGAGCTCTCAAGTCGTGGAGATGGACTACCTGGTCATAGCAAGCAGCATCTGGAGTAACCTGCTGGGGCTGTAGCACCATTTCCAAGGGTCCTCGGAGGGGACGACTCAGGTTCAGCTCTGCAGGTGTGACTCCAGTGGACTCTTGCACAGCAGAATTCAGGGCAAATCGAAACTCGTGAAGGTGCTTGTCCCAGTGTTTGTGCTGGGTCCCTACATAGGAAGCAACCATTGTCTTCAAGGTTCGATTAACTCTCTCAGTGAGGTTGGTCTGTGGGTGATAGGCCGTGGTCAACACAATCCATTGTGCTCTGCATGCATGGTTTCAAATCCCATCCTCATCGAGCAACCAAAAAAATAAGACCTTTTTTATGGCACTGTAAGATTTTGACTTACGCAAACATTGGTAAGATGGCCGACTGCCACCGCAAGAGCACAGAACTTGGTATCTGAGTGGTGAAGGCTGATGAACTACATGTGTAGATTGTAAAACGAACCTCTTCGCAAATGTTTTTTTTATTTCTTCTCTTGCATGGCCCCACATGAATATAGAATCCCTGCACACTCCTAGAGCGAATGATAAGATTCAGGTATTGAAGAATAGCTTTACCAAGGGCAACCTCAACGGTGGGATTTGAACCAACACCTCCACACACTTAATCAAGCACTTTAGACCACTCAGCCTGACAACACATTTGTTAAATGTCTCGATGGGATGGACACATGGCCCTGCTGTTGCAATGCCTAACTTTCATTGATTTCAATCATGGGTTTACATACAGCAACTACAGTTTGTGGGTGAAAATGCCACATGTGTACAAACGGATGAGGTGGCGGAGTGGTTAAGGCGATGGATTGCTAATCCATTGTGCTCTGCATGCATGGGTTCGAATCCCATCCTCATCGAGCAACCAAAAAAATAAGACCTTTTTTATGGCACTGTAAGATTTTGACTTACGCAAACATTGGTAAGATGGCCGACTGCCACCGCAAGAGCACAGAACTTGGTATCTGAGTGGTGAAGGCGATGAACTACATGTGTAGATTGGAAAACCAACCTCTTCGCAAATGTTTTTTTTATTTCTTCTCTTGCATGGCCCCACATGAATATAGAATCCCTGCACACTCCTAGAGCGACTGATAAGATTCAGGTATTGAAGAATAGCTTTACCAAGGGCAACCTCAATGGTGGGATTTGAACCGACACCTCTACACACTTAATCAAGCACTTTAGACCACTCAGCCTGACAACACATTTGTTAAATGTCTCGATGGGATTGACACATGGCCCTGCCGTTGCTATACTTAACTTAAATTGATTTCAATCATGGGTTTACATACAGCAACTACAGTTTGTGGGGGCAACTGCCACTTGTTTACCAGCGGATAAGGTGGCCGAGTGGTTAAGTCGATGGACTGCTAATCCATTGTGCTCTGCATGCATGGTTTCGAATCCCATCCTCATCGAGCAACCAAAAAAATAAGACCTTTATTATGGCACTGTAAGATTTTGACTTACGCAAACATTGGTAAGATGGCCGACTGCCACCGCAAGAGCACAGAACTTGGTATCTGAGTGGTGAAGGCGATGAACTACATGTGTAGATTGTAAAACCAACCTCTTCGCAAATGTTTTTTTTATTTCTTCTCTTGCATGGCCCCACATGAATATAGAATCCCTGCACACTCCTAGAGCGACTGATAAGATTCAGCTATTGAAGAATAGCTTTACCAAGGGCAACCTCAACGGTGGGATTTGAACCAACACCTCCACACACTTAATCAAGCACTTTAGACCACTCAGCCTGACAACACATTTGTTAAATGTCTCGATGGGATGGACACATGGCCCTGCTGTTGCAATGCCTAACTTTCATTGATTTCAATCATGGGTTTACATACAGCAACTACAGTTTGTGGGTGAAAATGCCACATGTGTACAAACGGATGAGGTGGCGGAGTGGTTAAGGCGATGGATTGCTAATCCATTGTGCTCTGCATGCATGGGTTCGAATCCCATCCTCATCGAGCAACCAAAAAAATAAGACCTTTTTTATGGCACTGTAAGATTTTGACTTACGCAAACATTGGTAAGATGGCCGACTGCCACCGCAAGAGCACAGAACTTGGTATCTGAGTGGTGAAGGCGATTAATTACATGTTGTAACGGTTTTGACTTGAGGTTATCATTTATAGGGGTGCCAGGTAGGTTGTGCCTACCAGAGAAAATATTGGTTTCTCCTTTTAGTTTGGGAGGGAATGAGTCCCATCTGGTCCGTCAAGTCTACACCAATACAAAGGACTCATGTAAAAGTGAGGATGGAAATACACTTTTCATAAACCCTTAAAACATTGGAAAGAACTTACAAAACAACTGTATTCTTTTGCGTGGTTGTATTACTAACAAATGATCACACACACACACACACACACACACACACACACATATATAACAATATTGAGCTTTAAACAGCTCTGGTTCCTCCAGAAATGTCTTCTACCTCGGGCCTAAAGAGTCCAGCCCGGTAAACAAGTTCAGGGAACTCAAGTGACCTTAATCACGCAATGGTTGTCCGTTCATACAGTGTAGCGTAAACCCAGTGTCAATCATACAATCAAAATTACAAATATTTTACCACACATTTCAATAAATCCTCAACTACAACTAACTACATAAATTATCACGGTATACATCACACCAAAACAAATGAAATACCGTATACATAAGGTTGTAGTCAGTCGGTCAGTCAGACAAGCCAATCCGCCGACAGATCTCCAGCGGAGAAAGGCCACGAAAAACAACGGAGAGGTGTTGTCCACGGACGCAAAGAGTGGATCCGATCCTGGCTATTAGGCTACACAAAGCACACTTTTAAAGCAACACAACAAACGGAAGAGAGAAGCTTCAGAACTGAGGGTTGAACACATCCTCATTCACGTTTCCATCACAACTCCACTTTTGCGCAGCTGATGCTAGCTATTTAATTGGGAATAAAAGGGGAAGCGCCCTATTGGAAGGAGAAGCACTAATTAATTGAGAATTAAAGGGAAAGCGCCCTATTGGAAGGAGAAGCACTGAGACGGTTCAGAAACATTCAGGGCCGTCACACACACCCTCCCCTGGAAAAAGCCGACCATTGCCCTGGAAGGCACATCTTGGTCGGGGAAACCGAGAAAGGTCTCTTCATCACTTTCCTCTACAAAAATATTCATTACTTTTTGGCGCTCACGCTCCTCAGCCGAGGGGTCACAGGCCTTAAGGCGTGAGACTTCTGGATCTGTGAATCCGAGAAAAGTCTCATCACTTTCCTCTTCAAAGATCTCCAGGACATTGCGGCGCTCAATCTCCTCCAATTCCTCAGCCGAGGGGTAACAGGCCTTAACCTGTTGGGGCTACAGGTTAGCAATGAACCCCGAGCCGGGATTGCTAACAAGGCTGGAAATTCAAAACATCAAAAATCTAATAATTTCAATTTCTCAAACAATCAACTATTTTACACAATTTAAATGATAAACATCTCCTTAATCTAACCACATTGTTCGATTTTCAAAGAGGCTTTACGGCAAAAGCATAAAGTTAGATTATGTTAGGACAGTACATAGCCACAAAAGTACAAACATCCATTTTCAATTCAAGGTCAGGCGTCACCAAAAGCAGAAACCAGCTTGAATTATGCACTAACTTTTGTCAATCTCCATCAGATGACACTCCTAGGACATTATGTTATACAATACATGCATTTTTTGTTCCATCAAGTTCATATTTATATCCAAAAACAGCATTTTACAGTAGCGTGAAATTCAGATTTTTTTCTTCTCTGAAATGCTTCCGGTGAACATAACCAAATTACTATTCGAAAACATTGGTAAATTATAATATTGTCATTCAAATAATAATATATTATCATCTCGTAATTGCTACCGAATGGCCAGATCTCAAAATAACTTTACTGGGAAATCACATTTTGCAATAAACGGGGTGCTATGCTAAGAACAACAGGCTATGCTATACAGTTAGCATCATCTAAAATCGATAATAACATTGTAAATACCCCCTTACCTTTGATTATCTCCATCAGAAGGCAGGATCCCAGGTCCGGAAGGCATTCCAGGTCCGGAACAAATGTGGTTTCTTTTGACAAAGTTCATAATTTATGTCCAAATAACACCAAGTACTTAGCGTTCATTATGCTCCCACAAAACGTGGTTGGGGGGCTGGTAAAATCACGCCGAAAAGCTAAAAAAACCTAGTAAATAATCTATTTATGTTCGTTCAAACATGTCAAATGTTGTTTAGCATTAATCTTTTGGTCCATTTTTAACGTTAAACATCAGTAATATTTTCACACAACCTATCCTATGTCTAGATAAAAAATGATTCAGATTTATGCGCAGGCGCAAAAAAATGAAGTGATGGCATGTCAACTTCCTTGGATTCTAATTTGCTCTCTGTTTATCATAGACGCTTCAAACAACTTTATAAAGATCGTTGACATCTAGTGGAAGCCGTAGGTGTTGCGAAATGAATCCTTTCTCACTATGGTATCTATAAAACAATGACACTAAATAGTACAGTCACAAAATTCACATTTTTTTGGATCTATTTTTCACAGGTTTTTGCCTGCAATATGAGTTTTGTTATACTTACAGACACCATTCAAACTGTTTTAGAAAATTCAGAGTGTTTTCTATCCGAATGTGTTAATAATATGCATATCCTAGCTTCTGAGTTGGTGTAGGAGGCAGTTAAAAATGGGCACATATTTTTTTCAAAATGTCTCAATACTGCCCCCGAGCCCCAACAGGTTTTAAGGCGTGAGACATGGACAACGCGCATATCTTCACCTGTGTCCTCTTTCACCACTCGATAGTTCAAAGGGCCACTCTGCTCCACAATCCTATATGGTCCTTGCCATTTAGGAGCGAGCTTGGCCGAGAAGAATTGTTCAGCTTTTGAATAAGGATGAGAGCGAAGCCACACCCGATCACGAAGCTGGAACTGCATGTCTCGTCTCTTCTTATCATAATTTCTCTTCTGCTTGAGTCGAGCCTGGATCATGTTCTTTGAGACAAGAGCTCTCAAGTCGTGGAGATGGACTACCTGGTCATAGCAAGCAGCATCTGGAGTAACCTGCTGGGGCTGTAGCACCATTTCCAAGGGTCCTCGGAGGGGACGACTCAGGTTCAGCTCTGCAGGTGTGACTCCAGTGGACTCTTGCACAGCAGAATTCAGGGCAAATCGAAACTCGTGAAGGTGCTTGTCCCAGTGTTTGTGCTGGGTCCCTACATAGGAAGCAACCATTGTCTTCAAGGTTCGATTAACTCTCTCAGTGAGGTTGGTCTGTGGGTGATAGGCCGTGGTCAACACAATCCATTGTGCTCTGCATGCATGGTTTCAAATCCCATCCTCATCGAGCAACCAAAAAAATAAGACCTTTTTTATGGCACTGTAAGATTTTGACTTACGCAAACATTGGTAAGATGGCCGACTGCCACCGCAAGAGCACAGAACTTGGTATCTGAGTGGTGAAGGCTGATGAACTACATGTGTAGATTGTAAAACGAACCTCTTCGCAAATGTTTTTTTTATTTCTTCTCTTGCATGGCCCCACATGAATATAGAATCCCTGCACACTCCTAGAGCGACTGATAAGATTCAGGTATTGAAGAATAGCTTTACCAAGGGCAACCTCAATGGTGGGATTTGAACCGACACCTCTACACACTTAATCAAGCACTTTAGACCACTCAGCCTGACAACACATTTGTTAAATGTCTCGATGGGATTGACACATGGCCCTGCCGTTGCTATACTTAACTTAAATTGATTTCAATCATGGGTTTACATACAGCAACTACAGTTTGTGGGGGCAACTGCCACTTGTTTACCAGCGGATAAGGTGGCCGAGTGGTTAAGTCGATGGACTGCTAATCCATTGTGCTCTGCATGCATGGTTTCGAATCCCATCCTCATCGAGCAACCAAAAAAATAAGACCTTTATTATGGCACTGTAAGATTTTGACTTACGCAAACATTGGTAAGATGGCCGACTGCCACCGCAAGAGCACAGAACTTGGTATCTGAGTGGTGAAGGCGATGAACTACATGTGTAGATTGTAAAACCAACCTCTTCGCAAATGTTTTTTTTATTTCTTCTCTTGCATGGCCCCACATGAATATAGAATCCCTGCACACTCCTAGAGCGACTGATAAGATTCAGCTATTGAAGAATAGCTTTACCAAGGGCAACCTCAACGGTGGGATTTGAACCGACACCTCTACACACTTAATCAAGCACTTTAGACCACTCAGCCTGACAACACATTTGTTAAATGTCTCGATGGGATTGACACATGGCCCTGCCGTTGCTATACTTAACTTTCATTGATTTCAATCATGGGTTTACATACAGCAACTACAGTTTGTGGGGGCAACTGCCACTTGTTTACCAGCGGATAAGGTGGCCGAGTGGTTAAGTCGATGGACTGCTAATCCATTGTGCTCTGCATGCATGGTTTCGTATCCCATCCTCATCGAGCAACCAAAAAAATAAGACCTTTTTTATGGCACTGTAAGATTTTGACTTACGCAAACATTGGTAAGATGGCCGACTGCCACCGCAAGAGCACAGAACTTGGTATCTGAGTGGTGAAGGCGATGAACTACATGTGTAGATTGGAAAACCAACCACTTCGCAAATGTTTTTTTTATTTCTTCTCTTGCATGGCCCCACATGAATATAGAATCCCTGCACACTCCTAGAGCGACTGATAAGATTCAGGTAATGAAGAATAGCTTTACCAAGGGCAACCTCAACGGTGGGATTTGAACCAACACCTCCACACACTTAATCAAGCACTTTAGACCACTCAGCCTGACAACACATTTGTTAAATGTCTCGATGGGATGGACACATGGCCCTGCCGTTGCAATGCCTAACTTTCATTGATTTCAATCATGGGTTTACATACAGCAACTACAGTTTGTGGGTGAAAATGCCACATGTGTACAAACGGATGAGGTGGCGGAGTGGTTAAGGCGATGGACTGCTAATCCATTGTGCTCTGCATGCATGGGTTCGAATCCCATCCTCATCGAGCAACCAAAAAAATAAGACCTTTTTTATGGCACTGTAAGATTTTGACTTACGCAAACATTGGTAAGATGGCCGACTGCCACCGCAAGAGCACAGAACTTGGTATCTGAGTGGTGAAGGCGATGAACTACATGTGTAGATTGGAAAACCAACCTCTTCGCAAATGTTTTTTTTATTTCTTCTCTTGCATGGCCCCACATGAATATAGAATCCCTGCACACTCCTAGAGCGACTGATAAGATTCAGGTATTGAAGAATAGCTTTACCAAGGGCAACCTCAACGGTGGGATTTGAACCGACACCTCCACACACTTAATCAAGCACTTTAGACCACTCAGCCTGACAACACATTTGTTAAATGTCTCGATGGGATCGACACATGGCCCTGCCGTTGCAATGCCTAACTTTCATCGATTTCAATCATGGGTTTACATACAGCAACTACAGTTTGTGGTGGAAAATACCACGTGTGTACAAACGGATGAGGTGGCCGAGTGGTTAAGGCGATGGACTGCTAATCCATTGTGCTCTGCATGCATGGTTTCGAATCCCATCCTCATCGAGCAACCAAAAAAATAAGACCTTTTTTATGGCACTGTAAGATTTTGACTTACGCAAACATTGGTAAGATGGCCGACTGCCACCGCAAGAGCACAGAACTTGGTATCTGAGTGGTGAAGGCGATGAACTACATGTGTAGATTGGAAAACCAACCTCTTCGCAAATGTTTTTTTTATTTCTTCTCTTGCATGGCCCCACATGAATATAGAATCCCTGCACACTCCTAGAGCGACTGATAAGATTCAGGTATTGAAGAATAGCTTTACCAAGGGCAACCTCAACGGTGGGATTTGAACCAACACCTCCACACACTTAATCAAGCACTTTAGACCACTCAGCCTGACAACACATTTGTTAAATGTCTCGATGGGATGGACACATGGCCCTGCCGTTGCAATGCCTAACTTTCATCGATTTCAATCATGGGTTTACATACAGCAACTACAGTTTGTGGGTGAAAATGCCACATGTGTACAAACGGATGAGGTGGCCGAGTGGTTAAGGCGATGGACTGCTAATCCATTGTGCTCTGCATGCATGGGTTTGAATCCCATCCTCATCGAGCAACCAAAAAAATAAGACCTTTTTTTATGGCACTGTAAGATTTTGACTTACGCAAACATTGGTAAGATGGCCGACTGCCACCGCAAGAGCACAGAACTTGGTATCTGAGTGGTGAAGGCGATGAACTACATGTGTAGATTGGAAAACCAACCTCTTCGCAAATGTTTTTTTTATTTCTTCTCTTGCATGGCCCCACATGAATATAGAATCCCTGCACACTCCTAGAGCGACTGATAAGATTCAGGTATTGAAGAATAGCTTTACCAAGGGCAACCTCAATGGTGGGATTTGAACCGACACCTCCACACACTTAATCAAGCACTTTAGACCACTCAGCCTGACAACACATTTGTTAAATGTCTCGATGGGATCGACACATGGCCCTGCCGTTGCAATGCCTAACTTTCATCGATTTCAATCATGGGTTTACATACAGCAACTACAGTTTGTGGTGGAAAATACCACGTGTGTACAAACGGATGAGGTGGCCGAGTGGTTAAGGCGATGGACTGCTAATCCATTGTGCTCTGCATGCATGTGTTTGAATCCCATCCTCATCGAGCAACCAAAAAAATAAGACCTTTTTTATGGCACTGTAAGATTTTGACTTACGCAAACATTGGTAAGATGGCCGACTGCCACCGCAAGAGCACAGAACTTGGTATCTGAGTGGTGAAGGCGATGAACTACATGTGTAGATTGGAAAACCAACCTCTTCGCAAATGTTTTTTTTATTTCTTCTCTTGCATGGCCCCACATGAATATAGAATCCCTGCACACTCCTAGAGCGACTGATAAGATTCAGGTATTGAAGAATAGCTTTACCAAGGGCAACCTCAACGGTGGGATTTGAACCGACACCTCCACACACTTAATCAAGCACTTTAGACCACTCAGCCTGACAACACATTTGTTAAATGTCTCGATGGGATCGACACATGGCCCTGCCGTTGCAATGCCTAACTTTCATCGATTTCAATCATGGGTTTACATACAGCAACTACAGTTTGTGGTGGAAAATACCACGTGTGTACAAACGGATGAGGTGGCCGAGTGGTTAAGGCGATGGACTGCTAATCCATTGTGCTCTGCATGCATGGGTTCGAATCCCATCCTCATCGAGCAACCAAAAAAATAAGACCTTTTTTATGGCACTGTAAGATTTTGACTTACGCAAACATTGGTAAGATGGCCGACTGCCACCGCAAGAGCACAGAACTTGGTATCTGAGTGGTGAAGGCGATGAACTACATGTGTAGATTGGAAAACCAACCTCTTCGCAAATGTTTTTTTTATTTCTTCTCTTGCATGGCCCCACATGAATATAGAATCCCTGCACACTCCTAGAGCGACTGATAAGATTCAGGTATTGAAGAATAGCTTTACCAAGGGCAACCTCAACGGTGGGATTTGAACCGACACCTCCACACACTTAATCAAGCACTTTAGACCACTCAGCCTGACAACACATTTGTTAAATGTCTCGATGGGATCGACACATGGCCCTGCCGTTGCAATGCCTAACTTTCATCGATTTCAATCATGGGTTTACATACAGCAACTACAGTTTGTGGTGGAAAATACCACGTGTGTACAAACGGATGAGGTGGCCGAGTGGTTAAGGCGATGGACTGCTAATCCATTGTGCCCTGCATTCATGTGTTTGAATCCCATCCTCATCGAGCAACCAAAAAAATAAGACCTTTTTTATGGCACTGTAAGATTTTGACTTACGCAAACATTGGTAAGATGGCCGACTGCCACCGCAAGAGCACAGAACTTGGTATCTGAGTGGTGAAGGCGATGAACTACATGTGTAGATTGGAAAACCAACCTCTTCGCAAATGTTTTTTTTATTTCTTCTCTTGCATGGCCCCACATGAATATAGAATCCCTGCACACTCCTAGAGCGACTGATAAGATTCAGGTATTGAAGAATAGCTTTACCAAGGGCAACCTCAACGGTGGGATTTGAACCGACACCTCCACACACTTAATCAAGCACTTTAGACCACTCAGCCTGACAACACATTTGTTAAATGTCTCGATGGGATCGACACATGGCCCTGCCGTTGCAATGCCTAACTTTCATCGATTTCAATCATGGGTTTACATACAGCAACTACAGTTTGTGGTGGAAAATGCCACGTGTGTACAAACGGATGAGGTGGCCGAGTGGTTAAGGCGATGGACTGCTAATCCATTGTGCTCTGCATGCATGGGTTCGAATCCCATCCTCATCGAGCAACCAAAAAAATAAGACCTTTTTTATGGCACTGTAAGATTTTGACTTACGCAAACATTGGTAAGATGGCCGACTGCCACCGCAAGAGCACAGAACTTGGTATCTGAGTGGTGAAGGCGATGAACTACATGTGTAGATTGGAAAACCAACCTCTTCGCAAATGTTTTTTTTATTTCTTCTCTTGCATGGCCCCACATGAATATAGAATCCCTGCACACTCCTAGAGCGACTGATAAGATTCAGGTATTGAAGAATAGCTTTACCAAGGGCAACCTCAACGGTGGGATTTGAACCGACACCTCCACACACTTAATCAAGCACTTTAGACCACTCAGCCTGACAACACATTTGTTAAATGTCTCGATGGGATCGACACATGGCCCTGCCGTTGCAATGCCTAACTTTCATCGATTTCAATCATGGGTTTACATACAGCAACTACAGTTTGTGGTGGAAAATACCACGTGTGTACAAACGGATGAGGTGGCCGAGTGGTTAAGGCGATGGACTGCTAATCCATTGTGCTCTGCATGCATGGTTTCGAATCCCATCCTCATCGAGCAACCAAAAAAATAAGACCTTTTTTATGGCACTGTAAGATTTTGACTTACGCAAACATTGGTAAGATGGCCGACTGCCACCGCAAGAGCACAGAACTTGGTATCTGAGTGGTGAAGGCGATGAACTACATGTGTAGATTGGAAAACCAACCTCTTCGCAAATGTTTTTTTTATTTCTTCTCTTGCATGGCCCCACATGAATATAGAATCCCTGCACACTCCTAGAGCGACTGATAAGATTCAGGTATTGAAGAATAGCTTTACCAAGGGCAACCTCAACGGTGGGATTTGAACCGACACCTCCACACACTTAATCAAGCACTTTAGACCACTCAGCCTGACAACACATTTGTTAAATGTCTCGATGGGATCGACACATGGCCCTGCCGTTGCAATGCCTAACTTTCATCGATTTCAATCATGGGTTTACATACAGCAACTACAGTTTGTGGTGGAAAATACCACGTGTGTACCAACGGATGAGGTGGCCGAGTGGTTAAGGCGATGGACTGCTAATCCATTGTGCTCTGCATGCATGGGTTCGAATCCCATCCTCATCGAGCAACCAAAAAAATAAGACTTTTTTTATGGCACTGTAAGATTTTGACTTACGCAAACATTGGTAAGATGGCCGACTGCCACCGCAAGAGCACAGAACTTGGTATCTGAGTGGTGAAGGCGATGAACTACATGTGTAGATTGGAAAACCAACCTCTTCGCAAATGTTTTTTTTATTTCTTCTCTTGCATGGCCCCACATGAATATAGAATCCCTGCACACTCCTAGAGCGACTGATAAGATTCAGGTATTGAAGAAAAGCTTTACCAAGGGCAACCTCAATGATGGGATTTGAACCGACACCTCCACACACTTAATCAAGCACTTTAGACCACTCAGCCTGACAACACATTTGTTAAATGTCTCGATGGGATCGACACATGGCCCTGCCGTTGCAATGCCTAACTTTCATCGATTTCAATCATGGGTTTACATACAGCAACTACAGTTTGTGGTGGAAAATACCACGTGTGTACAAACGGATGAGGTGGCCGAGTGGTTAAGGCGATGGACTGCTAATCCATTGTGCTCTGCATGCATGGGTTCGAATCCCATCCTCATCGAGCAACCAAAAAAATAAGACCTTTTTTATGGCACTGTAAGATTTTGACTTACGCAAACATTGGTAAGATGGCCGACTGCCACCGCAAGAGCACAGAACTTGGTATCTGAGTGGTGAAGGCGATGAACTACATGTGTAGATTGGAAAACCAACCTCTTCGCAAATGTTTTTTTTATTTCTTCTCTTGCATGGCCCCACATGAATATAGAATCCCTGCACACTCCTAGAGCGACTGATAAGATTCAGGTATTGAAGAATAGCTTTACCAAGGGCAACCTCAACGGTGGGATTTGAACCAACACCTCCACACACTTAATCAAGCACTTTAGACCACTCAGCCTGACAACACATTTGTTAAATGTCTCGATGGGATGGACACATGGCCCTGCCGTTGCAATGCCTAACTTTCATTGATTTCAATCATGGGTTTACATACAGCAACTACAGTTTGTGGGTGAAAATGCCACATGTGTACAAACGGATGAGGTGGCCGAGTGGTTAAGGCGATGGACTGCTAATCCATTGTGCTCTGCATGCATGGGTTCGAATCCCATCCTCATCGAGCAACCAAAAAAATAAGACTTTTTTTATGGCACTGTAAGATTTTGACTTACGCAAACATTGGTAAGATGGCCGACTGCCACCGCAAGAGCACAGAACTTGGTATCTGAGTGGTGAAGGCGATGAACTACATGTGTAGATTGGAAAACCAACCTCTTCGCAAATGTTTTTTTTATTTCTTCTCTTGCATGGCCCCACATGAATATAGAATCCCTGCACACTCCTAGAGCGACTGATAAGATTCAGGTATTGAAGAATAGCTTTACCAAGGGCAACCTCAATGGTGGGATTTGAACCGACACCTCCACACACTTAATCAAGCACTTTAGACCACTCAGCCTGACAACACATTTGTTAAATGTCTCGATGGGATCGACACATGGCCCTGCCGTTGCAATGCCTAACTTTCATCGATTTCAATCATGGGTTTACATACAGAAACTACAGTTTGTGGTGGAAAATACCACGTGTGTACAAACGGATGAGGTGGCCGAGTGGTTAAGGCGATGGACTGCTAATCCATTGTGCCCTGCATTCATGTGTTTGAATCCCATCCTCATCGAGCAACCAAAAAAATAAGACCTTTTTTATGGCACTGTAAGATTTTGACTTACGCAAACATTGGTAAGATGGCCGACTGCCACCGCAAGAGCACAGAACTTGGTATCTGAGTGGTGAAGGCGATGAACTACATGTGTAGATTGGAAAACCAACCTCTTCGCAAATGTTTTTTTTATTTCTTCTCTTGCATGGCCCCACATGAATATAGAATCCCTGCACACTCCTAGAGCGACTGATAAGATTCAGGTATTGAAGAATAGCTTTACCAAGGGCAACCTCAACGGTGGGATTTGAACCGACACCTCCACACACTTAATCAAGCACTTTAGACCACTCAGCCTGACAACACATTTGTTAAATGTCTCGATGGGATCGACACATGGCCCTGCCGTTGCAATGCCTAACTTTCATCGATTTCAATCATGGGTTTACATACAGCAACTACAGTTTGTGGTGGAAAATACCACATGTGTACAAACGGATGAGGTGGCCGAGTGGTTAAGGCGATGGACTGCTAATCCATTGTGCTCTGCATGCATGGGTTTGAATCCCATCCTCATCGAGCAACCAAAAAAATAAGACCTTTTTTATGGCACTGTAAGATTTTGACTTACGCAAACATTGGTAAGATGGCCGACTGCCACCGCAAGAGCACAGAACTTGGTATCTGAGTGGTGAAGGCGATGAACTACATGTGTAGATTGGAAAACCAACCTCTTCGCAAATGTTTTTTTTATTTCTTCTCTTGCATGGCCCCACATGAATATAGAATCCCTGCACACTCCTAGAGCGACTGATAAGATTCAGGTATTGAAGAATAGCTTTACCAAGGGCAACCTCAACGGTGGGATTTGAACCGACACCTCCACACACTTAATCAAGCACTTTAGACCACTCAGCCTGACAACACATTTGTTAAATGTCTCGATGGGATCGACACATGGCCCTGCCGTTGCAATGCCTAACTTTCATCGATTTCAATCATGGGTTTACATACAGCAACTACAGTTTGTGGTGGAAAATACCACGTGTGTACAAACGGATGAGGTGGCCGAGTGGTTAAGGCGATGGACTGCTAATCCATTGTGCTCTGCATGCATGGGTTCGAATCCCATCCTCATCGAGCAACCAAAAAAATAAGACCTTTTTTATGGCACTGTAAGATTTTGACTTACGCAAACATTGGTAAGATGGCCGACTGCCACCGCAAGAGCACAGAACTTGGTATCTGAGTGGTGAAGGCGATGAACTACATGTGTAGATTGGAAAACCAACCTCTTCGCAAATGTTTTTTTTATTTCTTCTCTTGCATGGCCCCACATGAATATAGAATCCCTGCACACTCCTAGAGCGACTGATAAGATTCAGGTATTGAAGAATAGCTTTACCAAGGGCAACCTCAACGGTGGGATTTGAACCGACACCTCCACACACTTAATCAAGCACTTTAGACCACTCAGCCTGACAACACATTTGTTAAATGTCTCGATGGGATCGACACATGGCCCTGCCGTTGCAATGCCTAACTTTCATCGATTTCAATCATGGGTTTACATACAGCAACTACAGTTTGTGGTGGAAAATACCACGTGTGTACAAACGGATGAGGTGGCCGAGTGGTTAAGGCGATGGACTGCTAATCCATTGTGCCCTGCATGCATGTGTTTGAATCCCATCCTCATCGAGCAACCAAAAAAATAAGACCTTTTTTATGGCACTGTAAGATTTTGACTTACGCAAACATTGGTAAGATGGCCGACTGCCACCGCAAGAGCACAGAACTTGGTATCTGAGTGGTGAAGGCGATGAACTACATGTGTAGATTGGAAAACCAACCTCTTCGCAAATGTTTTTTTTATTTCTTCTCTTGCATGGCCCCACATGAATATAGAATCCCTGCACACTCCTAGAGCGACTGATAAGATTCAGGTATTGAAGAATAGCTTTACCAAGGGCAACCTCAACGGTGGGATTTGAACCAACACCTCCACACACTTAATCAAGCACTTTAGACCACTCAGCCTGACAACACATTTGTTAAATGTCTCGATGGGATGGACACATGGCCCTGCCGTTGCAATGCCTAACTTTCATTGATTTCAATCATGGGTTTACATACAGCAACTACAGTTTGTGGGTGAAAATGCCACATGTGTACAAACGGATGAGGTGGCCGAGTGGTTAAGGCGATGGACTGCTAATCCATTGTGCTCTGCATGCATGGGTTCGAATCCCATCCTCATCGAGCAACCAAAAAAATAAGACCTTTTTTATGGCACTGTAAGATTTTGACTTACGCAAACATTGGTAAGATGGCCGACTGCCACCGCAAGAGCACAGAACTTGGTATCTGAGTGGTGAAGGCGATGAACTACATGTGTAGATTGGAAAACCAACCTCTTCGCAAATGTTTTTTTTATTTCTTCTCTTGCATGGCCCCACATGAATATAGAATCCCTGCACACTCCTAGAGCGACTGATAAGATTCAGGTATTGAAGAATAGCTTTACCAAGGGCAACCTCAACGGTGGGATTTGAACCGACACCTCCACACACTTAATCAAGCACTTTAGACCACTCAGCCTGACAACACATTTGTTAAATGTCTCGATGGGATCGACACATGGCCCTGCCGTTGCAATGCCTAACTTTCATCGATTTCAATCATGGGTTTACATACAGCAACTACAGTTTGTGGTGGAAAATACCACGTGTGTACAAACGGATGAGGTGGCCGAGTGGTTAAGGCGATGGACTGCTAATCCATTGTGCTCTGCATGCATGGGTTCGAATCCCATCCTCATCGAGCAACCAAAAAAATATGACCTTTTTTATGGCACTGTAAGATTTTGACTTACGCAAACATTGGTAAGATGGCCGACTGCCACCGCAAGAGCACAGAACTTGGTATCTGAGTGGTGAAGGCGATGAACTACATGTGTAGATTGGAAAACCAACCTCTTCGCAAATGTTTTTTTTATTTCTTCTCTTGCATGGCCCCACATGAATATAGAATCCCTGCACACTCCTAGAGCGACTGATAAGATTCAGGTATTGAAGAATAGCTTTACCAAGGGCAACCTCAACGGTGGGATTTGAACCGACACCTCCACACACTTAATCAAGCACTTTAGACCACTCAGCCTGACAACACATTTGTTAAATGTCTCGATGGGATCGACACATGGCCCTGCCGTTGCAATGCCTAACTTTCATCGATTTCAATCATGGGTTTACATACAGCAACTACAGTTTGTGGTGGAAAATACCACGTGTGTACAAACGGATGAGGTGGCCGAGTGGTTAAGGCGATGGACTGCTAATCCATTGTGCTCTGCATGCATGGGTTTGAATCCCATCCTCATCGAGCAACCAAAAAAATAAGACCTTTTTTATGGCACTGTAAGATTTTGACTTACGCAAACATTGGTAAGATGGCCGACTGCCACCGCAAGAGCACAGAACTTGGTATCTGAGTGGTGAAGGCGATGAACTACATGTGTAGATTGGAAAACCAACCTCTTCGCAAATGTTTTTTTTATTTCTTCTCTTGCATGGCCCCACATGAATATAGAATCCCTGCACACTCCTAGAGCGACTGATAAGATTCAGGTATTGAAGAATAGCTTTACCAAGGGCAACCTCAACGGTGGGATTTGAACCGACACCTCCACACACTTAATCAAGCACTTTAGACCACTCAGCCTGACAACACATTTGTTAAATGTCTCGATGGGATCGACACATGGCCCTGCCGTTGCAATGCCTAACTTTCATCGATTTCAATCATGGGTTTACATACAGCAACTACAGTTTGTGGTGGAAAATACCACGTGTGTACAAACGGATGAGGTGGCCGAGTGGTTAAGGCGATGGACTGCTAATCCATTGTGCTCTGCATGCATGGGTTCGAATCCCATCCTCATCGAGCAACCAAAAAAATAAGACCTTTTTTATGGCACTGTAAGATTTTGACTTACGCAAACATTGGTAAGATGGCCGACTGCCACCGCAAGAGCACAGAACTTGGTATCTGAGTGGTGAAGGCGATGAACTACATGTGTAGATTGGAAAACCAACCTCTTCGCAAATGTTTTTTTTATTTCTTCTCTTGCATGGCCCCACATGAATATAGAATCCCTGCACACTCCTAGAGCGACTGATAAGATTCAGGTATTGAAGAATAGCTTTACCAAGGGCAACCTCAACGGTGGGATTTGAACCGACACCTCCACACACTTAATCAAGCACTTTAGACCACTCAGCCTGACAACACATTTGTTAAATGTCTCGATGGGATCGACACATGGCCCTGCCGTTGCAATGCCTAACTTTCATCGATTTCAATCATGGGTTTACATACAGCAACTACAGTTTGTGGTGGAAAATACCACATGTGTACAAACGGATGAGGTGGCCGAGTGGTTAAGGCGATGGACTGCTAATCCATTGTGCTCTGCATGCATGGGTTCGAATCCCATCCTCATCGAGCAACCAAAAAAATATGACTTTTTTTATGGCACTGTAAGATTTTGACTTACGCAAACATTGGTAAGATGGCCGACTGCCACCGCAAGAGCACAGAACTTGGTATCTGAGTGGTGAAGGCGATGAACTACATGTGTAGATTGGAAAACCAACCTCTTCGCAAATGTTTTTTTTATTTCTTCTCTTGCATGGCCCCACATGAATATAGAATCCCTGCACACTCCTAGAGCGACTGATAAGATTCAGGTATTGAAGAATAGCTTTACCAAGGGCAACCTCAACGGTGGGATTTGAACCGACACCTCCACACACTTAATCAAGCACTTTAGACCACTCAGCCTGACAACACATTTGTTAAATGTCTCGATGGGATCGACACATGGCCCTGCCGTTGCAATGCCTAACTTTCATCGATTTCAATCATGGGTTTACATACAGAAACTACAGTTTGTGGTGGAAAATACCACGTGTGTACAAACGGATGAGGTGGCCGAGTGGTTAAGGCGATGGACTGCTAATCCATTGTGCCCTGCATTCATGGGTTTGAATCCCATCCTCATCGAGCAACCAAAAAAATAAGACCTTTTTTATGGCACTGTAAGATTTTGACTTACGCAAACATTGGTAAGATGGCCGACTGCCACCGCAAGAGCACAGAACTTGGTATCTGAGTGGTGAAGGCGATGAACTACATGTGTAGATTGGAAAACCAACCTCTTCGCAAATGTTTTTTTTATTTCTTCTCTTGCATGGCCCCACATGAATATAGAATCCCTGCACACTCCTAGAGCGACTGATAAGATTCAGGTATTGAAGAATAGCTTTACCAAGGGCAACCTCAACGGTGGGATTTGAACCGACACCTCCACACACTTAATCAAGCACTTTAGACCACTCAGCCTGACAACACATTTGTTAAATGTCTCGATGGGATCGACACATGGCCCTGCCGTTGCAATGCCTAACTTTCATCGATTTCAATCATGGGTTTACATACAGCAACTACAGTTTGTGGTGGAAAATGCCACATGTGTACAAACGGATGAGGTGGCCGAGTGGTTAAGGCGATGGACTGCTAATCCATTGTGCTCTGCATGCATGGGTTCGAATCCCATCCTCATCGAGCAACCAAAAAAATAAGACCTTTTTTATGGCACTGTAAGATTTTGACTTACGCAAACATTGGTAAGATGGCCGACTGCCACCGCAAGAGCACAGAACTTGGTATCTGAGTGGTGAAGGCGATGAACTACATGTGTAGATTGGAAAACCAACCTCTTCGCAAATGTTTTTTTTATTTCTTCTCTTGCATGGCCCCACATGAATATAGAATCCCTGCACACTCCTAGAGCGACTGATAAGATTCAGGTATTGAAGAATAGCTTTACCAAGGGCAACCTCAACGGTGGGATTTGAACCGACACCTCCACACACTTAATCAAGCACTTTAGACCACTCAGCCTGACAACACATTTGTTAAATGTCTCGATGGGATCGACACATGGCCCTGCCGTTGCAATGCCTAACTTTCATCGATTTCAATCATGGGTTTACATACAGAAACTACAGTTTGTGGTGGAAAATACCACGTGTGTACAAACGGATGAGGTGGCCGAGTGGTTAAGGCGATGGACTGCTAATCCATTGTGCCCTGCATGCATGGGTTTGAATCCCATCCTCATCGAGCAACCAAAAAAATAAGACCTTTTTTATGGCACTGTAAGATTTTGACTTACGCAAACATTGGTAAGATGGCCGACTGCCACCGCAAGAGCACAGAACTTGGTATCTGAGTGGTGAAGGCGATGAACTACATGTGTAGATTGGAAAACCAACCTCTTCGCAAATGTTTTTTTTATTTCTTCTCTTGCATGGCCCCACATGAATATAGAATCCCTGCACACTCCTAGAGCGACTGATAAGATTCAGGTATTGAAGAATAGCTTTACCAAGGGCAACCTCAACGGTGGGATTTGAACCAACACCTCCACACACTTAATCAAGCACTTTAGACCACTCAGCCTGACAACACATTTGTTAAATGTCTCGATGGGATGGACACATGGCCCTGCCGTTGCAATGCCTAACTTTCATTGATTTCAATCATGGGTTTACATACAGCAACTACAGTTTGTGGGTGAAAATGCCACATGTGTACAAACGGATGAGGTGGCCGAGTGGTTAAGGCGATGGACTGCTAATCCATTGTGCTCTGCATGCATGGGTTCGAATCCCATCCTCATCGAGCAACCAAAAAAATAAGACCTTTTTTATGGCACTGTAAGATTTTGACTTACGCAAACATTGGTAAGATGGCCGACTGCCACCGCAAGAGCACAGAACTTGGTATCTGAGTGGTGAAGGCGATGAACTACATGTGTAGATTGGAAAACCAACCTCTTCGCAAATGTTTTTTTTATTTCTTCTCTTGCATGGCCCCACATGAATATAGAATCCCTGCACACTCCTAGAGCGACTGATAAGATTCAGGTATTGAAGAATAGCTTTACCAAGGGCAACCTCAACGGTGGGATTTGAACCGACACCTCCACACACTTAATCAAGCACTTTAGACCACTCAGCCTGACAACACATTTGTTAAATGTCTCGATGGGATCGACACATGGCCCTGCCGTTGCAATGCCTAACTTTCATCGATTTCAATCATGGGTTTACATACAGCAACTACAGTTTGTGGTGGAAAATACCACATGTGTACAAACGGATGAGGTGGCCGAGTGGTTAAGGCGATGGACTGCTAATCCATTGTGCTCTGCATGCATGGGTTCGAATCCCATCCTCATCGAGCAACCAAAAAAATAAGACCTTTTTTATGGCACTGTAAGATTTTGACTTACGCAAACATTGGTAAGATGGCCGACTGCCACCGCAAGAGCACAGAACTTGGTATCTGAGTGGTGAAGGCGATGAACTACATGTGTAGATTGGAAAACCAACCTCTTCGCAAATGTTTTTTTTATTTCTTCTCTTGCATGGCCCCACATGAATATAGAATCCCTGCACACTCCTAGAGCGACTGATAAGATTCAGGTATTGAAGAATAGCTTTACCAAGGGCAACCTCAACGGTGGGATTTGAACCGACACCTCCACACACTTAATCAAGCACTTTAGACCACTCAGCCTGACAACACATTTGTTAAATGTCTCGATGGGATCGACACATGGCCCTGCCGTTGCAATGCCTAACTTTCATCGATTTCAATCATGGGTTTACATACAGCAACTACAGTTTGTGGTGGAAAATACCACGTGTGTACAAACGGATGAGGTGGCCGAGTGGTTAAGGCGATGGACTGCTAATCCATTGTGCTCTGCATGCATGGGTTCGAATCCCATCCTCATCGAGCAACCAAAAAAATAAGACCTTTTTTATGGCACTGTAAGATTTTGACTTACGCAAACATTGGTAAGATGGCCGACTGCCACCGCAAGAGCACAGAACTTGGTATCTGAGTGGTGAAGGCGATGAACTACATGTGTAGATTGGAAAACCAACCTCTTCGCAAATGTTTTTTTTATTTCTTCTCTTGCATGGCCCCACATGAATATAGAATCCCTGCACACTCCTAGAGCGACTGATAAGATTCAGGTATTGAAGAAAAGCTTTACCAAGGGCAACCTCAATGATGGGATTTGAACCGACACCTCCACACACTTAATCAAGCACTTTAGACCACTCAGCCTGACAACACATTTGTTAAATGTCTCGATGGGATCGACACATGGCCCTGCCGTTGCAATGCCTAACTTTCATCGATTTCAATCATGGGTTTACATACAGCAACTACAGTTTGTGGTGGAAAATACCACGTGTGTACAAACGGATGAGGTGGCCGAGTGGTTAAGGCGATGGACTGCTAATCCATTGTGCTCTGCATGCATGGGTTCGAATCCCATCCTCATCGAGCAACCAAAAAAATAAGACCTTTTTTATGGCACTGTAAGATTTTGACTTACGCAAACATTGGTAAGATGGCCGACTGCCACCGCAAGAGCACAGAACTTGGTATCTGAGTGGTGAAGGCGATGAACTACATGTGTAGATTGGAAAACCAACCTCTTCGCAAATGTTTTTTTTATTTCTTCTCTTGCATGGCCCCACATGAATATAGAATCCCTGCACACTCCTAGAGCGACTGATAAGATTCAGGTATTGAAGAATAGCTTTACCAAGGGCAACCTCAACGGTGGGATTTGAACCGACACCTCCACACACTTAATCAAGCACTTTAGACCACTCAGCCTGACAACACATTTGTTAAATGTCTCGATGGGATGGACACATGGCCCTGCCGTTGCAATGCCTAACTTTCATTGATTTCAATCATGGGTTTACATACAGCAACTACAGTTTGTGGGTGAAAATGCCACATGTGTACAAACGGATGAGGTGGCCGAGTGGTTAAGGCGATGGACTGCTAATCCATTGTGCTC
The DNA here is from genome assembly GCF_965601325.2 of Salmo salar. Lineage (NCBI taxonomy): Eukaryota > Metazoa > Chordata > Actinopteri > Salmoniformes > Salmonidae > Salmo > Salmo salar. The sequence goes on along the minus strand of NC_138294.1, from coordinate 37,908,767 downwards.
TGCATGCATGGGTTCGAATCCCATCCTCATCGAGCAACCAAAAAAATAAGACCTTTTTTATGGCACTGTAAGATTTTGACTTACGCAAACATTGGTAAGATGGCCGACTGCCACCGCAAGAGCACAGAACTTGGTATCTGAGTGGTGAAGGCGATGAACTACATGTGTAGATTGGAAAACCAACCTCTTCGCAAATGTTTTTTTTATTTCTTCTCTTGCATGGCCCCACATGAATATAGAATCCCTGCACACTCCTAGAGCGACTGATAAGATTCAGGTATTGAAGAATAGCTTTACCAAGGGCAACCTCAACGGTGGGATTTGAACCGACACCTCCACACACTTAATCAAGCACTTTAGACCACTCAGCCTGACAACACATTTGTTAAATGTCTCGATGGGATCGACACATGGCCCTGCCGTTGCAATGCCTAACTTTCATCGATTTCAATCATGGGTTTACATACAGCAACTACAGTTTGTGGTGGAAAATACCACGTGTGTACAAACGGATGAGGTGGCCGAGTGGTTAAGGCGATGGACTGCTAATCCATTGTGCTCTGCATGCATGGGTTTGAATCCCATCCTCATCGAGCAACCAAAAAAATAAGACCTTTTTTATGGCACTGTAAGATTTTGACTTACGCAAACATTGGTAAGATGGCCGACTGCCACCGCAAGAGCACAGAACTTGGTATCTGAGTGGTGAAGGCGATGAACTACATGTGTAGATTGGAAAACCAACCTCTTCGCAAATGTTTTTTTTATTTCTTCTCTTGCATGGCCCCACATGAATATAGAATCCCTGCACACTCCTAGAGCGACTGATAAGATTCAGGTATTGAAGAAAAGCTTTACCAAGGGCAACCTCAATGATGGGATTTGAACCGACACCTCCACACACTTAATCAAGCACTTTAGACCACTCAGCCTGACAACACATTTGTTAAATGTCTCGATGGGATCGACACATGGCCCTGCCGTTGCAATGCCTAACTTTCATCGATTTCAATCATGGGTTTACATACAGCAACTACAGTTTGTGGTGGAAAATACCACATGAGTACAAATGGATGAGGTGGCCGAGTGGTTAAGGCGATGGACTGCTAATCCATTGTGCTCTGCATGCATGGGTTCGAATCCCATCCTCATCGAGCAACCAAAAAAATAAGACTTTTTTTATGGCACTGTAAGATTTTGACTTACGCAAACATTGGTAAGATGGCCGACTGCCACCGCAAGAGCACAGAACTTGGTATCTGAGTGGTGAAGGCGATGAACTACATGTGTAGATTGGAAAACCAACCTCTTCGCAAATGTTTTTTTTATTTCTTCTCTTGCATGGCCCCACATGAATATAGAATCCCTGCACACTCCTAGAGCGACTGATAAGATTCAGGTATTGAAGAAAAGCTTTACCAAGGGCAACCTCAATGATGGGATTTGAACCGACACCTCCACACACTTAATCAAGCACTTTAGACCACTCAGCCTGACAACACATTTGTTAAATGTCTCGATGGGATCGACACATGGCCCTGCCGTTGCAATGCCTAACTTTCATCGATTTCAATCATGGGTTTACATACAGCAACTACAGTTTGTGGTGGAAAATACCACATGAGTACAAACGGATGAGGTGGCCGAGTGGTTAAGGCGATGGACTGCTAATCCATTGTGCTCTGCATGCATGGGTTCGAATCCCATCCTCATCGAGCAACCAAAAAAATATGACTTTTTTTATGGCACTGTAAGATTTTGACTTACGCAAACATTGGTAAGATGGCCGACTGCCACCGCAAGAGCACAGAACTTGGTATCTGAGTGGTGAAGGCGATGAACTACATGTGTAGATTGGAAAACCAACCTCTTCGCAAATGTTTTTTTTATTTCTTCTCTTGCATGGCCCCACATGAATATAGAATCCCTGCACACTCCTAGAGCGACTGATAAGATTCAGGTATTGAAGAAAAGCTTTACCAAGGGCAACCTCAATGATGGGATTTGAACCGACACCTCCACACACTTAATCAAGCACTTTAGACCACTCAGCCTGACAACACATTTGTTAAATGTCTCGATGGGATCGACACATGGCCCTGCCGTTGCAATGCCTAACTTTCATCGATTTCAATCATGGGTTTACATACAGCAACTACAGTTTGTGGGTGAAAATACCACGTGTGTACAAACGGATGAGGTGGCCGAGTGGTTAAGGCGATGGACTGCTAATCCATTGTGCTCTGCATGCATGGGTTCGAATCCCATCCTCATCGAGCAACCAAAAAAATAAGACCTTTTTTATGGCACTGTAAGATTTTGACTTACGCAAACATTGGTAAGATGGCCGACTGCCACCGCAAGAGCACAGAACTTGGTATCTGAGTGGTGAAGGCGATGAACTACATGTGTAGATTGGAAAACCAACCTCTTCGCAAATGTTTTTTTTATTTCTTCTCTTGCATGGCCCCACATGAATATAGAATCCCTGCACACTCCTAGAGCGACTGATAAGATTCAGGTATTGAAGAATAGCTTTACCAAGGGCAACCTCAACGGTGGGATTTGAACCAACACCTCCACACACTTAATCAAGCACTTTAGACCACTCAGCCTGACAACACATTTGTTAAATGTCTCGATGGGATCGACACATGGCCCTGCCGTTGCAATGCCTAACTTTCATCGATTTCAATCATGGGTTTACATACAGCAACTACAGTTTGTGGGTGGAAAATGCCACATGTGTACAAACGGATGAGGTGGCCGAGTGGTTAAGGCGATGGACTGCTAATCCATTGTGCTCTGCATGCATGGGTTTGAATCCCATCCTCATCGAGCAACCAAAAAAATAAGACTTTTTTTATGGCACTGTAAGATTTTGACTTACGCAAACATTGGTAAGATGGCCGACTGCCACCGCAAGAGCACAGAACTTGGTATCTGAGTGGTGAAGGCGATGAACTACATGTGTAGATTGGAAAACCAACCTCTTCGCAAATGTTTTTTTTATTTCTTCTCTTGCATGGCCCCACATGAATATAGAATCCCTGCACACTCCTAGAGCGACTGATAAGATTCAGGTATTGAAGAAAAGCTTTACCAAGGGCAACCTCAACGGTGGGATTTGAACCGACACCTCCACACACTTAATCAAGCACTTTAGACCACTCAGCCTGACAACACATTTGTTAAATGTCTCGATGGGATCGACACATGGCCCTGCCGTTGCAATGCCTAACTTTCATCGATTTCAATCATGGGTTTACATACAGCAACTACAGTTTGTGGTGGAAAATACCACGTGTGTACAAACGGATGAGGTGGCCGAGTGGTTAAGGCGATGGACTGCTAATCCATTGTGCTCTGCATGCATGGGTTTGAATCCCATCCTCATCGAGCAACCAAAAAAATAAGACCTTTTTTATGGCACTGTAAGATTTTGACTTACGCAAACATTGGTAAGATGGCCGACTGCCACCGCAAGAGCACAGAACTTGGTATCTGAGTGGTGAAGGCGATGAACTACATGTGTAGATTGGAAAACCAACCTCTTCGCAAATGTTTTTTTTATTTCTTCTCTTGCATGGCCCCACATGAATATAGAATCCCTGCACACTCCTAGAGCGACTGATAAGATTCAGGTATTGAAGAAAAGCTTTACCAAGGGCAACCTCAATGATGGGATTTGAACCGACACCTCCACACACTTAATCAAGCACTTTAGACCACTCAGCCTGACAACACATTTGTTAAATGTCTCGATGGGATCGACACATGGCCCTGCCGTTGCAATGCCTAACTTTCATCGATTTCAATCATGGGTTTACATACAGAAACTACAGTTTGTGGTGGAAAATACCACGTGTGTACAAACGGATGAGGTGGCCGAGTGGTTAAGGCGATGGACTGCTAATCCATTGTGCCCTGCATTCATGTGTTTGAATCCCATCCTCATCGAGCAACCAAAAAAATAAGACCTTTTTTATGGCACTGTAAGATTTTGACTTACGCAAACATTGGTAAGATGGCCGACTGCCACCGCAAGAGCACAGAACTTGGTATCTGAGTGGTGAAGGCGATGAACTACATGTGTAGATTGGAAAACCAACCTCTTCGCAAATGTTTTTTTTATTTCTTCTCTTGCATGGCCCCACATGAATATAGAATCCCTGCACACTCCTAGAGCGACTGATAAGATTCAGGTATTGAAGAATAGCTTTACCAAGGGCAACCTCAACGGTGGGATTTGAACCGACACCTCCACACACTTAATCAAGCACTTTAGACCACTCAGCCTGACAACACATTTGTTAAATGTCTCGATGGGATCGACACATGGCCCTGCCGTTGCAATGCCTAACTTTCATCGATTTCAATCATGGGTTTACATACAGCAACTACAGTTTGTGGTGGAAAATACCACGTGTGTACAAACGGATGAGGTGGCCGAGTGGTTAAGGCGATGGACTGCTAATCCATTGTGCTCTGCATGCATGGGTTCGAATCCCATCCTCATCGAGCAACCAAAAAAATAAGACCTTTTTTATGGCACTGTAAGATTTTGACTTACGCAAACATTGGTAAGATGGCCGACTGCCACCGCAAGAGCACAGAACTTGGTATCTGAGTGGTGAAGGCGATGAACTACATGTGTAGATTGGAAAACCAACCTCTTCGCAAATGTTTTTTTTATTTCTTCTCTTGCATGGCCCCACATGAATATAGAATCCCTGCACACTCCTAGAGCGACTGATAAGATTCAGGTATTGAAGAATAGCTTTACCAAGGGCAACCTCAACGGTGGGATTTGAACCGACACCTCCACACACTTAATCAAGCACTTTAGACCACTCAGCCTGACAACACATTTGTTAAATGTCTCGATGGGATCGACACATGGCCCTGCCGTTGCAATGCCTAACTTTCATTGATTTCAATCATGGGTTTACATACAGCAACTACAGTTTGTGGGGGCAACTGCCACTTGTGTACAGCGGATGAGGTGGCCGAGTGGTTAAGGCGATGGACTGCTAATCCATTGTGCTCTGCATGCATGGGTTCGAATCCCATCCTCATCGAGCAACCAAAAAAATAAGACCTTTTTTATGGCACTGTAAGATTTTGACTTACGCAAACATTGGTAAGATGGCCGACTGCCACCGCAAGAGCACAGAACTTGGTATCTGAGTGGTGAAGGCGATGAACTACATGTGTAGATTGGAAAACCAACCTCTTCGCAAATGTTTTTTTTTAATTTCTTCTCTTGCATGGCCCCACATGAATATAGAATCCCTGCACACTCCTAGAGCAACTGATAAGATTCAGGTATTGAAGAATAGCTTTACCAAGGGCAACCTCAACGGTGGGATTTGAACCGACACCTCCACACACTTAATCAAGCACTTTAGACCACTCAGCCTGACAACACATTTGTTAAATGTCTCGATGGGATGGACACATGGCCCTGCCGTTGCAATGCCTAACTTTCATCGATTTCAATCATGGGTTTACATACAGCAACTACAGTTTGTGGGTGAAAATGCCACATGTGTACAAACGGATGAGGTGGCCGAGTGGTTAAGGCGATGGACTGCTAATCCATTGTGCTCTGCATGCATGGGTTCGAATCCCATCCTCATCGAGCAACCAAAAAAATAAGACCTTTTTTATGGCACTGTAAGATTTTGACTTACGCAAACATTGGTAAGATGGCCGACTGCCACCGCAAGAGCACAGAACTTGGTATCTGAGTGGTGAAGGCGATGAACTACATGTGTAGATTGGAAAACCAACCTCTTCGCAAATGTTTTTTTTATTTCTTCTCTTGCATGGCCCCACATGAATATAGAATCCCTGCACACTCCTAGAGCAACTGATAAGATTCAGGTATTGAAGAATAGCTTTACCAAGGGCAACCTCAACGGTGGGATTTGAACCGACACCTCCACACACTTAATCAAGCACTTTAGACCACTCAGCCTGACAACACATTTGTTAAATGTCTCGATGGGATCGACACATGGCCCTGCCGTTGCAATGCCTAACTTTCATCGATTTCAATCATGGGTTTACATACAGCAACTACAGTTTGTGGTGGAAAATACCACGTGTGTACAAACGGATGAGGTGGCCGAGTGGTTAAGGCGATGGACTGCTAATCCATTGTGCCCTGCATGCATGGGTTTGAATCCCATCCTCATCGAGCAACCAAAAAAATAAGACCTTTTTTATGGCACTGTAAGATTTTGACTTACGCAAACATTGGTAAGATGGCCGACTGCCACCGCAAGAGCACAGAACTTGGTATCTGAGTGGTGAAGGCGATGAACTACATGTGTAGATTGGAAAACCAACCTCTTCGCAAATGTTTTTTTTATTTCTTCTCTTGCATGGCCCCACATGAATATAGAATCCCTGCACACTCCTAGAGCGACTGATAAGATTCAGGTATTGAAGAATAGCTTTACCAAGGGCAACCTCAACGGTGGGATTTGAACCGACACCTCCACACACTTAATCAAGCACTTTAGACCACTCAGCCTGACAACACATTTGTTAAATGTCTCGATGGGATCGACACATGGCCCTGCCGTTGCAATGCCTAACTTTCATCGATTTCAATCATGGGTTTACATACAGCAACTACAGTTTGTGGTGGAAAATACCACGTGTGTACAAACGGATGAGGTGGCCGAGTGGTTAAGGCGATGGACTGCTAATCCATTGTGCTCTGCATGCATGGGTTCGAATCCCATCCTCATCGAGCAACCAAAAAAATAAGACTTTTTTTATGGCACTGTAAGATTTTGACTTACGCAAACATTGGTAAGATGGCCGACTGCCACCGCAAGAGCACAGAACTTGGTATCTGAGTGGTGAAGGCGATGAACTACATGTGTAGATTGGAAAACCAACCTCTTCGCAAATGTTTTTTTTATTTCTTCTCTTGCATGGCCCCACATGAATATAGAATCCCTGCACACTCCTAGAGCGACTGATAAGATTCAGGTATTGAAGAATAGCTTTACCAAGGGCAACCTCAACGGTGGGATTTGAACCGACACCTCCACACACTTAATCAAGCACTTTAGACCACTCAGCCTGACAACACATTTGTTAAATGTCTCGATGGGATCGACACATGGCCCTGCCGTTGCAATGCCTAACTTTCATCGATTTCAATCATGGGTTTACATACAGCAACTACAGTTTGTGGGGGAAAATGCCACGTGTGTACAAACGGATGAGGTGGCCGAGTGGTTAAGGCGATGGACTGCTAATCCATTGTGCCCTGCATGCATGGGTTTGAATCCCATCCTCATCGAGCAACCAAAAAATTAAGACCTTTTTTATGGCACTGTAAGATTTTGACTTACGCAAACATTGGTAAGATGGCCGACTGCCACCGCAAGAGCACAGAACTTGGTATCTGAGTGGTGAAGGCGATGAACTACATGTGTAGATTGGAAAACCAACCTCTTCGCAAATGTTTTTTTTATTTCTTCTCTTGCATGGCCCCACATGAATATAGAATCCCTGCACACTCCTAGAGCGACTGATAAGATTCAGGTATTGAAGAATAGCTTTACCAAGGGCAACCTCAACGGTGGGATTTGAACCGACACCTCCACACACTTAATCAAGCACTTTAGACCACTCAGCCTGACAACACATTTGTTAAATGTCTCGATGGGATCGACACATGGCCCTGCCGTTGCAATGCCTAACTTTCATCGATTTCAATCATGGGTTTACATACAGCAACTACAGTTTGTGGTGGAAAATACCACGTGTGTACAAACGGATGAGGTGGCCGAGTGGTTAAGGCGATGGACTGCTAATCCATTGTGCTCTGCATGCATGGGTTCGAATCCCATCCTCATCGAGCAACCAAAAAAATAAGACCTTTTTTATGGCACTGTAAGATTTTGACTTACGCAAACATTGGTAAGATGGCCGACTGCCACCGCAAGAGCACAGAACTTGGTATCTGAGTGGTGAAGGTGATGAACTACATGTGTAGATTGGAAAACCAACCTCTTCGCAAATGTTTTTTTTATTTCTTCTCTTGCATGGCCCCACATGAATATAGAATCCCTGCACACTCCTAGAGCAACTGATAAGATTCAGGTATTGAAGAATAGCTTTACCAAGGGCAACCTCAACGGTGGGATTTGAACCGACACCTCCACACACTTAATCAAGCACTTTAGACCACTCAGCCTGACAACACATTTGTTAAATGTCTCGATGGGATCGACACATGGCTCTGCCGTTGCAATGCCTAACTTTCATTGATTTCAATCATGGGTTTACATACAGCAACTACAATTTGTGGGGGCAACTGCCACTTATGTACCAACGGATTGAGCTGGCCGAGTGGTTAAGGCGATGGACTGATAATCTATTGTGCTCTGAATGCATGGGTTCATATCCCATCCTCATCGAGCAACCAAAAATATAAGATCTTTTTTATGGCACTGTAAGATTTTGACTTACGCAAACATTGGTAAGATGGCCGACTGCCACCGCATGAGCACAGAACTTGGTGTCTGAGTGGTGAAGGTGATGAACTACATGTGTAGATTGGAAAACCAACCTCTTCGCAAATGTTTTTTTTATTTCTTCTCTTGCATGGCCCCACATGAATATAGAATCCCTGCACACTCCTAGAGCAACTGATAAGATTCAGGTATTGAAGAATAGCTTTACCAAGGGCAACCTCAACGGTGGGATTTGAACCGACACCTCCACACACTTAATCAAGCACTTTAGACCACTCAGCCTGACAACACATTTGTTAAATGTCTCGATGGGATCGACACATGGCTCTGCCGTTGCAATGCCTAACTTTCATTGATTTCAATCATGGGTTTACATACAGCAACTACAATTTGTGGGGGCAACTGCCACTTATGTACCAACGATTGAGCTGGCCGAGTGGTTAAGGCGATGGACTGCTAATCTATTGTGCTCTGCATGCATGGGTTCGAATCCCATCCTCATCGAGCAAACAAAAATATAAGACCTTTTTTTATGGCACTGTAAGATTTTGACTTACGCAAACATTGGTAAGATGGCCGACTGCCACCGCATGAGCACAGAACTTGGTGTCTGAGTGGTGAAGGTGATGAACTACATGTGTAGATTGGAAAACCAACCTCTTCGCAAATGTTTTTTTTATTTCTTCTCTTGCATGGCTCCACATGAATATAGAATCCCTGCACACTCCTAGAGCAACTGATAAGATTCAGGTAATGAAGAATAGCTTTACCAAGGGCAACCTCAACGGTGGGATTTGAACCGACACCTCCACACACTTAATCAAGCACTTTAGACCACTCAGCCTGACAACACATTTGTTAAATGTCTCGATGGGATCGACACATGGCTCTGCCGTTGCAATGCCTAACTTTCATTGATTTCAATCATGGGTTTCCATACAGCAACTACAATTTGTTGGGGCAACTGCCACTTATGTACCAACGGATGAGGTGGCCGAGTGGTTAAGGCGATGGACTGCTAATCCATTGTGCTCTGCATGCATGGGTTCGAATCCCATCCTCATCGAGCAAACAAAAAATTAAGACCTTTGTTTATGGCACTGTAAGATTTTGACTTACGCAAACATTGGTAAGATGGCCGACTGCCACCGCAAGAGCACAGAACTTGGTATCTGAGTGGTGAAGGTGATGAACTACATGTGTAGATTGGAAAACCAACCTCTTCGCAAATGTTTTTTTTATTTCTTATCTTGCATGGCCCCACATGAATATAGAATCCCTGCACACTCCTAGAGCAACTGATAAGATTCAGGTATTGAAGAATAGCTTTACCAAGGGCAACCTCAACGGTGGGATTTGAACCGACACCTCCACACACTTAATCAAGCACTTTAGACCACTCAGCCTGACAACACATTTGTTAAATGTCTCGATGGGATCGACACATGGCTCTGCCGTTGCAATGCCTAACTTTCATTGATTTCAATCATGGGTTTACATACAGCAACTACAATTTGTGGGGGCAACTGCCACTTATGTACCAACGAATGAGCTGGCCGAGTGGTTAACCTCTTGGGGCTAGGTGGGACGCTAGCGTGCCACCCGTGGTGCACTCCATCAACAGCAGGTGCATTTCAAGAGCGGCAAATTTGAATCCAAATAAATGTCAAAATTCAAATTTTTCAAATATACAACTATTTTACACCATTTGAAAGATAAACATCTCCTTAATCTAACCACGTTTTACGATTTCAAAAAGGTTTTACGGCGAAAGCATAAATTTAGAGTATGTTAGGACAGTACATTTACAAGAGTTGTGTGTAATGTTTTGTCAAGTCAAAGACAGGGTCACCAAAACCATAAAACCAGCTAAAATGATGCACTAACCTTTTACAATCTCCATCAGATGACACTCCTAGGACATTATGTTAGACAATGCATGCATTTTTAGTTCTATCAAGTTCATATTTATATCCAAAAACAGCGTTTTACTATGGCATTGATGTTGAGGAAATCGTTTCCCTCCAATAACCGGCAGTCAAGTCAGCGTAACAAATTAAATAATTAAAATTAGAAAACATTGGTAAAATATTATATTGTCATTTAAAGAATTATAGATTTACATCTCTTGAACGCAATCAACTTGCCAGATTTAAAAATAACCTTACTGGGAAATCACACTTTGCAATAATCTGAGCACTGCGCCCAGAAAAATACGCGTTGCGATACAGACTAGACGTCATGTTGGGGAGATCTAAAATCGAAAATACTATGTAAATAATCCATTACCTTTGATTCTCTTCATCAGATGTCACTTCCAGGTATCACAGGTCCATAACGAATGTAGTTTTGTTCAAAAAAGCTCATCATTTATGTCCAAAAATCTCCGTCTCGTTAGCACATGATGTAAGCCAGCCGGACTTCTCGTCATGAACGAGGGGAAAAAACATATTTCCGTTCGTTCAAACATGTCAAACGTTGTATAGCATAAATCATTAGGGCCTTTTTTAACCAGAACATGAATAATATTCAAGGTGGACGAATGCATACTCTTTTATAACGTATTGGAACGAGGGTACCCAACATGAACTAGCGCGCCAGGTGTCTAATGGGACATCAACGTTCCATGGCTCTTGTTCGGTCAGATCTCCCTCCAGAAGACTCAAAACACTTTGTAAAGGCTGGTGACATCTAGTGGAAGCAATAGGAAGTGCCAAAATATTCCTAAACCCCTGTGTTTTTCAATGGGATAGGTTTAAAGTCAATACAACACATCAGGTATCCACTTCCTGTCAGAAAATGTCTCAGGGTTTTGCCTGCCAAATGAGTTCTGTTATACTCACAGACACCATTCAAACAGTTTTGGAAACTTTAGAGTGTTTTCTATCCATATATAATAAGTATATGCATATTCTAGTTACTGGGTAGGATTAGTAACCAGATTAAATCGGGTACATTTTTTTTATCCAGACGTGCAAATGCTGCCCCCTAGACCCAACAGGTTAAGGCGATGGACTGCTAATCTATTGTGCTCTGCATGCATGGGTTCGAATCCCATCCTCATCGAGCAAACAAAAATATAAGACCTTTTTTATGGCACTGTAAGATTTTGACTTACGCAAACATTGGTAAGATGGCCGACTGCCACCGCATGAGCACAGAACTTGGTGTCTGAGTGGTGAAGGTGATGAACTACATGTGTAGATTGGAAAACCAACCTCTTCGCAAATGTTTTTTTTATTTCTTCTCTTGCATGGCCCCACATGAATATAGAATCCCTGCACACTCCTAGAGCGACTGATAAGATTCAGGTATTGAAGAATAGCTTTACCAAGGGCAACCTCAACGGTGGGATTTGAACCGACACCTCCACACACTTAATCAAGCACTTTAGACCACTCAGCCTGACAACACATTTGTTAAATGTCTCGATGGGATCGACACACGGCTCTGCCGTTGCAATGCCTAACTTTCATTGATTTCAATCATGGGTTTACATACAGCAACTACAATTTGTGGGGGCAACTGCCACTTATGTACCAACGGATGAGGTGGCCGAGTGTTTAAGGCGATGGACTGCTAATCCATTGTGCTCTGCATGCATGGGTTCGAAGCCCATCCTCATCGAGCAATCAAAAAAATAAGACCTTTTTTATGGCACTGTACGATTTTGACTTACGCAAACATTGGTAAGATGGCCAACTGCCACCGCAAGAGCACAGATCTTGGTATCTGAGTGGTGAAGGCGATGAACTACATGTGTAGATTGGAAAACCAACCTCTTCGCAAATGTTTTTTTTTATTTGTTCTCTTGCATGGCCCCACATGAATATAGAATCCCTGCACACTCCTAGAGCAACTGATAAGATTCAGGTAATGAAGAATAGCTTTACCAAGGGCAAACTCAACGGTGGGATTTGAACCGACACCTCCACACACTTAATCAAGCACTTTAGACCACTCAGCCTGACAACACATTTGTTAAATGTCTCGATGGGATGGACACATGGCCCTGCCGTTGCAATGCCTAACTTTCATCGATTTCAATCATGGGTTTACATACAGCAACTGCAGTTTGTGGGGGAAAATACCAAATGTGTACAAATGGATGAGGTGGCCGAGTGGTTAAGGCGATGGACTGCTAATCCATTGTGCTCTGCATGCATGGGTTCGAATCCCATCCTCATCGAGCAATCAAAAAAATAAGACCTTTTTTATGGCACTGTACGATTTTGACTTACGCAAACATTGGTAAGATGGCCGACTGCCACCGCATGAGCACAGAACTTGGTATCTGAGTGGTGAAGGCGATGAACTACATGTGTAGATTGGAAAACCAACCTCTTCGCAAATGTTTTTTTTATTTCTTCTCTTGCATGGCCCCACATGAATATAGAATCCCTGCACACTCCTAGAGCGACTGATAAGATTCAGGTATTGAAGAATAGCTTTACCAAGGGCAACCTCAACGGTGGGATTTGAACCGACACCTCCACACACTTAATCAAGCACTTTAGACCACTCAGCCTGACAACACATTTGTTAAATGTCTCGATGGGATGGACACATGGCCCTGCCGTTGCAATGCCTAACTTTCATCGATTTCAATCATGGGTTTACATACAGCAACTGCAGTTTGTGGGGGAAAATACCACATGTGTACAAACGGATGAGGTGGCTGAGTGGTTAAGGCGATGGACTGCTAATCCATTGTGCTCTGCATGCATGGGTTTGAATCCCATCCTCATCGAGCAATCAAAAAAATAAGACCTTTTTTATGGCACTGTACGATTTTGACTTACGCAAACATTGGTAAGATGGCCGACTGCCACCGCATGAGCACAGAACTTGGTGTCTGAGTGGTGAAGGTGATGAACTACATGTGTAGATTGGAAAACCAACCTCTTCGCAAATGTTTTTTTTATTTCTTCTCTTGCATGGCCCCACATGAATATAGAATCCCTGCACACTCCTAGAGCAACTGATAAGATTCAGGTAATGAAGAATAGCTTTACCAAGGGCAACCTCAACGGTGGGATTTGAACCGACACCTCCACACACTTAATCAAGCACTTTAGACCACTCAGCCTGACAACACATTTGTTAAATGTCTCGATGGGATCGACACATGGCTCTGCCGTTGCAATGCCTAACTTTCATTGATTTCAATCATGGGTTTACATACAGCAACTACAATTTGTGGGGGCAACTGCCACTTATGTACCAACGAATGAGCTGGCCGAGTGGTTAAGGCGATGGACTGCTAATCTATTGTGCTCTGCATGCATGGGTTCGAATCCCATCCTCATCGAGCAAACAAAAATATAAGACCTTTTTTTATGGCACTGTAAGATTTTGACTTACGCAAACATTGGTAAGATGGCCGACTGCCACCGCATGAGCACAGAACTTGGTGTCTGAGTGGTGAAGGTGATGAACTACATGTGTAGATTGGAAAACCAACCTCTTCGCAAATGTTTTTTTTATTTGTTCTCTTGCATGGCCCCACATGAATATAGAATCCCTGCACACTCCTAGAGCGACTGATAAGATTCAGGTATTGAAGAATAGCTTTACCAAGGGCAACCTCAACGGTGGGATTTGAACCGACACCTCCACACACTTAATCAAGCACTTTAGACCACTCAGCCTGACAACACATTTGTTAAATGTCTCGATGGGATGGACACATGGCCCTGCCGTTGCAATGCCTAACTTTCATCGAATTCAATCATGGGTTTACATACAGCAAGTGCAGTTTGTGGGGGAAAATACCACCTGTGTACCAACGGATGAGGTGGCCGAGTGGTTAAGGCGATAGACTGCTAATCCATTGTGCTCTGAATGCATGGGTTCGTATCCCATCCTCATCGAGCAACCAAAAATATAAGATCTTTTTTATGGCACTGTAAGATTTTGACTTACGCAAACATTGGTAAGATGGCCGACTGCCACCGCATGAGCACAGAACTTGGTGTCTGAGTGGTGAAGGTGATGAACTACATGTGTAGATTGGAAAACCAACCTCTTCGCAAATGTTTTTTTTATTTCTTCTCTTGCATGGCCCCACATGAATATAGAATCCCTGCACACTCCTAGAGCGACTGATACGATTCAGGTATTGAAGAATAGCTTTACCAAGGGCAACCTCAACTTTGGGATTTGAACCGACACCTCCACACACTTAATCAAGCACTTTAGACCACTCAGCCTGACAACACATTTGTTAAATGTCTCGATGGGATCGACACATGGCTCTGCCGTTGCAATGCCTAACTTTCATTGATTTCAATCATGGGTTTCCATACAGCAACTACAATTTGTTGGGGCAACTGCCACTTATGTACCAACGGATGAGGTGGCCGAGTGGTTAAGGCGATGGACTGCTAATCCATTGTGCCCTGCATGCATGGGTTCGAATCCCATCCTCATCGAGCAAACAAAAAATTAAGACCTTTGTTTATGGCACTGTAAGATTTTGACTTACGCAAACATTGGTAAGATGGCCGACTGCCACCGCATGAGCACAGAACTTGGTGTCTGAGTGGTGAAGGTGATGAACTACATGTGTAGATTGGAAAACCAACCTCTTCGCAAATGTTTTTTTTATTTCTTCTCTTGCATGGCCCCACATGAATATAGAATCCCTGCACACTCCTAGAGCAACTGATAAGATTCAGGTATTGAAGAATAGCTTTACCAAGGGCAACCTCAACGGTGGGATTTGAACCGACACCTCCACACACTTAATCAAGCACTTTAGACCACTCAGCCTGACAACACATTTGTTAAATGTCTCGATGGGATCGACACATGGCTCTGCCGTTGCAATGCCTAACTTTCATTGATTTCAATCATGGGTTTCCATACAGCAACTACAATTTGTTGGGGCAACTGCCACTTATGTACCAACGGATGAGGTGGCCGAGTGGTTAAGGCGATGGACTGCTAATCCATTGTGCTCTGCATGCATGGGTTCGAATCCCATCCTCATCGAGCAAACAAAAAATTAAGACCTTTGTTTATGGCACTGTAAGATTTTGACTTACGCAAACATTGGTAAGATGGCCGACTGCCACCGCAAGAGCACAGAACTTGGTATCTGAGTGGTGAAGGTGATGAACTACATGTGTAGATTGGAAAACCAACCTCTTCGCAAATGTTTTTTTTATTTCTTATCTTGCATGGCCCCACATGAATATAGAATCCCTGCACACTCCTAGAGCAACTGATAAGATTCAGGTATTGAAGAATAGCTTTACCAAGGGCAACCTCAACGGTGGGATTTGAACCGACACCTCCACACACTTAATCAAGCACTTTAGACCACTCAGCCTGACAACACATTTGTTAAATGTCTCGATGGGATCGACACATGGCTCTGCCGTTGCAATGCCTAACTTTCATTGATTTCAATCATGGGTTTACATACAGCAACTACAATTTGTGGGGGCAACTGCCACTTATGTACCAACGAATGAGCTGGCCGAGTGGTTAACCTCTTGGGGCTAGGTGGGACGCTAGCGTGCCACCCGTGGTGCACTCCATCAACAGCAGGTGCATTTCAAGAGCGGCAAATTTGAATCCAAATAAATGTCAAAATTCAAATTTTTCAAATATACAACTATTTTACACCATTTGAAAGATAAACATCTCCTTAATCTAACCACGTTTTACGATTTCAAAAAGGTTTTACGGCGAAAGCATAAATTTAGAGTATGTTAGGACAGTACATTTACAAGAGTTGTGTGTAATGTTTTGTCAAGTCAAAGACAGGGTCACCAAAACCATAAAACCAGCTAAAATGATGCACTAACCTTTTACAATCTCCATCAGATGACACTCCTAGGACATTATGTTAGACAATGCATGCATTTTTAGTTCTATCAAGTTCATATTTATATCCAAAAACAGCGTTTTACTATGGCATTGATGTTGAGGAAATCGTTTCCCTCCAATAACCGGCAGTCAAGTCAGCGTAACAAATTAAATAATTAAAATTAGAAAACATTGGTAAAATATTATATTGTCATTTAAAGAATTATAGATTTACATCTCTTGAACGCAATCAACTTGCCAGATTTAAAAATAACCTTACTGGGAAATCACACTTTGCAATAATCTGAGCACTGCGCCCAGAAAAATACGCGTTGCGATACAGACTAGACGTCATGTTGGGGAGATCTAAAATCGAAAATACTATGTAAATAATCCATTACCTTTGATTCTCTTCATCAGATGTCACTTCCAGGTATCACAGGTCCATAACGAATGTAGTTTTGTTCAAAAAAGCTCATCATTTATGTCCAAAAATCTCCGTCTCGTTAGCACATGATGTAAGCCAGCCGGACTTCTCGTCATGAACGAGGGGAAAAAACATATTTCCGTTCGTTCAAACATGTCAAACGTTGTATAGCATAAATCATTAGGGCCTTTTTTAACCAGAACATGAATAATATTCAAGGTGGACGAATGCATACTCTTTTATAACGTATTGGAACGAGGGTACCCAACATGAACTAGCGCGCCAGGTGTCTAATGGGACATCAACGTTCCATGGCTCTTGTTCGGTCAGATCTCCCTCCAGAAGACTCAAAACACTTTGTAAAGGCTGGTGACATCTAGTGGAAGCAATAGGAAGTGCCAAAATATTCCTAAACCCCTGTGTTTTTCAATGGGATAGGTTTAAAGTCAATACAACACATCAGGTATCCACTTCCTGTCAGAAAATGTCTCAGGGTTTTGCCTGCCAAATGAGTTCTGTTATACTCACAGACACCATTCAAACAGTTTTGGAAACTTTAGAGTGTTTTCTATCCATATATAATAAGTATATGCATATTCTAGTTACTGGGTAGGATTAGTAACCAGATTAAATCGGGTACATTTTTTTTATCCAGACGTGCAAATGCTGCCCCCTAGACCCAACAGGTTAAGGCGATGGACTGCTAATCTATTGTGCTCTGCATGCATGGGTTCGAATCCCATCCTCATCGAGCAAACAAAAATATAAGACCTTTTTTATGGCACTGTAAGATTTTGACTTACGCAAACATTGGTAAGATGGCCGACTGCCACCGCATGAGCACAGAACTTGGTGTCTGAGTGGTGAAGGTGATGAACTACATGTGTAGATTGGAAAACCAACCTCTTCGCAAATGTTTTTTTTATTTCTTCTCTTGCATGGCCCCACATGAATATAGAATCCCTGCACACTCCTAGAGCGACTGATAAGATTCAGGTATTGAAGAATAGCTTTACCAAGGGCAACCTCAACGGTGGGATTTGAACCGACACCTCCACACACTTAATCAAGCACTTTAGACCACTCAGCCTGACAACACATTTGTTAAATGTCTCGATGGGATCGACACACGGCTCTGCCGTTGCAATGCCTAACTTTCATTGATTTCAATCATGGGTTTACATACAGCAACTACAATTTGTGGGGGCAACTGCCACTTATGTACCAACGGATGAGGTGGCCGAGTGGTTAAGGCGATGGACTGCTAATCCATTGTGCTCTGCATGCTTGGGTTCGAATCCCATCCTCATCGAGCAAACAAAAAATTAAGACCTTTTTTATGGCACTGTAAGATTTTGACTTACACAAACATTGGTAAGATGGCCGACTGCCACCGCAAGAGCACAGATCTTGGTATCTGAGTGGTGAAGGCGATGAACTACATGTGTAGATTGGAAAACCAACCTCTTCGCAAATGTTTTTTTTTATTTGTTCTCTTGCATGGCCCCACATGAATATAGAATCCCTGCACACTCCTAGAGCAACTGATAAGATTCAGGTAATGAAGAATAGCTTTACCAAGGGCAACCTCAACGGTGGGATTGGAACCGACACCTCCACACAATTAATCAAGCACTTTAGACCACTCAGCCTGACAACACATTTGTTAAATGTCTCGATGGGATGGACACATGGCCCTGCCGTTGCAATGCCTAACTTTCATCGATTTCAATCATGGGTTTACATACAGCAACTGCAGTTTGTGGGGGAAAATACCACATGTGTACAAATGGATGAGGTGGCCGGGTGGTTAAGGCGATGGACTGCTAATCCATTGTGCTCTGCATGCATGGGTTCGAATCCCATCCTCATCGAGCAATCAAAAAAATAAGACCTTTTTTATGGCACTGTACGATTTTGACTTACGCAAACATTGGTAAGATGGCCGACTGCCACCGCATGAGCACAGAACTTGGTATCTGAGTGGTGAAGGCGATGAACTACATGTGTAGATTGGAAAACCAACCTCTTCGCAAATGTTTTTTTATTTCTTCTCTTGCATGGCCCCACATGAATATAGAATCCCTGCACACTCCTAGAGCGACTGATAAGATTCAGGTATTGAAGAATAGCTTTACCAAGGGCAACCTCAACGGTGGGATTTGAACCGACACCTCCACACACTTAATCAAGCACTTTAGACCACTCAGCCTGACAACACATTTGTTAAATGTCTCGATGGGATGGACACATGGCCCAGCCGTTGCAATGCCTAACTTTCATCGAATTCAATCATGGGTTTACATACAGCAACTGCAGTTTGTGGGGGAAAATACCACGTGTCTACAAACGGATGAGGTGGCCGAGTGGTTAAGCCGATGGGCTGCTAATCCATTGTGCTCTGAATGCATGGGTTCGTATCCCATCCTCATTGAGCAACCAAAAATATAAGACCTTTTTTATGGCACTGTAAGATTTTGACTTACGCAAACATTGGTAAGATGGCCGACTGCCACCGCATGAGCACAGAACTTGGTGTCTGAGTGGTGAAGGCGATGAACTACATGTGTAGATTGGAAAACCAACCTCTTCGCAAATGTTTTTTTTATTTGTTCTCTTGCATGGCCCCACATGAATATAGAATCCCTGCACACACCAAGAGCAACTGATAAGATTCAGGTAATGAAGAATAGCTTTACCAAAGGCAACCTCAACGGTGGGATTTGAACCGACACCTCCACACACTTAATCAAGCACTTTAGACCACTCAGCCTGACAACACATTTGTTAAATGTCTCGATGGGATCGACACATGGCTCTGCCGTTGCAATGCCTAACTTTCATTGATTTCAATCATGGGTTTACATACAGCAACTACAATTTGTGGGGGCAACTGCCACTTATGTACCAACGGATGAGGTGGCCGAGTGGTTAAGGTGATGGACTGCTAATCCATTGTGCTCTGCATGCATGGGTTTGAATCCCATCCTCATCGAGCGAACAAAAAATTAAGACCTTTTTTATGGCACTGTAAGATTTTGACTTACGCAAACATTGGTAAGATGGCCGACTGCCACCGCATGAGCACAGAACTTGGTATCTGAGTGGTGAAGGCGATGAACTACATGTGTAGATTGGAAAACCAACCTCTTCGCAAATGTTTTTTTTATTTCTTCTCTTGCATGGCCCCACATGAATATAGAATCCCTGCACACTCCTAGAGCAACTGATAAGATTCAGGTAATGAAGAATAGCTTTACCAAGGGCAACCTCAACGGTGGGATTTGAACCGACACCTCCACACACTTAATCAAGCACTTTAGACCACTCAGCCTGACAACACATTTGTTAAATGTCTCGATGGGATGGACACATGGCCCTGCCGTTGCAATGCCTAACTTTCATCGATTTCAATCATGGGTTTACATACAGCAACTGCAGTTTGTGGGGGAAAATACCACATGTGTACAAATGGATGAGGTGGCCGAGTGGTTAAGGCGATGGACTGCTAATCCATTGTGCTCTGCATGCATGGGTTCGAATCCCATCCTCATCGTGCAATCAAAAAAATAAGACCTTTTTTATGGCACTGTACGATTTTGACTTACGCAAACATTGGTAAGATGGCCGACTGCCACCGCATGAGCACAGAACTTGGTGTCTGAGTGGTGAAGGCGATGAACTACATGTGTAGATTGGAAAACCAACCTCTTCGCAAATGTTTTTTTTATTTGTTCTCTTGCATGGCCCCACATGAATATAGAATCCCTGCACACTCCAAGAGCAACTGATAAGATTCAGGTAATGAAGAATAGCTTTACCAAAGGCAACCTCAACGGTGGGATTTGAACCGACACCTCCACACACTTAATCAAGCACTTTAGACCACTCAGCCTGACAACACATTTGTTAAATGTCTCGATGCGATCGACACATGGCTCTGCCGTTGCAATGCCTAACTTTCATTGATTTCAATCATGGGTTTACATACAGCAACTACAATTTGTGGGGGCAACTGCCACTTATGTACCAACGGATGAGGTGGCCGAGTGGTTAAGGCGATGGAGTGCTAATCCATTGTGCTCTGCATGCATGGGTTCGAATCCCATCCTCATCGAGCAATCAAAAAAATAAGACCTTTTTTATGGCACTGTACGATTTTGACTTACGCAAACATTGGTAAGATGGCCGACTGCCACCGCATGAGCACAGAACTTGGTGTCTGAGTGGTGAAGGCGATGAACTACATGTGTAGATTGGAAAACCAACCTCTTCGCAAATGTTTTTTTTATTTGTTCTCTTGCATGGCCCCACATGAATATAGAATCCCTGCACACTCCAAGAGCAACTGATAAGATTCAGGTAATGAAGAATAGCTTTACCAAAGGCAACCTCAACGGTGGGATTTGAACCGACACCTCCACACACTTAATCAAGCACTTTAGACCACTCAGCCTGACAACACATTTGTTAAATGTCTCGATGGGATCGACACATGGCTCTGCCGTTGCAATGCCTAACTTTCATTGATTTCAATCATGGGTTTACATACAGCAACTACAATTTGTGGGGGCAACTGCCACATATGTACCAACAGATGAGGTGGCCGAGTGGTTAAGGCGATGGACTGCTAATCCATTGTGCTCTGCATGCGTGGGTTCGAATCCCATCCTCATTGAGCAAACAAAAAATTAAGACCTTTTTTATGGCACTGTAAGATTTTGACTTACGCAAACATTGGTAAGATGGCCGACTGCCACTGCATGAGCACAGAACTTGGTATCTGAGTGGTGAAGGCGATGAACTACATGTGTAGATTGGAAAACCAACCTCTTCGCAAATGTTTTTTTTATTTCTTCTCTTGCATGGCCCCACATGAATATAGAATCCCTGCACACTCCTAGAGCAACTGATAAGATTCAGGTAATGAAGAATAGCTTTACCAAGGGCAACCTCAACGGTGGGATTTGAACCGACAGCTCCACACACTTAATCAAGCACTTTAGACCACTCAGCCTGACAACACATTTGTTAAATGTCTCGATGGGATGGACACATGGCCCTGCCGTTGCAATGCCTAACTTTCATCGATTTCAATCATGGGTTTACATACAGCAACTGCAGTTTGTGGGGGAAAATACCACGTGTGTACAAACGGATGAGGTGGCCGAGTGGTTAAGGCGATGGACTGCTAATCCATTGTGCTCTGAATGCATGGATTCGTATCCCATCCTCATCGAGCAACCAAAAATATAAGACCTTTTTTATGGCACTGTAAGATTTTGACTTACGCAAACATTGGTAAGATGGCCGACTGCCACCGCATGAGCACAGAACTTGGTGTCTGAGTGGTGAAGGTGATGAACTACATGTGTAGATTGGAAAACCAACCTCTTCGCAAATCTTTTTTTTTATTTCTTCTCTTGCATGGCCCCACATGAATATAGAATCCCTGCACACTCCTAGAGCGACTGATAAGATTCAGGTATTGAAGAATAGCTTTACCAAGGGCAACCTCAACGGTGGGATTTGAACCGACACCTCCACACACTTAATCAAGCACTTTAGACCACTCAGCCTGACAACACATTTGTTAAATGTCTTGATGGGATCGACACATTGCTCTGCCGTTGCAATGCCTAACTTTCATTAATTTCAATCATGGGTTTACATACAGCAACTGCAATTTGTGGGGGCAACTGCCACTTATGTACCAACGGATGAGGTGGCCGAGTGGTTAAGGCGTTGGACTGCTAATCCATTGTGCTCTACATGCATGGTTTCGAATCCCATCCTCATCGAGCAAACCAAAAATTAAGACCTTTTTTATGGCAGTGTAAGATTTTGACTTACGCAAACATTGGTAAGATGGCCGACTGCCACCGCAAGAGCACAGAACTTGGTAACTGAGTGGTGAAGGTGATGAACAACATGTGTAGATTGGAAAACCAACCTCTTCGCAAATGTTTTTTTTATTTCTTATCTTGCATGGCCCCACATGAATATAGAATCCCTGCACACTCCTAGAGCAACTGATAAGATTCAGGTATTGAAGAATAGCTTTACCAAGGGCAACCTCAACGGTGGGATTTGAACCGACACCTCCACACACTTAATCAAGCACTTTAGACCACTCAGCCTGACAACACATTTGTTAAATGTCTCGATGGGATGGACACATGGCCCTGCCGTTGCAATGCCTAACTTTCATCGAATTCAATCATGGGTTTACATACAGCAACTGCAGTTTGTGGGGGAAAATACCACCTGTGTACAAACGGATGAGGTGGCCGAGTGGTTAAGGCGATGGACTGCTAATCCATTGTGCTCTGAATGCATGGGTTCGTATCCCATCCTCATCGAGCAACCAAAAATATAAGACCTTTTTTATGGCACTGTAAGATTTTGACTTACGCAAACATTGGTAAGATGGCCGACTGCCACCGCAAGAGCACAGAACTTGGTATCTGAGTGGTGAAGGTGATGAACTACATGTGTAGATTGGAAAACCAACCTCTTCGCAAATGTTTTTTTTATTTCTTATCTTGAATGGCCCCACATGAATATAGAATCCCTGCACACTCCTAGAGCAACTGATAACATTCAGGTATTGAAGAATAGCTTTACCAAGGGCAACCTCAACGGTGGGATTTGAACCGACACCTCCACACACTTAATCAAGCACTTTAGACCACTCAGCCTGACAACACATTTGTTAAATGTCTCGATGGGATCGACACATGGCTCTGCCGTTGCAATGCCTAACTTTCATTGATTTCAATCATGGGTTTACATACAGCAACTACAATTTGTGGGGGCAACTGCCACTTATGTACCAACGGATGAGGTGGCCGAGTGGTTAAGGCGATGGACTGCTAATCCATTGTGCTCTGCATGCATGGGTTCGAATCCCATCCTCATCGAGCAAACAAAAAATTAAGACCTTTTTTATGGCACTGTAAGATTTTGACTTACGCAAACATTGGTAAGATGGCCGACTGCCACCGCATGAGCACAGAACTTGGTGTCTGAGTGGTGAAGGTGATGAACTACATTTGTAGATTGGAAAACCAACCTCTTCGCAAATGTTTTTTTTATTTCTTCTCTTGCATGGCCCCACATGAATATAGAATCCCTGCACACTCCTAGAGCAACTGATAAGATTCAGGTATTGAAGAATACCTTTACCAAGGGCAACCTCAACTTTGGGATTTGAACCGACGCCTCCACACACTTAATCAAGCACTTTAGAAAACTCAGCCTGACAACACATTTGTTAAATGTCTCGATGGGATCGACACATGGCCCTGCCGTTGCAATACTTAACTTTCATTGATTTCAATCATGGGTTTACATACAGCAACTACAGTTTGTGGGGGCAACTGCCACTTGTGTACCTGCGGATAAGGTGGCCGAGTGGTTATGGTGATGGACTGCTAATCTATTGTGCTCTGCATGCATGGGTTCGAATCCCATCCTCATTGAGCAACCAAAAAAATAAGACCTTTTTTATGGCACTGTAAGATTTTGACTTACACAAACATTGGTAAGATGGCCGACTGCCACCACAAGGGCACAGAACTTGGTATCTGAGTGGTGAAGGCGATGAACTACATGTGTAGATTGGAAAACCAACCTCTTCGCAAATGTTTTTTTTTATTTCTTCTCTTGCATGGCCCCACATGAATATAGAATCCCTGCACACTCCTAGAGCAACTGATAAGATTCAGGTATTGAAGAATAGCTTTACCAAGGGCAACCTCAACGGTGGGATTTGAACCGACACCTCCACACACTTAATCAAGCACTTTAGACCACTCAGCCTGACAACACATTTGTTAAATGCCTCGATGGGATCGACACATGGCTCTGCCGTTGCAATGCCTAACTTTCATTGATTTCAATCATGGGTTTACATACAGCAACTACAATTTGTGGGGGCAACTGCCACTTATTTACCAAAGGATGAGGTGGCCGAGTGGTTAATGCATGGACTGCTAATCCATTGTGCTCTGCATGCATGGTTTCGAATACCATCCTCATCGAGCAAACAAAAAATTAAGACCTTTTTTATGGCACTGTAAGATTTTGACTTACGCAAACATTGGTAAGATGGCCGACTGCCAACGCAAGAGCACAGATCTTGGTATCTGAGTGGTGAAGGCTATGAACTACATGTGTAGATTGGAAAACCAACCTCTTCGCAAATGTTTTTTTTTATTTGTTCTCTTGCATGGCCCCACATGAATATAGAATCCCTGCACACTCCTAGAGCAACTGATAAGATTCAGGTAATGAAGAATAGCTTTACCAAGGGCAACCTCAACGGTTATGATTTGAACCGACACCTCCACACACTTAATCAAGCACTTTAGACCACTCAGCCTGACAACACATTTGTTAAATGTCTCGATGGGATGGACACATGGCCCTGCCGTTGCAATGCCTAACTTTCATCGATTTCAATCATGGGTTTACATACAGCAACTGCAGTTTGTGGGGGAAAATACCACATGTTTGCAAATGGATGAGGTGGCTGAGTGGTTAAGGCGATGGACTGCTAATCCATTGTGCTCTGCATGCATGGGTTCGAATCCCATCCTCATCGAGCAATCAAAAAAATAAGACTATTTTTATGGCACTGTACGATTTTGACTTACGCAAACATTGGTAAGATGGCCGACTGCCACCGCATGAGCACAGAACTTGGTATCTGAGTGGTGAAGGCGATGAACTACATGTGTAGATTGGAAAACCAACCTCTTCGCAAATGTTTTTTTTATTTCTTCTCTTGCATGGCCCCACATGAATATAGAATCCCTGCACACTCCTAGAGCGACTGATAAGATTCAGGTAATGAAGAATAGCTTTACCAAGGGCAACCTCAACGGTGGGATTTGAACCGACACCTCTAAACACACTCTATCAAGCACTTTAGACCACTCAGCCTGACAACACATTTGTTAAATGTCTCGATGGGATGGACACATGGCCCTGCCGTTGCAATGCCTAACTTTCATCGATTTCAATCATGGGTTTACATACAGCAACTGCAGTTTGTGGGGGAAAATACCACATGTTTACAAATGGATGAGGTGGCCGAGTGGTTAAGGCGATGGACTGCTAATCCATTGTGCTCTGCATTCATGGGTTCGAATCCCATCCTCATTGAGCAATAAAAAAAAAAGACCTTTTTTATGGCACTGTACGATTTTGACTTACGCAAACATTGGTAAGATGGCCGACTGCCACCGCATGAGCACAGAACTTGGTGTCTGAGTGGTGAAGGTGATGAACTACATGTGTAGATTGGAAAACCAACCTCTTCGCAAATGTTTTTTTTATTTCTTATCTTGCATGGCTCCACATGAATATAGAATCCCTGCACACTCCTAGAGCGACTGATAAGATTCAGGTATTGAAGAATAGCTTTACCAAGGGCAACCTCAACGGTGGGATTTGAACCGACACCTCCACACACTTAATCAAGCACTTTAGACCACTCAGCCTGACAACACATTTGTTAAATGTCTCGATGGGATCGACACATGGCTCTGCCGTTGCAATGCCTAACTTTCATTGATTTCAATCATGGGTTTACATACAGCAACTACAATTTGTGGGGGCAACTGCCACTTGTGTACCAACGGATGAGGTGGCCGAGTGGTTAAGGCGATTGACTGCTAATCCATTGTGCTCTGCATGCATGGGTTCGAATCCCATCCTCATCGAGCAAACAAAAAATTAAGACCTTTTTTATGGCACTGTAAGATTTTGACTTACGCAAACATTGGTAAGATGGCCGACTGCCACCGCAAGAGCACAGATCTTGGTATCTGAGTGGTGAAGGCGATGAACTACATGTGTAGATTGGAAAACCAACCTCTTCGCAAATGTTTTTTTTTATTTGTTCTCTTTCATGGCCCCACATGAATATAGAATCCCTGCACACTCCTAGAGCAACTGATAAGATTCAGGTAATGAAGAATAGCTTTACCAAGGGCAACCTCAACGGTGGGATTTGAACCAACACCTCCACACACTTAATCAAGCACTTTAGACCACTCAGCCTGACAACACATTTGTTAAATGTCTCGATGGGATGGACACATGGCCCTGCCGTTGCAATGCCTAACTTTCATCGATTTCAATCATGGGTTTACATACAGCAACTGCAGTTTGTGGGGGAAAATACCACGTGTGTACAAACGGATGAGGTGGCCGAGTGGTTAAGGCGAAGGACTGCTAATCCATTGTGCTCTGAATGCATGGGTTCGTATCCCATCCTCATCGAGCAACCAAAAATATAAGACCTTTTTTATGGCAGTGTAAGAATTTGACTTACGCAAACATTGGTAAGATGGCCGACTGCCACCGCATGAGCACAGAACTTGGTGTCTGAGTGGTGAAGGTGATGAACTACATGTGTATATTGGAAAACCAACCTCTTCGCAAATGTTTTTTTTATTTCTTCTCTTGCATGGCCCCACATGAATATAGAATCCATGCACACTCCTAGAGCGACTGATAAGATTCAGGTATTGAAGAATAGCTTTACCAAGGGCAACCTCAACGGTGGGATTTGAACCGACACCTCCACACACTTAATCAAGCACTTTAGACCACTCAGCCTGACAACAAATTTGTTAAATGTCTCGATGGGATCGACACATGGCCCTGCCGTTGCAATGCCTAACTTTCATCGAATTCAATCATGGGTTTACATACAGCAACTGCAGTTTGTGGGGGAAAATACCACGTGTGTACAAATGGATGAGGTGGCCGAGTGGTTAAGGCGATGAACTGCTGATCCATAGTGCTCTGAATGCATGGGTTCGTATCCCATCCTCATCGAGCAACCAAAAATATAAGACCATTTTTATGGCACTGTAAGAATTTGACTTACGCAAACGTTGGTAAGATGGCCGACTGCCACCGCATGAACACAGAACTTGGTGTCTGAGTGGTGAAGGTGATGAACTACATGTGTAGATTGGAAAACCAACCTCTTCGCAAATGTATTTTTTATTTCTTCTCTTGCATGGCCCCACATGAATATAGAATCCCTGCACACTCCTAGAGCGACTGATAAGATTCAGGTATTGAATAATAGCTTTACCAAGGGCAACCTCAACGGTGGGATTTGAACCGACACCTCCACACACTTAATCAAGCACTTTAGACCACTCAGCCTGACAACACATTTGTTAAATGTCTCGATGGGATCGACACATGGCTCTGCCGTTGCAATGCCTAACTTTCATTGATTTCAATCATGGGTTTACATACAGCAACTACAATTTGTGTGGGCAACTGCCACTTATGTACCAACGGATGAGGTGGCCAAGTGGTTAAGGCGATGGACTGCTAATCCATTGTGCTCTGCATGCATAGGTTCGAATCCCATCCTCATCGAGCAAACAAAAAATTAAGATCTTTTTTGTGGCACTTTAAGATTTTGACTTACGCAAACATTGGTAAGATGGCCGACTGCCACCGCAAGAGCACAGATCTTGGTATCTGAGTGGTGAAGGCGATGAACTACATGTGTAGATTGGAAAACCAACCTCTTCGCAAATGTTTTTTTTTTATTTGTTCTCTTGCATGGCCCCACATGAATATAGAATCCCTGCACACTCCTAGAGCAACTGATGAGATTCAGGTAATGAAGAATAGCTTTACCAAGGGCAACCTCAACGGTGGGATTTGAACCGACACCTCCACACACTTAATCAAGCACTTTAGACCACTCAGCCTGACAACACATTTGTTAAATGTCTCGATGGGATGGACACATGGCCCTGCCGTTGCAATGCCTAACTTTCATCGATTTCAATCATGGGTTTACATACAGCAACTGCAGTTTGTGGGGGAAAATACCATGTGTGTACAAACGGATGAGGTGGCCGAGTGGTTAAGGCGATGGACTGCTAATTCATTGTGCTCTGAATGCATGGGTTCGAATCCCATCCTCATTGAGCAATCAAAAAAAAAAGACCTTTTCTATCGCACTGCACGATTTTGACTTACGCAAACATTGGTAAGATGGCCGACTGCCACCGCATGAGCACAGAACTTGGTATCTGAGTGGTGAAGGCGATGAACTACATGTGTAGTTTGAAAAACGAACCTCTTTGCAAATGTTTTTTTTATTACTTCTCTTGCAGGGCCCCATATGAATATAGAATCCCTGCACACTCCTAGAGCGACTGATAAGATTCAGGTATTGAAGAATAGCTTTACCATGGGCAACCTCAACGGTGGGATTTGAACCGACACCTCCACACACTTAATCAAGCACTTTAGACCACTCAGCCAGACAACACATTTGTTAAATGTCTCGATGGGATGGACACATGGCCCTGCCGTTGCAATGCCTAACTTTCATCGAATTCAATCATGGGTTTACATACAGCAACAGCAGTTTGTTGGGGAAAATACCACATGTGTACAAACGGATGAGGTGGCCGAGTGGTTAAGGCGATGGACTGCTAATCCATTGTGCTCTGAACGCATGGGTTCCTATCCCATCCTCATCGAGCAACCAAAAATATAAGACTTTTTTTATGGCACTGTAAGAATTTGACTTACGCAAACATTGGTAAGATGGCCGACTGCCACCGCATGAGCACAGAACTTGGTGTCTGAGTGGTGAAGGTGATGAACTACATGTGTAGATTGGAAAACCAACCTCTTCGCAAATGTTTTTTTTATTTCTTCTCTTGCATGGCCCCACATGAATATAGAATCCCTGCACACTCCTAGAGCGACTGATAAGATTCAGGTATTGAAGAATAGCTTTACCAAGGGCAACCTCAACGGTGGGATTTGAACCGACACCTCCACACACTTAATCAAGCACTTTAGACCACTCAGCCTGACAACACATTTGTTAAATGTCTCGATGGGATCGACACATGGCTCTGCCGTTGCAATGCCTAACTTTCATTGATTTCAATCATGGGTTTACATACAGCAACTACAATTTGTGGGGGCAACTGCCACTTATGTACCAACGGATGAGGTGGCCAAGTGGTTAAGGCGATGGACTGCTAATCCATTGTGCTCTGCATGCATGGGTTCGAATCCCATCCTCATCGAGCAAACAAAAAATTAAGACCTTTTTTTATGGCACTGTAAGATTTTGACTTACGCAAACATTGGTAAGATTGCCGACTGCCACCGCAAGAGCACAGATCTTGGTATCTGAGTGGTGAAGGCGATGAACTACATGTGTAGATTGGAAAACCAACCTCTTCGCAAATGTTTTTTTTAATTTGTTCTCTTGCATGGCCCCACATGAATATAGAATCCCTGCACACTCCTAGAGCAACTGATAAGATTCAGGTAATGAAGAATAGCTTTACCAAGGGCAACCTCAACGGTGGGATTTGAACCGACACCTCCACACACTTAATCAAGCACTTTAGACCACTCAGCCTGACAACACATTTGTTAAATGTCTCGATGGGATGGACACATGGCCCTGCCGTTGCAATGCCTAACTTTCATCGATTTCAATCATGGGTTTACATACAGCAACTGCAGTTTGTGGGGGAAAATACCACGTGTGTACAAACGGATGAGGTGGCCGAGTGGTTAAGGCGATGGACTGCTAATCCATTGTGCTCTGAATGCATGGGTTCGTATCCCATCCTCATCGAGCAACCAAAAATATAAGACCTTTTTTATGGCACTGTAAGAATTTGACTTACGCAAACATTGGTAAGATGGCCGACTGCCACCGCATGAGCACAGAACTTGGTGTCTGAGTGGTGAAGGTGATGAACTACATGTGTAGATTGGAAAACCAACCTCTTCGCAAATGTTTTTTTTATTTCTTCTCTTGCATAGCCCCACATGAATATAGAATCCCTGCACACTCCTAGAGCGACTGATAAGATTCAGGTATTGAAGAATAGCTTTACCAAGGGCAACCTCAACGGTGGGATTTGAACCGACACCTCCACACACTTAATCAAGCACTTTAGACCACTCAGCCTGACAACACATTTGTTAAATGTCTCGATGGGATCGACACATGGCTCTGCCGTTGCAATGCCTAACTTTCATTGATTTCAATCAGGGGTTTACATACAGCAACTACAATTTGTGGGGGCAACTGCCACTTATGTACCAACGGATGAGGTGGCCGAGTGGTTAAGGCGCTGGACTGCTAATCCATTGTGCTCTGCATGCATGGGTTTGAATCCCAACCTCATCGAGCAAACAAAAAATTAAGACCTTTTTTATGGCACTGTAAGATTTTGACTTACGCAAACATTGGTAAGATGGCCGACTGCCACCGCAAGAGCACAGATCTTGGTATCTGAGTGGTGAAGGCGATGAACTACATGTGTAGATTGGAAAACCAACCTCTTCGCAAATGTTTTTTTTTATTTGTTCTCTTGCATGGCCCCACATGAATATAGAATCCCTGCACACTCCTAGAGCAACTGATAAGATTCAGGTAATGAAGAATCGCTTTACCAAGGGCAACCTCAACGGTGGGATTTGAACCGACACCTCCACACACTTAATCAAGCACTTTAGACCACTCAGCCTGACAACACATTTGTTAAATGTCTCGATGGGATGGACACATGGCCCTGCCGTTGCAATGCCTAACTTTCATCGATTTCAATCATGGGTTTACATACAGCAACTGCAGTTTGTGGGGGAAAATACCACATGTTTACAAATGGATGAGGTGGCCGAGTGGTTAAGGCGATGGACTGCTAATCCATTGTGCTCTGCATGCATGGGTTCGAATCCGATCCTCATCGAGCAATAAAAAAAAAAGACATTTTTTGTAGCACTGTACGATTTTGACTTACGCAAACATTGGTAAGATGGCCGACTGCCACCGCATGAGCACAGAACTTGGTATCTGAGTGGTGAAGGCGATGAACTACATGTGTAGATTGGAAAACCAACCTCTTCGCAAATGTTTTTTTTATTTCTTCTCTTGCATGGCCCCACATGAATATAGAATCCCTGCACACTCCTAGAGCGACTGATAAGATTCAGCTATTGAAGAATAGCTTTACCAAGGGCAACCTCAACGGTGGGATTTGAACCGACACCTCCACACAGTTAATCAAGCACTTTAGACCACTCAGCCTGACAACAAATTTGTTAAATGTCTCGATGGGATGGACACATGGCCCTGCCGTTGCAATGCCTAACTTTCATCGAATTCAATCATGGGTTTACATACAGCAACTGCAGTTTGTGGGGGAAAATACCACGTGTGTACAAATGGATGAGGTGGCCGAGTGGTTAAGGCGATGGACTGCTGATCCATAGTGCTCTGAATGCATGGGTTCGTATCCCATCCTCATCG
Organism: Salmo salar; assembly: GCF_965601325.2. Classification (NCBI taxonomy): domain Eukaryota; kingdom Metazoa; phylum Chordata; class Actinopteri; order Salmoniformes; family Salmonidae; genus Salmo; species Salmo salar. The sequence continues at coordinate 37,876,669 of NC_138294.1, read as the reverse complement.
AGCAACCAAAAATATAAGACCATTTTTATGGCACTGTAAGAATTTCACTTACGCAAACATTGGTAAGATGGCCGACTGCCACCGCATGAGCACAGAACTTGGTGTCTGAGTGGTGAAGGTGATGAACTACATGTGTAGATTGGAAAACCAACCTCTTCGCAAATGTTTTTTTTATTTCTTCTCTTGCATGGCCCCACATGAATATAGAATCCCTGCACACTCCTAGAGCGACTGATAAGATTCAGGTATTGAAGAATAGCTTTACCAAGGGCAACCTCAACGGTGGGATTTGAACCGACACCTCCACACACTTAATCAAGCACTTTAGACCACTCAGCCTGACAACACATTTGTTAAATGTCTCGATGGGATCGACACATGGCTCTGCCGTTGCAATGCCTAACTTTCATTGATTTCAATCATGGGTTTACATACAGCAACTACAATTTGTGGGGGCAACTGCCACTTATGTACCAACGGATGAGGTGGCCGAGTGGTTAAGGCGATGGACTGCTAATCCATTGTGCTCTGCATGCATGGGTTCGAATCCCATCCTCATCGAGCAATCAAAAAAAAAGACCTTTTTTATGGCACTGTACGATTTTGACTTACGCAAACATTGGTAAGATGGCCGACTGCCACCGCATGAGCACAGAACTTGGTATCTTTGTGGTGAAGGCGATGAACTACATGTGTAGATTGGAAAACCAACCTCTTCGCAAGTGTTTTTTTTATTTCTTCTCTTGCATGGCCCCACATGAATATAGAATCCCTGCACACTCCTAGAGCGACTGATAAGATTCAGGTATTGAAGAATAGCTTTACCAAGGGCAACCTCAACGGTGGGATTTGAACCGACACCTCCACACACTTAATCAAGCATTTTAGACCACTCAGCCAGACAACACATTTGTTAAATGTCTCGATGGGATGGACACATGGCCCTGCCGTTGCAATGCCTAACTTTCATCGAATTCAATCATGGGTTTACATACAGCAACAGCAGTTTGTTGGGGGAAAAAACACGTGTGTACAAACGGATGAGGTGGCCGAGTGGTTAAGGCGATGGACTGCTAATCCATTGTTCTCTGAATGCATGGGTTCGTATCCCATCATCATCGAGCAACCAAAAATATAAGACCTTTTTTATGGCACTGTAAGATTTTGACTTATGCAAACATTGGTAAGATGGCCGACTGCCACCGCATGAGCACAGAACTTGGTGTCTGAGTGGTGAAGGTGATGAACTACATGTGTAGATTGGAAAACCAACCTCTTCGCAAATGTTTTTTTTATTTCTTCTCTTGCATGGCCCCACATGAATATAGAATCCCTGCACACTCCTAGAGCGACTGATAAGATTCAGGTATTGAAGAATAGCTTTACCAAGGGCAACCTCAACGGTGGGATTTGAACCGACACCTCCACACACTTAATCAAGCACTTTAGACCACTCAGCCTGACAACACATTTGTTAAATGTCTCGATGGGATCGACACATGGCTCTGCCGTTGCAATGCCTAACTTTCATTGATTTCAATCATGGGTTTACATACAGCAACTACAATTTGTGGGGGCAACTGCCACTTATGTACCAACGGATGAGGTGGCCGAGTGGTTAAGGCGATGGACTGCTAATCCATTGTGCTCTGCATGCATGGGTTCGAATCCCATCCTCATCGAGCAAACAAAAAATTAAGACATTTTTATGGCACTGTAAGATTTTGACTTACGCAAACATTGGTAAGATGGCTGACTGCCACCGCAAGAGCACAGATCTTGGTATCTGAGTGGTGAAGGCGATGAACTACATGTGTAGATTGGAAAACCAACCTCTTCGCAAATGTTTTTTTTTATTTGTTCTCTTGCATGGCCCCACATGAATATAGAATCCCTGCACACTCCTAGAGCAACTGATAAGATTCAGGTAATGAAGAATAGCTTTACCAAGGGCAACCTCAACGGTGGGATTTGAACCGACACCTCCACACACTTAATCAAGCACTTTAGACCACTCAGCCTGACAACACATTTGTTAAATGTCTCGATGGGATGGACACATGGCCCTGCCGTTGCAATGCCTAACTTTCATCGATTTCAATCATGGGTTTACATACAGCAACTGCAGTTTGTGGGGGAAAATACCACATGTTTACAATTGGATGAGGTGGCCGAGTGGTTAAGGCGATGGACTGCTAATCCATTGTGCTCTGCATGCATGGGTTCGAAACCCATCCTCATTGAGCAATCAAAAAAAAAGACCTTTTATATGGCACTGTATGATTTTGACTTACGCAAACATTGGTAAGATGGCCGACTGCCACCGCAAGAGCACAGAACTTGGTATCTGAGTGGTGAAGGCGATGAACTACATGTGTAGATTGGAAAACCAACCTCTTCGCAAATGTTTTTTTTATTTCTTCTCTTGCATGGCCCCACATGAATATAGAATCCCTGCACACTCCTAGAGCGACTGATAAGATTCAGGTATTGAAGAATAGCTTTACCAAGGGCAACCTCAACGGTGGGATTTGAACCGACACCTCCACACACTTAATCAAGCACTTTAGACCACTCAGCCTGACAACACATTTGTTAAATGTCTCGATGGGATGGACACATGGCCCTGCCGTTGCAATGCCTAACTTTCATCGATTTCAATCATGGGTTTACATACAGCAACTGCAGTTTGTGGGGGAAAATACCACGTGTGTACAAACGGATGAGGTGGCCGAGTGGTTAAGGCGATGGACTGCTAATCCATTGTGCTCTGAATGCATGGGTTCGTATCCCATCCTCATCGAGCAACCAAAAATATAAGACCTCTTTTATGGCACTGTAAGATTTTGACTTACGCAAACATTGGTAAGATGGCCGACTGCCACCGCATGAGCACAAAACTTGCTATCTGAGTGGTGAAGGCGATGAACTACATGTGTAGATTGGAAAACCAACCTCTTCGCAAGTGTTTTTTTATTTCTTCTCTTGCATGGCCCCACATGAATATAGAATCCCTGCACACTCCTAGAGCGACTGATAAGATTCAGGTATTGAAGAATAGCTTTACCAAGGGCAACCTCAACGGTGGGATTTGAACCGACACCTCCACACACTTAATCAAGCACTTTAGACCACTCAGCCTGACAACACATTTGTTAAATGTCTCGATGGGATGGACACATGGCCCTGCCGTTGCAATGCCTAACTTTCATCGATTTCAATCATGGGTTTACATACAGCAACTGCAGTTTGTGGGGGAAAATACCACATGTTTACAATTGGATGAGGTGGCCGAGTGGTTAAGGCGATGGACTGCTAATCCATTGTGCTCTGCATGCATGGGTTCAAAACCCATCCTCATTGAGCAATCAAAAAAAAATACCTTTTTTATGGCACTGTATGATTTTGACTTACGCAAACATTGGTAAGATGGCCGACTGCCACCGCATGAGCACAGAACTTGGTATCTGAGTGGTGAAGGCGATGAACTACATGTGTAGATTGGAAAACCAACCTCTTCACAAATGTTTTTTTTATTTCTTCTCTTGCATGGCCCCACATGAATATAGAATCCCTGCACACTCCTAGAGCGACTGATAAGATTCAGGTATTGAAGAATAGCTTTACCAAGGGCAACCTCAACGGTGGGATTTGAACCGACACCTCCACACACTTAATCAAGCACTTTAGACCACTCAGCCTGACAACACATTTGTTAAATGTCTCGATGGGATGGACACATGGCCCTGCCGTTGCAATGCCTAACTTTCATCGATTTCAATCATGGGTTTACATACAGCAACTGCAGTTTGTGGGGGAAAATACCACGTGTGTACAAACGGATGAGGTGGCCGAGTGGTTAAGGCGATGGCCTGCTAATCCATTGTGCTCTGAATGCATGGGTTCGTATCCCATCCTCATCGAGCAACCAAAAATATAAGACCTCTTTTATGGCACTGTAAGATTTTGACTTACGCAAACATTGGTAAGATGGCCGACTGCCACCGCATGAGCACAGAACTTGCTATCTGAGTGGTGAAGGCGATGAACTACATGTGTAGATTGGAAAACCAACCTCTTCGCAAGTGTTTTTTTATTTCTTCTCTTGCATGGCCCCACATGAATATAGAATCCCTGCACACTCCTAGAGCGACTGATAAGATTCAGGTATTGAAGAATAGCTTTACCAAGGGCAACCTCAACGGTGGGATTTGAACCGACACCTCCACACACTTAATCAAGCACTTTAGACCACTCAGCCTGACAACACATTTGTTAAATGTCTCGATGGGATCGACACATGGCTCTGCCGTTGCAATGCCTAACTTTCATTGATTTCAATTATGGGTTTACATACAGCAACTGCAGTTTGTGGGGGAAAATACCACATGTTTACAATTGGATGAGGTGGCCGAGTGGTTAAGGCGATGGACTGCTAATCCATTGTGCTCTGCATGCATGGGTTCGAAACCCATCCTCATTGAGCAATCAAAAAAAAAGACCTTTTTTATGGCACTGTATGATTTTGACTTACGCAAACATTGGTAAGATGGCCGACTGCCACCGCATGAGCACAGAACTTGGTATCTGAGTGGTGAAGGCGATGAACTACATGTGTAGATTGGAAAACCAACCTCTTCACAAATGTTTTTTTTATTTCTTCTCTTGCATGGCCCCACATGAATATAGAATCCCTGCACACTCCTAGAGCGACTGATAAGATTCAGGTATTGAAGAATAGCTTTACCAAGGGCAACCTCAACGGTGGGATTTGAACCGACACCTCCACACACTTAATCAAGCACTTTAGACCACTCAGCCAGACAACACATTTGTTAAATGTCTCGATGGGATGGACACATGGCCCTGCCGTTGCAATGCCTAACTTTCATCGAATTCAATCATGGGTTTACATACAGCAACAGCAGTTTGTTGGGGAAAAAAACACGTGTGTACAAACGGATGAGGTGGCCGAGTGGTTAAGGCGATGGACTGCTAATCCATTGTTCTCTGAATGCATGGGTTTGTATCCCATCATCATCGAGCAACCAAAAATATAAGACCTTTTTTATGGCACTGTAAGATTTTGACTTACGCAAACATTGGTAAGATGGCCGACTGCCACCGCATGAGCACAGAACTTGGTGTCTGAGTGGTGAAGGTGATGAACTACATGTGTAGATTGGAAAACCAACCTCTTCGCAAATGTTTTTTTTATTTCTTCTCTTGCATGGCCCCACATGAATATAGAATCCCTGCACACTCCTAGAGCGACTGATAAGATTCAGGTATTGAAGAATAGCTTTACCAAGGGCAACCTCAACGGTGGGATTTGAACCGACACCTCCACACACTTAATCAAGCACTTTAGACCACTCAGCCTGACAACACATTTGTTAAATGTCTCGATGGGATGGACACATGGCCCTGCCGTTGCAATGCCTAACTTTCATCGATTTCAATCATGGGTTTACATACAGCAACTGCAGTTTGTGGGGGAAAATACCACGTGTGTACAACCGGATGAGGTGGCCGAGTGGTTAAGGCGATGGACTGCTAATCCATTGTGCTCTGAATGCATGGGTTTGTATCCCATCCTCATCGAGCAACCAAAAATATAAAACCACTTTTATGGCACTGTAAGATTTTGAGTTACGCAAACATTGGTAAGATGGCCGACTGCCACCGCATGAGCACAGAACTTGCTATCTGAGTGGTGAAGGCGATGAACTACATGTGTAGATTGGAAAACCAACCTCTTCGCAAGTGTTTTTTTATTTCTTCTCTTGCATGGCCCCACATGAATATAGAATCCCTGCACACTCCTAGAGCAACTGATAAGATTCAGGTAATGAAGAATAGCTTTACCAAGGGCAACCTCAACGGTGGGATTTGAACCGACACCTCCACACACTTAATCAAGCACTTTAGACCACTCAGCCTGACAACACATTTGTTAAATGTCTCGATGGGATGGACACATGGCCCTGCCGTTGCAATGCCTAACTTTCATGGATTTCAATCATGGGTTTACATACAGCAACTGCAGTTTGTGGGGGAAAATACCAAATGTTTACAAATGGATGAGGTGGCCGAGTGGTTAAGGCGATGGACTGCTAATCCATTGTGCTCTGCATGCATGGGTTCGAATCCCATCCTCATCGAGCAATCAAAAAAAAAGACCTTTTTTATGGCACTGTACGATTTTGACTTACGCAAACATTGGTAAGATGGCCGACTGCCACCGCATGAGCACAGAACTTGCTATCTGAGTGGTGAAGGCGATGAACTACATGTGTAGATTGGAAAACCAACCTCTTCGCAAGTGTTTTTTTATTTCTTCTCTTGCATGGCCCCACATGAATATAGAATCCCTGCACACTCCTAGAGCGACTGATAAGATTCAGGTATTGAAGAATAGCTTTACCAAGGGCAACCTCAACGGTGGGATTTGAACCGACACCTCCACACACTTAATCAAGCACTTTAAACCACTCAGCCTGACAACACATTTGTTAAATGTCTCGATGGGATCGACACATGGCTCTGCCGTTGCAATGCCTAACTTTCATCGATTTCAATCATGGGTTTACATACAGCAACTGCAGTTTGTGGGGGAAAATACCACATGTTTACAAATGGATGAGGTGGCCGAGTGGTTAAGGCGATGGACTGCTAATCCATTGTGCTCTGCATGCATGGGTTCGAATCCCATCCTCATCGAGCAATCAAAAAAAAAGACCTTTCTTATGGCACTGTACGATTTTGACTTACGCAAACATTGGTAAGATGGCCGACTGCCACCGCATGAGCACAGAACTTGGTATCTGAGTGGTGAAGGCGATGCACTACATGTGTAGATTGGAAAACCAACCTCTTCGCAAATGTTTTTTTTATTTCTTCTCTTGCATGGCCCCACATGAATATAGAATCCCTGCACACTCCTAGAGCGACTGATAAGATTCAGGTATTGAAGAATAGCTTTACCAAGGGCAACCTCAACGGTGGGATTTGAACCGATACCTCCACACACCTAATCAAGTACTTTAGACCACTCTGCCAGATAACACATTTGTTAAATGTCTCGATGGGATGGACACATGGCCCTGCCGTTGCAATGCCTAACTTTCATCGAATTCAATCATGGGTTTACATACAGCAACTGCAGTTTGTGGGGGAAAATACCACGTGTGTACAAACGGTTGAGGTGGCCGAGTGGTTAAGGCGATGGACTTCTAATCCATTGTGCTCTGAATGCATGGGTTCGTATCCCATCCTCATCGAGCAACCAAAAATATAAGACCTTTTTTATGGCACTGTAAGATTTTGACTTACGCAAACATTGGTAAGATGGCCGACTGCCACCGCATGAGCACAGAACTTGGTGTCTGAGTGGTGAAGGTGATGAACTACATGTGTAGATTGGAAAACCAACCTCTTCGCAAATGTTTTTTTTATTTCTTCTCTTGCATGGCCCCACATGAATATAGAATCACTGCACAATCCTAGAGCGACTGATAAGATTCAGGTATTGAAGAATAGCTTTACCAAGGGCAACCTCAACGGTGGGATTTGAACCGACACCTCCACACACTTAATCAAGCACTTTAGACCACTCAGCCTGACAACACATTTGTTAAATGTCTCGATGGGATGGACACATGGCACTGCCGTTGCAATGCCTAACTTTCATCGATTTCAATCATGGGTTTACATACAGCAACTGCAGTTTGTGGGGGAAAATACCACATGTTTACAAATGGATGAGGTGGCCGAGTGGTTAAGGCGATGGCCTGCTAATCCATTGTGCTCTGCATGCATGGGTTCGAATCCCATCCTCATCGAGCAATCAAAAAAAAGGACCTTTTTTATGGCACTGTACGATTTTGACTTACGCAAACATTGGTAAGATGGCCGACTGCCACCGCATGAGCACAGAACTTGGTATCTGAGTGGTGAAGGCGATGCACTACATGTGTAGATTGGAAAACCAACCTCTTCGCAAATGTTTTTTTTATTTCTTCTCTTGCATGGCCCCACATGAATATAGAATCCCTGCACACTCCTAGAGCGACTGATAAGATTCAGGTATTGAAGAATAGCTTTACCAAGGGCAACCTCAACGGTGGGATTTGAACCGATACCTCCACACACCTAATCAAGTACTTTAGACCACTCTGCCAGATAACACATTTGTTAAATGTCTCGATGGGATGGACACATGGCCCTGCCGTTGCAATGCCTAACTTTCATCGATTTCAATCATGGGTTTACATACAGCAACTGCAGTTTGTGGGGGAAAATACCACATGTTTACAAATGGATGAGGTGGCCGAGTGGTTAAGGCGATGGACTGCTAATCCATTGTTCTCTGAATGCATGGGTTCGTATCCCATCATCATCGAGCAACCAAAAATATAAGACCTTTTTTATGGCACTGTAAGATTTTGACTTACGCAAACATTGGTAAGATGGCCGACTGCCACCGCATGAGCACAGAACTTGGTGTCTGAGTGGTGAAGGTGATGAACTACATGTGTAGATTGGAAAACCAACCTCTTCGCAAATGTTTTTTTTAATTTCTTCTCTTGCATGGCCCCACATGAATATAGAATCCCTGCACACTCCTAGAGCGACTGATAAGATTCAGGTATTGAAGAATAGCTTTACCAAGGGCAACCTCAACGGTGGGATTTGAACCGACACCTCCACACACTTAATCAAGCACTTTAGACCACTCAGCCTGACAACACATTTGTTAAATGTCTCGATGGGATCGACACATGGCTCTGCCGTTGCAATGCCTAACTTTCATTGATTTCAATCATGGGTTTACATACAGCAACTACAATTTGTGGGGGCAACTGCCACTTATGTACCAACGGATGAGGTGGCCGAGTGGTTAAGGCGATGGACTGCTAATCCATTGTGCTCTGCATGCATGGGTTCGAATCCCATCCTCATCGAGCAAACAAAAAATTAAGACCTTTTTTATGGCACTGTAAGATTTTGACTTACGCAAACATTGGTAAGATGGCCGACTGCCACCGCAAGAGCACAGATCTTGGTATCTGAGTGGTGAAGGCGATGAACTACATGTGTAGATTGGAAAACCAACCTCTTCGCAAATGTTTTTTTTTATTTGTTCTCTTGCATGGCCCCACATGAATATAGAATCCCTGCACACTCCTAGAGCAACTGATAAGATTCAGGTAATGAAGAATAGCTTTACCAAGGGCAACCTCAACGGTGGGATTTGAACCGACACCTCCACACACTTAATCAAGCACTTTAGACCACTCAGCCTGACAACACATTTGTTAAATGTCTCGATGGGATCGACACATGGCTCTGCCGTTGCAATGGCTAACTTTCATTGATTTCAATCATGGGTTTACGTACAGCAACTACAATTTGTGGGGGCAACTGCCACTTATGTACCAACGGATGAGGTGGCCGTGTGGTTAAGGTTGATGGACTGCTAATTCATTGTGCTCTGCATGCATGGTTTCGAATCCCATCATCATCGAGCAACCAAAAATATAAGACCTTTTTTATGGCACTGTAAGATTTTGACTTACGCAAACATTGGTAAGATGGCCGACTGCCACCGCATGAGCACAGAACTTGGTGTCTGAGTGGTGAAGGTGATGAACTACATGTGTAGATTGGAAAACCAACCTCTTCGCAAATGTTTTTTTTATTTCTTCTCTTGCATGGCCCCACATGAATATAGAATCCCTGCACACTCCTAGAGCGACTGATAAGATTCAGGTATTGAAGAATAGCTTTACCAAGGGCAACCTCAACGGTGGGATTTGAACCGACACCTCCACACACTTAATCAAGCACTTTAGACCACTCAGCCTGACAACACATTTGTTAAATGTCTCGATGGGATGGACACATGGCCCTGCCGTTGCAATGCCTAACTTTCATCGATTTCAATCATGGGTTTACATACAGCAACTGCAGTTTGTGGGGGGAAATACCACATGTTTACAAATGGATGAGGTGGCCGAGTGGTTAAGGCGATGGACTGCTAATCCATTGTGCTCTGCATGCATGGGTTCGAATCCCATCCTCATCGAGCAATCAAAAAAAAAGACCTTTTTTATGGCACTGTACGATTTTGACTTACGCAAACATTGGTAAGATGGCCGACTGCCACCGCATGAGCACAGAACTTGGTATCTGAGTGGTGAAGGCGATGCACTACATGTGTAGATTGGAAAACCAACCTCTTCGCAAATGTTTTTTTTATTTCTTCTCTTGCATGGCCCCACATGAATATAGAATCCCTGCACACTCCTAGAGCGACTGATAAGATTCAGGTATTGAAGAATAGCTTTACCAAGGGCAACCTCAACGGTGGGATTTGAACCGACACCTCCACACACTTAATCAAGCACTTTAGACCACTCAGCCTGACAACACATTTGTTAAATGTCTCGATGGGATCGACACATGGCTCTGCCGTTGCAATGCCTAACTTTCATTGATTTCAAACATGGGTTTACATACAGCAACTACAATTTGTGGGGGCAACTGCCACTTATGTACCAACGGATGAGGTGGCCGAGTGGTTAAGGCGATGGACTGCTAATCCATTGTGCTCTGCATGCATGGGTTTGAATCCCATCCTCATCGAGCAACCAAAAAAAAGGACCTTTTTTATGGCACTGTAAGATTTTGACTTACGCAAACATTGGTAAGATGGCCGACTGCCACCGCATGAGCACAGAATTTGGTGTCTGAGTAGTGAAGGTGATGAACTACATGTGTAGATTGCAAAACCAACCTCTTCGCAAATGTTTTTTTTTATTTCTTCTCTTGCATGGCCCCACATGAATATAGAATCCCTGCACACTCCTAGAGCGACTGATAAGATTCAGGTATTGAAGAATAGCTTTACCAAGGGCAACCTCAACGGTGGGATTTGAACCGACACCTCCACACACTTAATCAAGCACTTTAGACCACTCAGCCTGACAACACATTTGTTAAACGTCTCGATGGGATCGACACATGGCTCTGCCGTTGCAATGCCTAACTTTCATTGATTTCAATCATGGGTTTACATACAGCAACTACAATTTGTGGGGGCAACTGCCACATATGTACCTTCGGATGAGGTGGCCGAGTGGTTAAGGTGATGGACTGCTAATCCATTGTGCTCTGCATGCGTGGGTTCGAATCCCATCCTCATCGAGCAACCAAAAAAATAAGACTTTTTTTATGGCACTGTAAGATTTTGACTTACGCAAACATTGGTAAGATGGCCGACTGCCACCGCAAGAGCACAGAACTTGGTATCTGAGTGGTGAAGGCAATGAACTACATGTGTAGATTGGAAAACCAACCTCTTCGCAAATTTTTTTTTTATTTCTTCTCTTGCATGGCCCCACATGAATATCGAATCCCTGCACACTACTAGAGCAACTGATAAGATTCAGGTATTGAAGAATAGCTTTACCAAGGGCAACCTCAACGGTGGGATTTGAACCGACACCTCCACACACTTAATCAAGCACTTTAGACCACTCAGCCTGACAACACATTTGTTAAACGTCTCGATGGGATCGACACATGGCTCTGCCGTTGCAATGCCTAACTTTCATTGATTTCAATCATGGGTTTACATACAGCAACTACAATTTGTGGGGGCAACTGCCACATATGTACCTTTGGATGAGGTGTCCGAGTGGTTAAGGTGATGGACTGCTAATCCATTGTGCTCTGCATGCGTGGGTTCGAATCCCATCCTCATCGAGCAACCAAAAAAATAAGACATTTTTTATGGCACTGTAAGATTTTGACTTACGCAAACATTGGTAAGATGGCCGACTGCCACCGCAAGAGCACAGAACTTGGTATCTGAGTGGTGAAGGCAATGAACTACATGTGTAGATTGGAAAACCAACCTCTTCGCAAATGTTTTTTTTATTTCTTCTCTTGCATGGCCCCACATGAATATCAAATCCCTGCACACTCCTAGAGCAACAGATAAGATTCAGGTATTGAAGAATAGCTTTACCAAGGGCAACCTCAACGGTGGGATTTGAACCGACACCTCCACACACTTAATCAAGCACTTTAGACCACTCAGCCTGACAACACATTTGTTAAATGTCTCGATGGGATGGACACATGGCCCTGCGGTTGCAATGCCTAACTTTCATCGATTTCAATCATGGGTTTACATACAGCAACTACAGTTTGTGGGGGCAACTGCCACTTGTGTACCAGCGGATAAGGTGGTCGAGTGGTTAAGGCGATGGACTGCTAATCCATTGTGCTCTGCATGCATGGGTTCGAATCCCATCCTCATCGAGCAACCAAAAAAATAAGACCTTTTTTATGGCACTGTAAGATTTTGACTTACGCAAACATTGGTAAGATGGCCGAGTGCCACCGCAAGAGCACAGAACTTGGTATCTGAGTGGTGAAGGCAATGAACTACATGTGTAGATTGGAAAACCAACCTCTTCGCAAATGTTTTTTTTATTTCTTCTCTTGCATGGCCCCACATGAATATAGAATCCCTGCACACTCCTAGAGCGACTGATAAGATTCAGGTATTGAAGAATAGCTTTACCAAGGGCAACCTCAACAGTGGGATTTGAACCGACACCTCCACACACTTAATCAAGCACTTTAGACCACTCAGCCTGACAACACATTTGTTAAATGTCTCGATGGGATCGACACATGGCTCTGCCGTTGCAATGCCTAACTTTCATCGATTTCAATCATGGGTTTACATACAGCAACTACAATTTGTGGGGGCAACTGCCACTTATGTACCAACGGATGAGGTGGCCGAGTGGTTAAGCCGATGGACTGCTAATCCATTGTGCTCTGCATGCATGGGTTTGAATCCCATCCTCATCGAGCAAACAAAAAATTAAGACCTTTTTATGGCACTGTAAGATTTTGACTTACGCAAACATTGGTAAGATGGCCGACTGCCACAGCAAGAGCACAGAACTTGGTATCTGAGTGGTGAAGGTGTTGAACTACATGTGTAGATTGGAAAACAAACCTCTTCGCAATTTTTTTTTTTATTTCTTATCTTGCATGGCCCCACATGAATATAGAATCCCTGCACACTCCTAGAGCAACTGATAATATTCAGGTATTGAAGAATAGCTTTACCAAGGGCAACCTCAACGGTGGGATTTGAACCGACACCTCCACACACTTAATCAAGCACTTTAGACCACTCAGCCTGACAACACATTTGTTAAATGTCTCGATGGGATGGACATATGGCCCTGCCGTTGCAATGCCTAACTTTCATCGAATTCAATCATGGGTTTACATACAGCAACTGCAGTTTGTGGGGGGAAATACCACCTGTGTACAAACGGATGAGGTGGCCGAGTGGTTAAGGCGATGGACTGCTAATCCATTGTGCTCTGAATGCATGGGTTCGTATCCCATCCTCATCGAGCAACCAAAAATATAAGACCTTTTTTATGGCACTGTAAGATTTTGACTTACGCAAACATTGGTAAGATGGCCGACTGCCACCGCATGAGCACAGAATTTGGTGTCTGAGTGGTGAAGGCGATGAACTACATGTGTAGATTGGAAAACCAACCTCTTCGCAAATGTTTTTTTTATTTCTTCTCTTGCATGGCCCCACATGAATATAGAATCCCTGCACACTCCTAGAGCGCCTGATAAGATTCAGGTATTGAAGAATAGCTTTACCAAGGGCAACCTCAACGGTGGGATTTGAACCGACACCTCCACACACTTAATCAAGCACTTTAGACCACTCAGCCTGACAACACATTTGTTAAATGTCTCGATGGGATCGACACATGGCTCTGTCGTTGCAATGCCTAACTTTCATTGATTTCAATCATGGGTTTACATACAGCAACTACAATTTGTGGGGGCAACTGCCACTTATGTATCAACGGATGAGGTGGCTGAGTGGTTAAGGCGATGGACTGCTAATCCATTTTGCTCTGCATGCATGTGTTCGAATCCCATCCTCATCGAGCAAACCAAAAATTAAGACCATTTTTATGGCACTGTAAGATTTTGACTTACGCAAACATTGGTAAGATGGCCGAGTGCCACCGCAAGAGCACAGAACTTGGTATCTGAGTGGTGAAGGCGATGAACTACATGTGTAGATTGGAAAACCAACCTCTTCGCAAATGTTTTTTTTATTTCTTCTCTTGCATGGCCCCACATGAATATAGAATCCCTGCACACTCCTAGAGCGAATGATAAGATTCAGGTATTGAAGAATAGCTTTACCAAGGGCAACCTCAACAGTGGGATTTGAACCGACACCTCCACACACTTAATCAAGCACTTTAGACCACTCAGCCTGACAACACATTTGTTAAATGTCTCGATGGGATCGACACATGGCTCTGCCGTTGCAATGCCTAACTTTCATCGATTTCAATCATGGGTTTACATACAGCAACTACAATTTGTGGGGGCAACTGCCACTTACGTACCAACGGATGAGGTGGCCGAGTGGTTAAGCCGATGGACTGCTAATCCATTGTGCTCTGCATGCATGGGTTTGAATCCCATCCTCATCGAGCAAACAAAAAATTAAGACCTTTTTATGGCACTGTAAGATTTTGACTTACGCAAACATTGGTAAGATGGCCGAGTGCCACCGCAAGAGCACAGAACTTGGTATCTGAGTGGTGAAGGCGATGAACTACATGTGTAGATTGGAAAACCAACCTCTTCGCAAATGTTTTTTTTATTTCTTCTCTTGCATGGCCCCACATGAATATAGAATCCCTGCACACTCCTAGAGCGAATGATAAGATTCAGGTATTGAAGAATAGCTTTACCAAGGGCAACCTCAACAGTGGGATTTGAACCGACACCTCCACACACTTAATCAAGCACTTTAGACCACTCAGCCTGACAACACATTTGTTAAATGTCTCGATGGGATCGACACATGGCTCTGCCGTTGCAATGCCTAACTTTCATCGATTTCAATCATGGGTTTACATACAGCAACTACAATTTGTGGGGGCAACTGCCACTTATGTACCAACGGATGAGGTGGCCGAGTGGTTAAGCCGATGGACTGCTAATCCATTGTGCTCTGCATGCATGGGTTTGAATCCCATCCTCATCGAGCAAACAAAAAATTAAGACCTTTTTATGGCACTGTAAGATTTTGACTTACGCAAACATTGGTAAGATGGCCGACTGCCACAGCAAGAGCACAGAACTTGGTATCTGAGTGGTGAAGGTGATGAACTACATGTGTAGATTGGAAAACAAACCTCTTCGCAATTTTTTTTTTTATTTCTTATCTTGCATGGCCCCACATGAATATACAATCCCTGCACACTCCTAGAGCGACTGATAATATTCAGGTATTGAAGAATAGCTTTACCAAGGGCAACCTCAACGGTGGGATTTGAACCGACACCTCCACACACTTAATCAAGCACTTTAGACCACTCAGCCTGACAACACATTTGTTAAATGTCTCGATGGGATCGACATATGGCTCTGTCGTTGCAATGCCTAACTTTCATTGATTTCAATCATGGGTTTACATACAGCAACTACAATTTGTGGGGGCAACTGCCACTTATGTATCAACGGATGAGGTGGCCGAGTGGTTCAGGCGATGGACTGCTAATCCATTGTGCTCTGCATGCATGGGTTCGAATCCCATCCTCATCGAGCAAACCAAAAATTAAGACCATTTTTATGGCACTGTAAGATTTTGACTTACGCAAACATTGGTAAGATGGCCGAGTGCCACCGCAAGAGCACAGAACTTGGTATCTGAGTGGTGAAGGCGATGAACTACATGTGTAGATTGGAAAACCAACCTCTTCGCAAATGTTTTTTTTATTTGTTCTCTTGCATGGCCCCACATGAATATAGAATCCCTGCACACTCCTAGAGCAACTGATAAGATTCAGGTAATGAAGAATAGCTTTACCAAGGGCAACCTCAATGGTGGGATTTGAACCGACACCTCCACACACTTAATCAAGCACTTTAGACCACTCAGCCTGACAACACATTTGTTAAATGTCTCGATGGGATGGACACATGGCCCTGCCGTTGCAATGCCTAACTTTCATTGATTTCAATCATGGGTTTACATACAGCAACTACAATTTGTGGGGGCAACTGCCACTTATGTATCAACGGATGAGGTGGCTGAGTGGTTAAGGCGATGGACTGCTAATCCATTTTGCTCTGCATGCATGGGTTCGAATCCCATCCTAATCGAGCAAACAAAAAATTAAGACCTTTTTTATGGCACTGTAAGATTTTGACTTACGCAAACATTGGTAAGATGGCCGACTGCCACCGCATGAGCACAGAATTTGGTGTCTGAGTGGTGAAGGCGATGAACTACATGTGTAGATTGGAAAACCAACCTCTTCGCAAGTGTTTTTTTTATTTCTTCTCTTGCATGGCCCCACATGAATATAGAATCCCTGCACACTCCTAGAGCGACTGATAAGATTCAGGTATTGAAGAATAGCTTTACCAAGGGCAACCTCAACGGTGGGATTTGAACCGACACCTCCACACACTTAATCAAGCACTTTAGACCACTCAGCCTGACAACACATTTGTTAAATGTCTCGATGGGATCGACACATGGCTCTGTCGTTGCAATGCCTAACTTTCATTGATTTCAATCATGGGTTTACATACAGCAACTACAATTTGTGGGGGCAACTGCCACTTATGTATCAACGGATGAGGTGGCCGAGTGGTTAAGGCGATGGACTGCTAATCCATTGTGCTCTGCATGCATGGGTTCGAATCCCATCCTCATCGAGCAAACCAAAAATTAAGACCATTTTTATGGCACTGTAAGATTTTGACTTACGCAAACATTGGTAAGATGGCCGAGTGCCACCGCAAGAGCACAGAACTTGGTATCTGAGTGGTGAAGGCGATGAACTACATGTGTAGATTGGAAAACCAACCTCTTCGCAAATGTTTTTTTTATTTCTTCTCTTGCATGGCCCCACATGAATATAAAATCCCTGCACACTCCTAGAGCGACTGATAAGATTCAGGTATTGAAGAATAGCTTTACCAAGGGCAACCTCAACAGTGGGATTTGAACCGACACCTCCACACACTTAATCAAGCACTTTAGACCACTCAGCCTGACAACACATTTGTTAAATGTCTCGATGGGATCGACACATGGCTCTGCCGTTGCAATGCCTAACTTTCATCGATTTCAATCATGGGTTTACATACAGCAACTACAATTTGTGGGGGCAACTGCCACTTATGTACCAACGGATGAGGTGGCCGAGTGGTTAAGCCGATGGACTGCTAATCCATTGTGCTCTGCATGCATGGGTTTGAATCCCATCCTCATCGAGCAAACAAAAAATTAAGACCTTTTTATGGCACTGTAAGATTTTGACTTACGCAAACATTGGTAAGATGGCCGACTGCCACAGCAAGAGCACAGAACTTGGTATCTGAGTGGTGAAGGTGATGAACTACATGTGTAGATTGGAAAACAAACCTCTTCGCAATTTTTTTTTTTATTTCTTATCTTGCATGGCCCCACATGAATATAGAATCCCTGCACACTCCTAGAGCAACTCATAATATTCAGGTATTGAAGAATAGCTTTACCAAGGGCAACCTCAACTGTGGGATTTGAACCGACACCTCCACACACTTAATCACGCACTTTAGACCACTCAGCCTGACAACACATTTGTTAAATGTCTCGATGGGATGGACATATGGCCCTGCCGTTGCAATGCCTAACTTTCATCGAATTCAATCATGGGTTTACATACAGCAACTGCAGTTTGTGGGGGAAAATACCACCTGTGTACAAACGGATGAGGTGGCCGAGTGGTTAAGGCGATGTACTGCTAATCCATTGTGCTCTGAATGCATGGGTTCGTATCCCATCCTCATCGAGCAACCAAAAATATAAGACCTTTTTTATGGCACTGTAAGATTTTGACTTATGCAAACATTGGTAAGATGGCCGACTGCCACCGCATGAGCACAGAATTTGGTGTCTGAGTGGTGAAGGCGATGAACTACATGTGTAGATTGGAAAACCAACCTCTTCGCAAATGTTTTTTTTATTTCTTCTCTTGCATGGCCCCACATGAATATAGAATCCCTGCACACTCCTAGAGCGACTGATAAGATTCAGGTATTGAAGAATAGCTTTACCAAGGGCAACCTCAACAGTGGGATTTGAACCGACACCTCCTCACACTTAATCAAGCACTTTAGACCACTCAGCCTGACAACACATTTGTTAAATGTCTCGATGGGATCGACACATGGCTCTGCCGTTGCAATGCCTAACTTTCATCGATTTCAATCATGGGTTTACATACAGCAACTACAATTTGTGGGGGCAACTGCCACTTATGTACCAACGGATGAGGTGGCCGAGTGGTTAAGCCGATGGACTGCTAATCCATTGTACTCTGCATGCATGGGTTTGAATCCCATCCTCATCGAGCAAACAAAAAATTAAGACCTTTTTATGGTACTGTAAGATTTTGACTTACGCAAACATTGGTAAGATGGCCGACTGCCACAGCAAGAGCACAGAACTTGGTATCTGAGTGGTGAAGGTGATGAACTACATGTGTAGATTGGAAAACAAACCTCTTCGCAATTTTTTTATTTATTTCTTATCTTGCATGGCCCCACATGAATATAGAATCCCTGCACACTCCTAGAGCAACTGATAATATTCAGGTATTGAAGAATAGCTTTACCAAGGGCAACCTCAACTGTGGGATTTGAACCGACACCTCCACACACTTAATCAAGCACTTTAGACCACTCAGCCTGACAACACATTTGTTAAATGTCTCGATGGGATGGACATATGGCCCTGCCGTTGCAATGCCTAACTTTCATCGAATTCAATCATGGGTTTACATACAGCAACTGCAGTTTGTGGGGGAAAATACCACCTGTGTACAAACGGATGAGGTGGCCGAGTGGTTAAGGCGATGGACTGCTAATCCATTGTGCTCTGAATGTATGGGTTCGTATCCCATCCTCATCGAGCAACCAAAAATATAAGACCTTTTTTATGGCACTGTAAGATTTTGACTTACGCAAACATTGGTAAGATGGCCGAGTGCCACCGCAAGAGCACAGAACTTGGTATCTGAGTGGTGAAGGCGATGAACTACATGTGTAGATTGGAAAACCAACCTCTTCGCAAATGTTTTTTTTATTTGTTCTCTTGCATGGCCCCACATGAATATAGAATCCCTGCACACTCCTAGAGCAACTGATAAGATTCAGGTAATGAAGAATAGCTTTACCAAGGGCAACCTCAACGGTGGGATTTGAACCGACACCTCCACACACTTAATCAAGCACTTTAGACCACTCAGCCTGACAACACATTTGTTAAATGTCTCGATGGGATGGACACATGGCCCTGCCGTTGCAATGCCTAACTTTCATTGATTTCAATCATGGGTTTACATACAGCAACTACAATTTGTGGGGGCAACTGCCACTTATGTATCAACGGATGAGGTGGCTGAGTGGTTAAGGCGATGGACTGCTAATCCATTTTGCTCTGCATGCATGGGTTCGAATCCCATCCTAATCGAGCAAACAAAAAATTAAGACCTTTTTTATGGCACTGTAAGATTTTGACTTACGCAAACATTGGTAAGATGGCCGACTGCCACCGCATGAGCACAGAATTTGGTGTCTGAGTGGTGAAGGCGATGAACTACATGTGTAGATTGGAAAACCAACCTCTTCGCAAGTGTTTTTTTTATTTCTTCTCTTGCATGGCCCCACATGAATATAGAATCCCTGCACACTCCTAGAGCGACTGATAAGATTCAGGTATTGAAGAATAGCTTTACCAAGGGCAACCTCAACGGTGGGATTTGAACCGACACCTCCACACACTTAATCAAGCACTTTAGACCACTCAGCCTGACAACACATTTGTTAAATGTCTCGATGGGATCGACACATGGCTCTGTCGTTGCAATGCCTAACTTTCATTGATTTCAATCATGGGTTTACATACAGCAACTACAATTTGTGGGGGCAACTGCCACTTATGTATCAACGGATGAGGTGGCCGAGTGGTTAAGGCGATGGACTGCTAATCCATTGTGCTCTGCATGCATGGGTTCGAATCCCATCCTCATCGAGCAAACCAAAAATTAAGACCATTTTTATGGCACTGTAAGATTTTGACTTACGCAAACATTGGTAAGATGGCCGAGTGCCACCGCAAGAGCACAGAACTTGGTATCTGAGTGGTGAAGGCGATGAACTACATGTGTAGATTGGAAAACCAACCTCTTCGCAAATGTTTTTTTTATTTCTTCTCTTGCATGGCCCCACATGAATATAGAATCCCTGCACACTCCTAGAGCGACTGATAAGATTCAGGTATTGAAGAATAGCTTTACCAAGGGCAACCTCAACAGTGGGATTTGAACCGACACCTCCACACACTTAATCAAGCACTTTAGACCACTCAGCCTGACAACACATTTGTTAAATGTCTCGATGGGATCGACACATGGCTCTGCCGTTGCAATGCCTAACTTTCATCGATTTCAATCATGGGTTTACATACAGCAACTACAATTTGTGGGGGCAACTGCCACTTATGTACCAACGGATGAGGTGGCCGAGTGGTTAAGCCGATGGACTGCTAATCCATTGTGCTCTGCATGCATGGGTTTGAATCCCATCCTCATCGAGCAAACAAAAAATTAAGACCTTTTTATGGCACTGTAAGATTTTGACTTACGCAAACATTGGTAAGATGGCCGACTGCCACAGCAAGAGCACAGAACTTGGTATCTGAGTGGTGAAGGTGATGAACTACATGTGTAGATTGGAAAACAAACCTCTTCGCAATTTTTTTATTTATTTCTTATCTTGCATGGCCCCACATGAATATAGAATCCCTGCACACTCCTAGAGCAACTCATAATATTCAGGTATTGAAGAATAGCTTTACCAAGGGCAACCTCAACTGTGGGATTTGAACCGACACCTCCACACACTTAATCACGCACTTTAGACCACTCAGCCTGACAACACATTTGTTAAATGTCTCGATGGGATGGACACATGGCCCTGCCGTTGCAATGCCTAACTTTCATCGAATTCAATCATGGGTTTACATACAGCAACTGCAGTTTGTGGGGGAAAATACCACCTGTGTACAAACGGATGAGGTGGCCGAGTGGTTAAGGCGATGTACTGCTAATCCATTGTGCTCTGAATGCATGGGTTCGTATCCCATCCTCATCGAGCAACCAAAAATATAAGACCTTTTTTATGGCACTGTAAGATTTTGACTTATGCAAACATTGGTAAGATGGCCGACTGCCACCGCATGAGCACAGAACTTGGTGTCTGAGTGGTGAAGGCGATGAACTACATGTGTAGATTGGAAAACCAACCTCTTCGCAAATGTTTTTTTTATTTCTTCTCTTGCATGGCCCCACATGAATATAGAATCCCTGCACACTCCTAGAGCGACTGATAAGATTCAGGTATTGAAGAATAGCTTTACCAAGGGCAACCTCAACGGTGGGATTTGAACCGACACCTCCACACACTTAATCAAGCACTTTAGACCACTCAGCCTGACAACACATTTGTTAAATGTCTCGATGGGATCGACACATGGCTCTGCCGTTGCAATGCCTAACTTTCATCGATTTCAATCATGGGTTTACATACAGCAACTACAATTTGTGGGGGCAACTGCCACTTATGTACCAACGGATGAGGTGGCCGAGTGGTTAAGGCGATGGACTGCTAATCCATTGTGCTCTGCATGCATGGGTTTGAATCCCATCCTCATCGAGCAAACAAAAAATTAAGACCTTTTTATGGTACTGTAAGATTTTGACTTACGCAAACATTGGTAAGATGGCCGACTGCCACAGCAAGAGCACAGAACTTGGTATCTGAGTGGTGAAGGTGATGAACTACATGTGTAGATTGGAAAACAAACCTCTTCGCAATTTTTTTATTTATTTCTTATCTTGCATGGCCCCACATGAATATAGAATCCCTGCACACTCCTAGAGCAACTGATAAGATTCAGGTATTGAAGAATAGCTTTACCAAGGGCAACCTCAACTGTGGGATTTGAACCGACACCTCCACACACTTAATCAAGCACTTTAGACCACTCAGCCTGACAACACATTTGTTAAATGTCTCGATGGGATGGACACATGGCCCTGCCGTTGCAATGCCTAACTTTCATCGAATTCAATCATGGGTTTACATACAGCAACTGCAGTTTGTGGGGGAAAATACCACCTGTGTACAAACGGATGAGGTGGCCGAGTGGTTAAGGCGATGGACTGCTAATCCATTGTGCTCTGCATGCATGGGTTCGTATCCCATCCTCATCGAGCAACCAAAAATATAAGACCTTTTTTATGGCACTGTAAGATTTTGACTTACGCAAACATTGGTAAGATGGCCGACTGCCACCGCATGAGCACAGAACTTGGTATCTGAGTGGTGAAGGCGATGAACTACATGTGTAGATTGGAAAACCAACCTCTTCGCAAATGTTTTTTTTATTTCTTCTCTTGCATGGCCCCACATGAATATAGAATCCCTGCACACTCCTAGAGCGACTGATAAGATTCAGGTATTGAAGAATAGCTTTACCAAGGGCAACCTCAACGGTGGGATTTGAACCGACACCTCCACACACTTAATCAAGCACTTTAGACCACTCAGCCTGACAACACATTTGTTAAATGTCTCGATGGGATCGACACATGGCCCTGCCGTTGCAATGCCTAACTTTCATTGATTTCAATCATGGGTTTACATACAGCAACTACAGTTTGTGGGGGCAACTGCCACTTATGTATCAACGGATGAGGTGGCCGAGTGGTTAAGGCGATGGACTGCTAATCCATTGTGCTCTGCATGCATGGGTTCGAATCCCATCCTCATCGAGCAAACCAAAAATTAAGACCATTTTTATGGCACTGTAAGATTTTGACTTACGCAAACATTGGTAAGATGGCCGACTGCCACCGCAAGAGCACAGAACTTGGTATCTGAGTGGTGAAGGCGATGAACTACATGTGTAGATTGGAAAACCAACCTCTTCGCAAATGTTTTTTTTATTTGTTCTCTTGCATGGCCCCACATGAATATAGAATCCCTGCACACTCCTAGAGCAACTGATAAGATTCAGGTATTGAAGAATAGCTTTACCAAGGGCAACCTCAACGGTGGGATTTGAACCGACACCTCCACACACTTAATCAAGCACTTTAGACCACTCAGCCTGACAACACATTTGTTAAATGTCTCGATGGGATGGACACATGGCCCTGCCGTTGCAATGCCTAACTTTCATTGATTTCAATCATGGGTTTACATACAGCAACTACAATTTGTGGGGGCAACTGCCACTTATGTACCAACGGATGAGGTGGCCGAGTGGTTAAGGCGATGGACTGCTAATCCATTGTGCTCTGCATGCATGGGTTCGAATCCCATCCTCATCGAGCAAACAAAAAATTAAGACCTTTTTTATGGCACTGTAAGATTTTGACTTACGCAAACATTGGTAAGATGGCCGACTGCCACCGCATGAGCACAGAACTTGGTATCTGAGTGGTGAAGGCGATGAACTACATGTGTAGATTGGAAAACCAACCTCTTCGCAAATGTTTTTTTTATTTCTTCTCTTGCATGGCCCCACATGAATATAGAATCCCTGCACACTCCTAGAGCAACTGATAAGATTCAGGTATTGAAGAATAGCTTTACCAAGGGCAACCTCAACGGTGGGATTTGAACCGACACCTCCACACACTTAATCAAGCACTTTAGACCACTCAGCCTGACAACACATTTGTTAAATGTCTCGATGGGATGGACACATGGCCCTGCCGTTGCAATGCCTAACTTTCATTGATTTCAATCATGGGTTTACATACAGCAACTACAATTTGTGGGGGCAACTGCCACTTATGTATCAACGGATGAGGTGGCCGAGTGGTTAAGGCGATGGACTGCTAATCCATTGTGCTCTGCATGCATGGGTTCGAATCCCATCCTCATCGAGCAAACAAAAAATTAAGACCTTTTTTATGGCACTGTAAGATTTTGACTTACGCAAACATTGGTAAGATGGCCGACTGCCACCGCAAGAGCACAGAACTTGGTATCTGAGTGGTGAAGGCGATGAACTACATGTGTAGATTGGAAAACCAACCTCTTCGCAAATGTTTTTTTTATTTCTTCTCTTGCATGGCCCCACATGAATATAGAATCCCTGCACACTCCTAGAGCAACTGATAAGATTCAGGTATTGAAGAATAGCTTTACCAAGGGCAACCTCAACGGTGGGATTTGAACCGACACCTCCACACACTTAATCAAGCACTTTAGACCACTCAGCCTGACAACACATTTGTTAAATGTCTCGATGGGATGGACACATGGCCCTGCCGTTGCAATGCCTAACTTTCATCGATTTCAATCATGGGTTTACATACAGCAACTGCAGTTTGTGGGGGAAAATACCACGTTGTGTACAAACGGATGAGGTGGCCGAGTGGTTAAGGCGATGGACTGCTAATCCATTGTGCTCTGCATGCATGGGTTCGAATCCCATCCTCATCGAGCAATCAAAAAAATAAGACCTTTTTTATGGCACTGTAAGATTTTGACTTACGCAAACATTGGTAAGATGGCCGACTGCCACCGCAAGAGCACAGAACTTGGTATCTGAGTGGTGAAGGCGATGAACTACATGTGTAGATTGGAAAACCAACCTCTTCGCAAATGTTTTTTTTATTTCTTCTCTTGCATGGCCCCACATGAATATAGAATCCCTGCACACTCCTAGAGCGACTGATAAGATTCAGGTATTGAAGAATAGCTTTACCAAGGGCAACCTCAACGGTGGGATTTGAACCGACACCTCCACACACTTAATCAAGCACTTTAGACCACTCAGCCTGACAACACATTTGTTAAATGTCTCGATGGGATCGACACATGGCTCTGCCGTTGCAATGCCTAACTTTCATTGATTTCAATCATGGGTTTACATACAGCAACTACAATTTGTGGGGGCAACTGCCACTTATGTACCAACGGATGAGGTGGCCGAGTGGTTAAGGCGATGGACTGCTAATCCATTGTGCTCTGCATGCATGGGTTCGAATCCCATCCTCATCGAGCAACCAAAAAAATAAGACCTTTTTTATGGCACTGTAAGATTTTGACTTACGCAAACATTGGTAAGATGGCCGACTGCCACCGCAAGAGCACAGAACTTGGTATCTGAGTGGTGAAGGCGATGAACTACATGTGTAGATTGGAAAACCAACCTCTTCGCAAATGTTTTTTTTATTTCTTCTCTTGCATGGCCCCACATGAATATAGAATCCCTGCACACTCCTAGAGCAACTGATAAGATTCAGGTATTGAAGAATAGCTTTACCAAGGGCAACCTCAACGGTGGGATTTGAACCGACACCTCCACACACTTAATCAAGCACTTTAGACCACTCAGCCTGACAACACATTTGTTAAATGTCTCGATGGGATGGACACATGGCCCTGCCGTTGCAATGCCTAACTTTCATCGATTTCAATCATGGGTTTACATACAGCAACTGCAGTTTGTGGGGGAAAATACCACGTGTGTACAAACGGATGAGGTGGCCGAGTGGTTAAGGCGATGGACTGCTAATCCATTGTGCTCTGCATGCATGGGTTCGAATCCCATCCTCATCGAGCAACCAAAAATATAAGACCTTTTTTATGGCACTGTAAGATTTTGACTTACGCAAACATTGGTAAGATGGCCGACTGCCACCGCATGAGCACAGAACTTGGTATCTGAGTGGTGAAGGCGATGAACTACATGTGTAGATTGGAAAACCAACCTCTTCGCAAATGTTTTTTTTATTTCTTCTCTTGCATGGCCCCACATGAATATAGAATCCCTGCACACTCCTAGAGCGACTGATAAGATTCAGGTATTGAAGAATAGCTTTACCAAGGGCAACCTCAACGGTGGGATTTGAACCGACACCTCCACACACTTAATCAAGCACTTTAGACCACTCAGCCTGACAACACATTTGTTAAATGTCTCGATGGGATCGACACATGGCCCTGCCGTTGCAATGCCTAACTTTCATTGATTTCAATCATGGGTTTACATACAGCAACTACAGTTTGTGGGGGCAACTGCCACTTGTGTACCTGCGGATAAGGTGGCCGAGTGGTTAAGGTGATGGACTGCTAATCCATTGTGCTCTGCATGCATGGGTTCGAATCCCATCCTCATCGAGCAACCAAAAAAATAAGACCTTTTTTATGGCACTGTAAGATTTTGACTTACGCAAACATTGGTAAGATGGCCGACTGCCACCGCAAGAGCACAGAACTTGGTATCTGAGTGGTGAAGGCGATGAACTACATGTGTAGATTGGAAAACCAACCTCTTCGCAAATGTTTTTTTTTATTTCTTCTCTTGCATGGCCCCACATGAATATAGAATCCCTGCACACTCCTAGAGCAACTGATAAGATTCAGGTATTGAAGAATAGCTTTACCAAGGGCAACCTCAACGGTGGGATTTGAACCGACACCTCCACACACTTAATCAAGCACTTTAGACCACTCAGCCTGACAACACATTTGTTAAATGTCTCGATGGGATGGACACATGGCCCTGCCGTTACAATGCCTAACTTTCATCGATTTCAATCATGGGTTTACATACAGCAACTGCAGTTTGTGGGGGAAAATACCACGTTTGTAGAAACGGATGAGGTGGCCGAGTGGTTAAGGCGATGGACTGCTAATCCATTGTGCTCTGCATGCATGTGTTCGAATCCCATCCTCATCGAGCAATCAAAAAAATAAGACCTTTTTTATGGCACTGTACGATTTTGACTTACGCAAACATTGGTAAGATGGCCGACTGCCACCGCATGAGCACAGAACTTGGTATCTGAGTGGTGAAGGCGATGAACTACATGTGTAGATTGGAAAACCAACCTCTTCGCAAATGTTTTTTTTATTTCTTCTCTTGCATGGCCCCACATGAATATAGAATCCCTGCACACTCCTAGAGCGACTGATAAGATTCAGGTATTGAAGAATAGCTTTACCAAGGGCAACCTCAACGGTGGGATTTGAACCGACACCTCCACACACTTAATCAAGCACTTTAGACCACTCAGCCTGACAACACATTTGTTAAATGTCTCGATGGGATGGACACATGGCCCTGCCGTTGCAATGCCTAACTTTCATCGATTTCAATCATGGGTTTACATACAGCAACTGCAGTTTGTGGGGGAAAATACCACGTGTGTACAAACGGATGAGGTGGCCGAGTGGTTAAGGCGATGGACTGCTAATCCATTGTGCTCTGCATGCATGGGTTCGAATCCCATCCTCATCGAGCAACCAAAAATATAAGACCTTTTTTATGGCACTGTAAGATTTTGACTTACGCAAACATTGGTAAGATGGCCGACTGCCACCGCATGAGCACAGAACTTGGTATCTGAGTGGTGAAGGCGATGAACTACATGTGTAGATTGGAAAACCAACCTCTTCGCAAATGTTTTTTTTATTTCTTCTCTTGCATGGCCCCACATGAATATAGAATCCCTGCACACTCCTAGAGCGACTGATAAGATTCAGGTATTGAAGAATAGCTTTACCAAGGGCAACCTCAACGGTGGGATTTGAACCGACACCTCCACACACTTAATCAAGCACTTTAGACCACTCAGCCTGACAACACATTTGTTAAATGTCTCGATGGGATGGACACATGGCCCTGCCGTTGCAATGCCT
Source organism: Salmo salar (assembly GCF_965601325.2). Classification (NCBI taxonomy): domain Eukaryota; kingdom Metazoa; phylum Chordata; class Actinopteri; order Salmoniformes; family Salmonidae; genus Salmo; species Salmo salar. Next base: position 37,848,793 of record NC_138294.1, on the reverse strand, counting down.
AACTTTCATCGATTTCAATCATGGGTTTACATACAGCAACTGCAGTTTGTGGGGGAAAATACCACGTGTGTACAAACGGATGAGGTGGCCGAGTGGTTAAGGCGATGGACTGCTAATCCATTGTGCTCTGCATGCATGGGTTCGAATCCCATCCTCATCGAGCAACCAAAAATATAAGACCTTTTTTATGGCACTGTAAGATTTTGACTTACGCAAACATTGGTAAGATGGCCGACTGCCACCGCATGAGCACAGAACTTGGTATCTGAGTGGTGAAGGCGATGAACTACATGTGTAGATTGGAAAACCAACCTCTTCGCAAATGTTTTTTTTATTTCTTCTCTTGCATGGCCCCACATGAATATAGAATCCCTGCACACTCCTAGAGCAACTGATAAGATTCAGGTATTGAAGAATAGCTTTACCAAGGGCAACCTCAACGGTGGGATTTGAACCGACACCTCCACACACTTAATCAAGCACTTTAGACCACTCAGCCTGACAACACATTTGTTAAATGTCTCGATGGGATGGACACATGGCCCTGCCGTTGCAATGCCTAACTTTCATCGATTTCAATCATGGGTTTACATACAGCAACTGCAGTTTGTGGGGGAAAATACCACGTTTGTACAAACGGATGAGGTGGCCGAGTGGTTAAGGCGATGGACTGCTAATCCATTGTGCTCTGCATGCATGGGTTCGAATCCCATCCTCATCGAGCAACCAAAAAAATAAGACCTTTTTTATGGCACTGTAAGATTTTGACTTACGCAAACATTGGTAAGATGGCCGACTGCCACCGCAAGAGCACAGAACTTGGTATCTGAGTGGTGAAGGCGATGAACTACATGTGTAGATTGGAAAACCAACCTCTTCGCAAATGTTTTTTTTATTTCTTCTCTTGCATGGCCCCACATGAATATAGAATCCCTGCACACTCCTAGAGCGACTGATAAGATTCAGGTATTGAAGAATAGCTTTACCAAGGGCAACCTCAACGGTGGGATTTGAACCGACACCTCCACACACTTAATCAAGCACTTTAGACCACTCAGCCTGACAACACATTTGTTAAATGTCTCGATGGGATCGACACATGGCCCTGCCGTTGCAATACTTAACTTTCATTGATTTCAATCATGGGTTTACATACAGCAACTACAGTTTGTGGGGGCAACTGCCACTTGTGTACCAGCGGATAAGGTGGCCGAGTGGTTAAGGCGATGGACTGCTAATCCATTGTGCTCTGCATGCATGGGTTCGAATCCCATCCTCATCGAGCAACCAAAAAAATAAGACCTTTTTTATGGCACTGTAAGATTTTGACTTACGCAAACATTGGTAAGATGGCCGACTGCCACCGCAAGAGCACAGAACTTGGTATCTGAGTGGTGAAGGCGATGAACTACATGTGTAGATTGGAAAACCAACCTCTTCGCAAATGTTTTTTTTATTTCTTCTCTTGCATGGCCCCACATGAATATAGAATCCCTGCACACTCCTAGAGCAACTGATAAGATTCAGGTAATGAAGAATAGCTTTACCAAGGGCAACCTCAACGGTGGGATTTGAACCGACACCTCCACACACTTAATCAAGCACTTTAGACCACTCAGCCTGACAACACATTTGTTAAATGTCTCGATGGGATGGACACATGGCCCTGCCGTTGCAATGCCTAACTTTCATCGATTTCAATCATGGGTTTACATACAGCAACTGCAGTTTGTGGGGGAAAATACCACTTGTGTACAAACGGATGAGGTGGCCGAGTGGTTAAGGCGATGGACTGCTAATCCATTGTGCTCTGCATGCATGGGTTCGAATCCCATCCTCATCGAGCAATCAAAAAAATAAGACCTTTTTTATGGCACTGTAAGATTTTGACTTACGCAAACATTGGTAAGATGGCCGACTGCCACCGCATGAGCACAGAACTTGGTATCTGAGTGGTGAAGGCGATGAACTACATGTGTAGATTGGAAAACCAACCTCTTCGCAAATGTTTTTTTTATTTCTTCTCTTGCATGGCCCCACATGAATATAGAATCCCTGCACACTCCTAGAGCAACTGATAAGATTCAGGTATTGAAGAATAGCTTTACCAAGGGCAACCTCAACGGTGGGATTTGAACCGACACCTCCACACACTTAATCAAGCACTTTAGACCACTCAGCCTGACAACACATTTGTTAAATGTCTCGATGGGATGGACACATGGCCCTGCCGTTGCAATACTTAACTTTCATTGATTTCAATCATGGGTTTACATACAGCAACTACAGTTTGTGGGGGCAACTGCCACTTGTGTACCAGCGGATAAGGTGGCCGAGTGGTTAAGGTGATGGACTGCTAATCCATTGTGCTCTGCATGCATGGGTTCGAATCCCATCCTCATCGAGCAACCAAAAAAATAAGACCTTTTTTATGGCACTGTAAGATTTTGACTTACGCAAACATTGGTAAGATGGCCGACTGCCACCGCAAGAGCACAGAACTTGGTATCTGAGTGGTGAAGGCGATGAACTACATGTGTAGATTGGAAAACCAACCTCTTCGCAAATGTTTTTTTTATTTCTTCTCTTGCATGGCCCCACATGAATATAGAATCCCTGCACACTCCTAGAGCAACTGATAAGATTCAGGTAATGAAGAATAGCTTTACCAAGGGCAACCTCAACGGTGGGATTTGAACCGACACCTCCACACACTTAATCAAGCACTTTAGACCACTCAGCCTGACAACACATTTGTTAAATGTCTCGATGGGATGGACACATGGCCCTGCCGTTGCAATGCCTAACTTTCATCGATTTCAATCATGGGTTTACATACAGCAACTGCAGTTTGTGGGGGAAAATACCACTTGTGTACAAACGGATGAGGTGGCCGAGTGGTTAAGGCGATGGACTGCTAATCCATTGTGCTCTGCATGCATGGGTTCGAATCCCATCCTCATCGAGCAATCAAAAAAATAAGACCTTTTTTATGGCACTGTACGATTTTGACTTACGCAAACATTGGTAAGATGGCCGACTGCCACCGCATGAGCACAGAACTTGGTATCTGAGTGGTGAAGGCGATGAACTACATGTGTAGATTGGAAAACCAACCTCTTCGCAAATGTTTTTTTTATTTCTTCTCTTGCATGGCCCCACATGAATATAGAATCCCTGCACACTCCTAGAGCGACTGATAAGATTCAGGTATTGAAGAATAGCTTTACCAAGGGCAACCTCAACGGTGGGATTTGAACCGACACCTCCACACACTTAATCAAGCACTTTAGACCACTCAGCCTGACAACACATTTGTTAAATGTCTCGATGGGATCGACACATGGCTCTGCCGTTGCAATGCCTAACTTTCATTGATTTCAATCATGGGTTTACATACAGCAACTACAATTTGTGGGGGCAACTGCCACTTATGTACCAACGGATGAGGTGGCCGAGTGGTTAAGGCGATGGACTGCTAATCCATTGTGCTCTGCATGCATGGGTTCGAATCCCATCCTCATCGAGCAAACAAAAAATAAGACCTTTTTTATGGCACTGTAAGATTTTGACTTACGCAAACATTGGTAAGATGGCCGACTGCCACCGCATGAGCACAGAACTTGGTATCTGAGTGGTGAAGGCGATGAACTACATGTGTAGATTGGAAAACCAACCTCTTCGCAAATGTTTTTTTTATTTCTTCTCTTGCATGGCCCCACATGAATATAGAATCCCTGCACACTCCTAGAGCAACTGATAAGATTCAGGTATTGAAGAATAGCTTTACCAAGGGCAACCTCAACGGTGGGATTTGAACCGACACCTCCACACACTTAATCAAGCACTTTAGACCACTCAGCCTGACAACACATTTGTTAAATGTCTCGATGGGATGGACACATGGCCCTGCCGTTGCAATGCCTAACTTTCATCGATTTCAATCATGGGTTTACATACAGCAACTGCAGTTTGTGGGGGAAAATACCACGTGTGTACAAACGGATGAGGTGGCCGAGTGGTTAAGGCGATGGACTGCTAATCCATTGTGCTCTGCATGCATGGGTTCGAATCCCATCCTCATCGAGCAACCAAAAATATAAGACCTTTTTTATGGCACTGTAAGATTTTGACTTACGCAAACATTGGTAAGATGGCCGACTGCCACCGCAAGAGCACAGAACTTGGTATCTGAGTGGTGAAGGCGATGAACTACATGTGTAGATTGGAAAACCAACCTCTTCGCAAATGTTTTTTTTATTTCTTCTCTTGCATGGCCCCACATGAATATAGAATCCCTGCACACTCCTAGAGCGACTGATAAGATTCAGGTATTGAAGAATAGCTTTACCAAGGGCAACCTCAACGGTGGGATTTGAACCGACACCTCCACACACTTAATCAAGCACTTTAGACCACTCAGCCTGACAACACATTTGTTAAATGTCTCGATGGGATCGACACATGGCTCTGCCGTTGCAATGCCTAACTTTCATTGATTTCAATCATGGGTTTACATACAGCAACTACAGTTTGTGGGGGCAACTGCCACTTGTGTACCAGCGGATGAGGTGGCCGAGTGGTTAAGGCGATGGACTGCTAATCCATTGTGCTCTGCATGCATGGGTTCGAATCCCATCCTCATCGAGCAAACAAATAAATAAGACCTTTTTTATGGCACTGTAAGATTTTGACTTACGCAAACATTGGTAAGATGGCCGACTGCCACCGCAAGAGCACAGAACTTGGTATCTGAGTGGTGAAGGCGATGAACTACATGTGTAGATTGGAAAACCAACCTCTTCGCAAATGTTTTTTTTATTTCTTCTCTTGCATGGCCCCACATGAATATAGAATCCCTGCACACTCCTAGAGCAACTGATAAGATTCAGGTATTGAAGAATAGCTTTACCAAGGGCAACCTCAACGGTGGGATTTGAACCGACACCTCCACACACTTAATCAAGCACTTTAGACCACTCAGCCTGACAACACATTTGTTAAATGTCTCGATGGGATCGACACATGGCTCTGCCGTTGCAATGCCTAACTTTCATTGATTTCAATCATGGGTTTACATACAGCAACTACAGTTTGTGGGGGCAACTGCCACTTGTGTACCAACGGATGAGGTGGCCGAGTGGTTAAGGCGATGGACTGCTAATCCATTGTGCTCTGCATGCATGGGTTCGAATCCCATCCTCATCGAGCAACCAAAAAATAAGACCTTTTTTATGGCACTGTAAGATTTTGACTTACGCAAACATTGGTAAGATGGCCGACTGCCACCGCAAGAGCACAGAACTTGGTATCTGAGTGGTGAAGGCGATGAACTACATGTGTAGATTGGAAAACCAACCTCTTCGCAAATGTTTTTTTTATTTCTTCTCTTGCATGGCCCCACATGAATATAGAATCCCTGCACACTCCTAGAGCAACTGATAAGATTCAGGTATTGAAGAATAGCTTTACCAAGGGCAACCTCAACGGTGGGATTTGAACCGACACCTCCACACACTTAATCAAGCACTTTAGACCACTCAGCCTGACAACACATTTGTTAAATGTCTCGATGGGATGGACACATGGCCCTGCCGTTGCAATGCCTAACTTTCATTGATTTCAATCATGGGTTTACATACAGCAACTACAGTTTGTGGGGGCAACTGCCACTTGTGTACCAACGGATGAGGTGGCCGAGTGGTTAAGGCGATGGACTGCTAATCCATTGTGCTCTGCATGCATGGGTTCGAATCCCATCCTCATCGAGCAACCAAAAATATAAGACCTTTTTTATGGCACTGTAAGATTTTGACTTACGCAAACATTGGTAAGATGGCCGACTGCCACCGCATGAGCACAGAACTTGGTATCTGAGTGGTGAAGGTGATGAACTACATGTGTAGATTGGAAAACCAACCTCTTCGCAAATGTTTTTTTTATTTCTTCTCTTGCATGGCCCCACATGAATATAGAATCCCTGCACACTCCTAGAGCAACTGATAAGATTCAGGTATTGAAGAATAGCTTTACCAAGGGCAACCTCAACGGTGGGATTTGAACCGACACCTCCACACACTTAATCAAGCACTTTAGACCACTCAGCCTGACAACACATTTGTTAAATGTCTCGATGGGATCGACACATGGCCCTGCCGTTGCAATACTTAACTTTCATTGATTTCAATCATGGGTTTACATACAGCAACTACAGTTTGTGGGGGCAACTGCCACTTGTGTACCTGCGGATAAGGTGGCCGAGTGGTTAAGGTGATGGACTGCTAATCCATTGTGCTCTGCATGCATGGGTTCGAATCCCATCCTCATCGAGCAACCAAAAAAATAAGACCTTTTTTATGGCACTGTAAGATTTTGACTTACGCAAACATTGGTAAGATGGCCGACTGCCACCGCAAGAGCACAGAACTTGGTATCTGAGTGGTGAAGGCGATGAACTACATGTGTAGATTGGAAAACCAACCTCTTCGCAAATGTTTTTTTTATTTCTTCTCTTGCATGGCCCCACATGAATATAGAATCCCTGCACACTCCTAGAGCAACTGATAAGATTCAGGTATTGAAGAATAGCTTTACCAAGGGCAACCTCAACGGTGGGATTTGAACCGACACCTCCACACACTTAATCAAGCACTTTAGACCACTCAGCCTGACAACACATTTGTTAAATGTCTCGATGGGATCGACACATGGCTCTGCCGTTGCAATGCCTAACTTTCATTGATTTCAATCATGGGTTTACATACAGCAACTACAATTTGTGGGGGCAACTGCCACTTATGTACCAAAGGATGAGGTGGCCGAGTGGTTAAGGCGATGGACTGCTAATCCATTGTGCTCTGCATGCATGGGTTCGAATCCCATCCTCATCGAGCAACCAAAAAATTAAGACCTTTTTTATGGCACTGTAAGATTTTGACTTACGCAAACATTGGTAAGATGGCCGACTGCCACCGCAAGAGCACAGATCTTGGTATGTGAGTGGTGAAGGCGATGAACTACATGTGTAGATTGGAAAACCAACCTCTTCGCAAATGTTTTTTTTTATTTGTTCTCTTGCATGGCCCCACATGAATATAGAATCCCTGCACACTCCTAGAGCAACTGATAAGATTCAGGTAATGAAGAATAGCTTTACCAAGGGCAACCTCAACGGTGGGATTTGAACCAACACCTCCACAAACTTAATCAAGCACTTTAGACCACTCAGCCTGACAACACATTTGTTAAATGTCTCGATGGGATGGACACATGGCCCTGCCGTTGCAATGCCTAACTTTCATCGATTTCAATCATGGGTTTACATACAGCAAATGCAGTTTGTGGGGGAAAATACCACATGTGTACAAATGGATGAGGTGGCCGAGTGGTTAAGGCAATGGACTGCTATTCTATTGTGCTCTGCATGCATGGGTTCGAATCCCATCCTCATCGAGCAAACAAAAAATTAAGACCTTTTTTATGGCACTGTAAGATTTTGACTTACGCAAACATTGGTAAGATGGCCGACTGCCAACGCAAGAGCACAGATCTTGGTATCTGAGTGGTGAAGGCTATGAACTACATGTGTAGATTGGAAAACCAACCTCTTCGCAAATGTTTTTTTTATTTGTTCTCTTGCACGGCCCCACATGAATATAGAATCCCTGCACACTCCTAGAGCAACTGATAAGATTCAGGTAATGAAGAATAGCTTTACCAAGGGCAACCTCAACGGTTATGATTTGAACCGACACCTCCACACACTTAATCAAGCACTTTAGACCACTCAGCCTGACAACACATTTGTTAAATGTCTCGATGGGATGGACACATGGCCCTGCCGTTGCAATGCCTAACTTTCATCGATTTCAATCATGGGTTTACATACAGCAACTGCAGTTTGTGGGGGAAAATACCACATGTTTGCAAATGGATGAGGTGGCTGAGTGGTTAAGGCGATGGACTGCTAATCCATTGTGCTCTGCATGCATGGGTTCGAATCCCATCCTCATCGAGCAATCAAAAAAATAAGACTATTTTTATGGCACTGTACGATTTTGACTTACGCAAACATTGGTAAGATGGCCGACTGCCACCGCATGAGCACAGAACTTGGTATCTGAGTGGTGAAGGCGATGAACTACATGTGTAGATTGGAAAACCAACCTCTTCGCAAATGTTTTTTTTATTTCTTCTCTTGCATGGCCCCACATGAATATAGAATCCCTGCACACTCCTAGAGCGACTGATAAGATTCAGGTATTGAAGAATAGCTTTACCAAGGGCAACCTCAACGGTGGGATTTGAACCGACACCTCCACACACTTAATCAAGCACTTTAGACCACTCAGCCTGACAACACATTTGTTAAATGTCTCGATGGGATGGACACATGGCCCTGCCGTTGCAATGCCTAACTTTCATCGAATTCAATCATGGGTTTACATACAGCAACTGCAGTTTGTGGGGGAAAATACCACGTGTGTACAAACGGATGAGGTGGCAGAGTGGTTAAGGCGATGGGCTGCTAATCCATTGTGCTCTGAATGCATGGGTTCGTATCCCATCCTCATCGAGCAACCAAAAATATAAGACCTTTTTATGGCACTGTAAGAATTTGACTTACGCAAACATTGGTTAGATGGCCGACTGCCACCGCATGAGCACAGAACTTGGTGTCTGAGTGGTGAAGGTGATGAACTACATGTGTAGATTGGAAAACCAACCTCTTCGCAAATGTTTTTTTTATTTCTTCTCTTGCATGGCCCCACATGAATATAGAATCCCTGCACACTCCTAGAGCGACTGATAAGATTCAGGTATTGAAGAATAGCTTTACCAAGGGCAACCTCAACGGTGGGATTTGAACCGACACCTCCACACACTTAATCAAGCACTTTAGACCACTCAGCCTGACAACACATTTGTTAAATGTCTCGATGGGATGGACACATGGCCCTGCCGTTGCAATGCCTAACTTTCATCGAATTCAATCATGGGTTTACATACAGCAACTACAATTTGTGGGGGCAACTGCCACTTATGTACCAACGGATGAGGTGGCCGAGTGGTTAAGGCGATGGACTGCTAATCCATTGTTCTCTGCATGCATAGGTTCGAATCCCATCCTCATCGAGCAAACAAATAATTAAGACCTTTTTTATGGCACTGTAAGATTTTGACTTACGCAAACATTGGTAAGATGGCCGACTGCCACCGCAAGAGCACAGAACTTGGTATCTGAGTGGTGAAGGCGATGAACTACATGTGTAGATTGGAAAACCAACCTCTTCGCAAATGTTTTTTTTTATTTCTTCTCTTGCATGGCCCCACATGAATATAGAATCCCTGCACACTCCTAGAGCAACTGATAAGATTCAGGTAATGAAGAATAGCTTTACCAAGGGCAACCTCAACGGTGGGATTTGAACCGACACCTCTAAACACACTCTATCAAGCACTTTAGACCACTCAGCCTGACAACACATTTGTTAAATGTCTCGATGGGATGGACACATGGCCCTGCCGTTGCAATGCCTAACTTTCATCGATTTCAATCATGGGTTTACATACAGCAACTGCAGTTTGTGGGGGAAAATACCACATGCTTACAAATGGATGAGGTGGCCGAGTGGTTAAGGAGATGGACTGCTATTCCATTGTGCTCTGCATGCATGGGTTCGAATCCCATCCTCATTGAGCAATCCAAAAAAAAGACCTTTTTTATGGCACTGTACGATTTTGACTTACGCAAACATTGGTAAGATGGCCGACTGCCACCGCATGAGCACAGAACTTGGTGTCTGAGTGGTGAAGGTGATGAACTACATGTGTAGATTGGAAAACCAACCTCTTCGCAAATGTTTTTTTTATTTCTTCTCTTGCATGGCCCCACATGAATATAGAATCCCTGCACACTCCTAGAGCGACTGATAAGATTCAGGTATTGAAGAATAGCTTTACCAAGGGCAACCTCAACGGTGGGATTTCAACCGACACCTCCAAACACTTAATCAAGCACTTTAGACCACTCAGCCTGACAACACATTTGTTAAATGTCTCGATGGGATGGACACATGGCCCTGCCGTTGCAATGCCTAACTTTCATCGAATTCAATCATGGGTTTACATACAGCAACTGCAGTTTGTGGGGGAAAATACCACGTGTGTACAAATGGATGAGGTGGCCGAGTGGTTAAGGCGATGGACTGCTAATCCATTGTGCTCTGAATGCATGGGTTCGTATCCCATCCTCATCGAGCAACCAAAAATATAAGACCTTTTTTATGGCACTGTAAGAATTTGACTTACGCAAACATTGGTAAGATGGCCGACTGCCACCGCATGAGCACAGAACTTGGTGTCTGAGTGGTGAAGGTGATGAACTACATGTGTAGATTGGAAAACCAACCTCTTCGCAAATGTTTTTTTTATTTCTTCTCTTGCATGGCCCCACATGAATATAGAATCCCTGCACACTCCTAGAGCGACTGATAAGATTCAGGTATTGAAGAATAGCTTTACCAAGGGCAACCTCAACGGTGGGATTTGAACCGACACCTCCACACACTTAATCAAGCACTTTAGACCACTCAGCCTGACAACACATTTGTTAAATGTCTCGATGGGATGGACACATGGCCCTGCCGTTGCAATGCCTAACTTTCATCGATTTCAATCATGGGTTTACATACAGCAACTGCAGTTTGTGGGGGAAAATACCACATGTTTGCAAATGGATGAGGTGGCTGAGTGGTTAAGGCGATGGACTGCTAATCCATTGTGCTCTGCATGCATGGGTTCGAATCCCATCCTCATCGAGCAATCAAAAAAATAAGACTATTTTCATGGCACTGTAAGAATTTGACTTACGCAAACATTGCTTAGATGGCCGACTGCCACCGCATGAGCACAGAACTTGGTGTCTGAGTGGTGAAGGTGATGAACTACATGTGTAGATTGGAAAACCAACCTCTTCGCAAATGTTTTTTTTATTTCTTCTCTTGCATGGCCCCACATGAATATAGAATCCCTGCACACTCCTAGAGCGACTGATAAGATTCAGGTATTGAAGAATAGCTTTACCAAGGGCAACCTCAACGGTGGGATTTGAACCGACACCTCCACACACTTAATCAAGCACTTTAGACCACTCAGCCTGACAACACATTTGTTAAATGTCTCGATGGGATGGACACATGGCCCTGCCGTTGCAATGCCTAACTTTCATCGAATTCAATCATGGGTTTACATACAGCAACTACAATTTGTGGGGGCAACTGCCACTTATGTACCAACGGATGAGGTGGCCGAGTGGTTAAGGCGATGGACTGCTAATCCATTGTTCTCTGCATGCATAGGTTCGAATCCCATCCTCATCGAGCAAACAAATAATTAAGACCTTTTTTATGGCACTGTAAGATTTTGACTTACGCAAACATTGGTAAGATGGCCGACTGCCACCGCAAGAGCACAGAACTTGGTATCTGAGTGGTGAAGGCGATGAACTACATGTGTAGATTGGAAAACCAACCTCTTCGCAAATGTTTTTTTTTATTTCTTCTCTTGCATGGCCCCACATGAATATAGAATCCCTGCACACTCCTAGAGCAACTGATAAGATTCAGGTAATGAAGAATAGCTTTACCAAGGGCAACCTCAACGGTGGGATTTGAACCGACACCTCTAAACCCACTCTATCAAGCACTTTAGACCACTCAGCCTGACAACACATTTGTTAAATGTCTCGATGGGATGGACACATGGCCCTGCCGTTGCAATGCCTAACTTTCATCGATTTCAATCATGGGTTTACATACAGCAACTGCAGTTTGTGGGGGAAAATACCACATGGTTACAAATGGATGAGGTGGCCGAGTGGTTAAGGAGATGGACTGCTATTCCATTGTGCTCTGCATGCATGGGTTCGAATCCCATCCTCATTGAGCAATCAAAAAAAAAGACCTTTTTTATGGCACTGTACGATTTTGACTTACGCAAACATTGGTAAGATGGCCGACTGCCACCGCATGAGCACAGAACTTGGTGTCTGAGTGGTGAAGGTGATGAACTACATGTGTAGATTGGAAAACCAACCTCTTCGCAAATGTTTTTTTTATTTCTTCTCTTGCATGGCCCCACATGAATATAGAATCCCTGCACACTCCTAGAGCGACTGATAAGATTCAGGTATTGAAGAATAGCTTTACCAAGGGCAACCTCAACGGTGGGATTTGAACCGACACCTCCACACACTTAATCAAGCACTTTAGACCACTCAGCCTGACAACACATTTGTTAAATGTCTCGATGGGATCGACACATGGCTCTGCCGTTGCAATGCCTAACTTTCATTGATTTCAATCATGGGTTTACATACAGCAACTACAATTTGTGGGGGCAACTGCCACTTATGTACCAACGGATGAGGTGGCCGAGTGGTTAAGGCGATGGACTGCTAATCCATTGTGCTCTGCATGCATGGGTTTGAATCCCATCCTCATCGAGCAAACAAAAAATTAAGGCCTTTTTTATGGCACTGTAAGATTTTGACTTACGCAAACATTGGTAAGATGGCCGACTGCCACCGCAAGAGCACAGATCTTGGTATCTGAGTGGTGAAGGCGATGAACTACATGTGTAGATTGGAAAACCAACCTCTTCGCAAATGTTTTTTTTTATTTGTTCTCTTGCATGGCCCCACATGAATATAGAATCCCTGCACACTCCTAGAGCAACTGATAAGATTCAGGTAATGAAGAATAGCTTTACCAAGGGCAACCTCAACGGTGGGATTTGAACCGACACCTCCACACACTTAATCAAGCACTTTAGACCACTCAGCCTGACAACACATTTGTTAAATGTCTCGATGGGATGGACACATGGCCCTGCCGTTGCAATGCCTAACTTTCATCGATTTCAATCATGGGTTTACATACAGCAACTGCAGTTTGTGGGGGAAAATACCACGTGTGTACAAACGGATGAGGTGGCCGAGTGGTTAAGGCGATGGACTACTAATCTATTGTACTCTGAATGCATGGGTTCGTATCCCATCCTCATCGACCAACCAAAAATATAAGACCTTTTTTATGGCACTGTAAGAATTTGACTTACGCAAACATTGGTAAGATGGCCGACTGCCACCGCATGAGCACAGAACTTGGTGTCTGAGTGGTGAAGGTGATGAACTACATGTGTAGATTGGAAAACCAACCTCTTCGCAAATGTTTTTTTTATTTCTTCTCTTGCATGGCCCCACATGAATATAGAATCCATGCACAGTCCTAGAGCGACTGATAAGATTCAGGTATTGAAGAATAGCTTTACCAAGGGCAACCTCAACGGTGGGATTTGAACCGACACCTCCACACACTTAATCAAGCACTTTAGACCACTCAGCCTGACAACACATTTGTTAAATGTCTCGATGGGATCGACACATGGCTCTGCCGATGCAATGCCTAACTTTCATTGATTTCAATCATGGGTTTACATACAGCAACTACAATTTGTGGGGGCAACTGCCACTTATGCACCAACGGATGAGGTGGCCGAGTGGTTAAGGCGATAGACTGCTAATCCATTGTGCTCTGCATGCATGGGTTCGAATCCCATCCTCATCGAGCAAACAAAAAATTAAGACCTTTTTTATGGCACTGTAAGATTTTGACTTACGCAAACATTGGTAAGATGGCCGACTGCCACCGCAAGAGCACAGATCTTGGTATCTGAGTGGTGAAGGCGATGAACTACATGTGTAGATTGGAAAACCAACCTCTTCGCAAATGTTTTTTTTAATTTGTTCTCTTGCATGGCCCCACATGAATATAGAATCCCTGCACACTCCTAGAGCAACTGATAAGATTCAGGTAATGAAGAATAGCTTTACCAAGGGCAACCTCAACGGTGGGATTTGAACCGACACCTCCACACACTTAATCAAGCACTTTAGACCACTCAGCCTGACAACACATTTGTTAAATGTCTCGATGGGATGGACACATGGCCCTGCCGTTGCAATGCCTAACTTTCATCGATTTCAATCATGGGTTTACATACAGCAACTGCAGTTTGTGGGGGAAAATACCACGTGTGTACAAACGGATGAGGTGGCCGAGTGGTTAAGGCGATGGACTGCTAATCTATTGTACTCTGAATGCATGGGTTCGTATCCCATCCTCATCGAGCAACCAAAAATATAAGACCTTTTTTATGGCACTGTAAGAATTTGACTTACGCAAACATTGGTAAGATGGCCGACTGCCACCGCATGAGCACAGAACTTGGTGTCTGAGTGGTGAAGGTGATGAACTACAGGTGTAGATTGGAAAACCAACCTCTTCGCAAATGTTTTTTTTATTTCTTCTCTTGCATGGCCCCACATGAATATAGAATCCCTGCACACTCCTAGAGCGACTGATAAGATTCAGGTATTGAAGAATAGCTTTACCAAGGGCAACCTCAACGGTGGGATTTGAATCGACACCTCCACACACTTAATCAAGCACTTTAGACCACTCAGCCTGACAACACATTTGTTAAATGTCTCGATGGGATCGACACATGGCTCTGCCGATGCAATGCCTAACTTTCATTGATTTCAATCATGGGTTTACATACAGCAACTACAATTTGTGGGGGCAACTGCCACTTATGCACCAACGGATGAGGTGGCCGAGTGGTTAAGGCGATGGACTGCTAATCTATTGTACTCTGAATGCATGGGTTCGTATCCCATCCTCATCGAGCAACCAAAAATATAAGACCTTTTTTATGGCACTGTAAGAATTTGACTTACGCAAACATTGGTAAGATGGCCGACTGCCACCGCATGAGCACAGAACTTGGTGTCTGAGTGGTGAAGGTGATGAACTACAGGTGTAGATTGGAAAACCAACCTCTTCGCAAATGTTTTTTTTATTTCTTCTCTTGCATGGCCCCACATGAATATAGAATCCCTGCACACTCCTAGAGCGACTGATAAGATTCAGGTATTGAAGAATAGCTTTACCAAGGGCAACCTCAACGGTGGGATTTGAACCGACACCTCCACACACTTAATCAAGCACTTTAGACCACTCAGCCTGACAACACATTTGTTAAATGTCTCGATGGGATGGACACATGGCCCTGCCGTTGCAATGCCTAACTTTCATCGATTTCAATCATGGGTTTACATACAGCAACTGCAGTTTGTGGGGGAAAATACCACGTGTGTACAAACGGATGAGGTGGCCGAGTGGTTAAGGCGATGGACTGCTAATCCATTGTGCTCTGAATGCATGGGTTCGTATCCCATCATCATCGAGCAACCAAAAATATAAGACCTTTTTTATGGCACTGTAAGATTTTGACTTACGCAAACATTGGTAAGATGGCCGACTGCCACCGCATGAGCACAGAACTTGGTGTCTGAGTGGTGAAGGTGATGAACTACATGTGTAGATTGGAAAACCAACCTCTTCGCAAATGTTTTTTTTATTTCTTCTCTTGCATGGCCCCACATGAATATAGAATCCATGCACAGTCCTAGAGCGACTGATAAGATTCAGGTATTGAAGAATAGCTTTACCAAGGGCAACCTCAACGGTGGGATTTGAACCGACACCTCCAAACACTTAATCAAGCACTTTAGACCACTCAGCCTGACAACACATTTGTTAAATGTCTCGATGGGATCGACACATGGCTCTGCCGATGCAATGCCTAACTTTCATTGATTTCAATCATGGGTTTACATACAGCAACTACAATTTGTGGGGGCAACTGCCACTTATGTACCAACGGA
The DNA here is from genome assembly GCF_965601325.2 of Salmo salar. NCBI lineage: Eukaryota > Metazoa > Chordata > Actinopteri > Salmoniformes > Salmonidae > Salmo > Salmo salar. The sequence continues at coordinate 37,833,000 of NC_138294.1, read as the reverse complement.
TGAGGTGGCCGAGTGGTTAAGGTGATGGACTGCTAATCCATTGTGCTCTGCATGCATGGGTTCGAATCCCATCCTCATCGAGCAAACAAAAAATTAAGACCTTTTTTATGGCACTGTAAGATTTTGACTTACGCAAACATTGGTAAGATGGCCGACTGCCACCGCAAGAGCACAGATCTTGGTATCTGAGTGGTGAAGGCGATGAACTACATGTGTAGATTGGAAAACCAACCTCTTCGCAAATGTTTTTTTTTATTTGTTCTCTTGCATGGCCCCACATGAATATAGAATCCCTGCACACTCCTAGAGCAACTGATAAGATTCAGGTAATGAAGAATAGCTTTACCAAGGGCAACCTCAACGGTGGGATTTGAACCGACACCTCCACACACTTAATCAAGCACTTTAGACCACTCAGCCTGACAACACATTTGTTAAATGTCTCGATGGGATGGACACATGGCCCTGCCGTTGCAATGCCTAACTTTCATCGATTTCAATCATGGGTTTACATACAGCAACTGCAGTTTGTGGGGGAAAATACCACGTGTGTACAAACGGATGAGGTGGCCGAGTGGTTAAGGCGATGGACTGCTAATCTATTGTACTCTGAATGCATGGGTTCGTATCCCATCCTCATCGAGCAACCAAAAATATAAGACCTTTTTTATGGCACTGTAAGAATTTGACTTACGCAAACATTGGTAAGATGGCCGACTGCCACCGCATGAGCACAGAACTTGGTGTCTGAGTGGTGAAGGTGATGAACTACATGTGTAGATTGGAAAACCAACCTCTTCGCAAATGTTTTTTTTATTTCTTCTCTTGCATGGCCCCACATGAATATAGAATCCATGCACAGTCCTAGAGCGACTGATAAGATTCAGGTATTGAAGAATAGCTTTACCAAGGGCAACCTCAACGGTGGGATTTGAACCGACACCTCCACACACTTAATCAAGCACTTTAGACCACTCAGCCTGACAACACATTTGTTAAATGTCTCGATGGGATCGACACATGGCTCTGCCGTTGCAATGCCTAACTTTCATTGATTTCAATCATGGGTTTACATACAGCAACTACAATTTGTGGGGGCAACTGCCACTTATGTACCAATGGATGAGGTGGCCGAGTGGTTAAGGCGATGGACTGCTAATCCATTGTGCTCTGCATGCATGGGTTCGAATCCCATCTTCATCGAGCAAACAAAAAATTAAGACCTTTTTTATGGCACTGTAAGATTTTGACTTACGCAAACATTGGTAAGATGGCCGACTGCCACCGCAAGAGCACAGATCTTGGTATCTGAGTGGTGAAGGCGATGAACTACATGTGTAGATTGGAAAACCAACCTCTTCGCAAATGTTTTTTTTTATTTGTTCTCTTGCATGGCCCCACATGAATATAGAATCCCTGCACACTCCTAGAGCAACTGATAAGATTCAGGTAATGAAGAATAGCTTTACCAAGGGCAACCTCAACGGTGGGATTTGAACCGACACCTCCACACACTTAATCAAGCACTTTAGACCACTCAGCCTGACAACACATTTGTTAAATGTCTCGATGGGATGGACACATGGCCCTGCCGTTGCAATGCCTAACTTTCATCGATTTCAATCATGGGTTTACATACAGCAACTGCAGTTTGTGGGGGAAAATACCACGTGTGTACAAACGGATGAGGTGGCCGAGTGGTTAAGGCGATGGACTACTAATCTATTGTACTCTGAATGCATGGGTTCGTATCCCATCCTCATCGACCAACCAAAAATATAAGACCTTTTTTATGGCACTGTAAGAATTTGACTTACGCAAACATTGGTAAGATGGCCGACTGCCACCGCATGAGCACAGAACTTGGTGTCTGAGTGGTGAAGGTGATGAACTACATGTGTAGATTGGAAAACCAACCTCTTCGCAAATGTTTTTTTTATTTCTTCTCTTGCATGGCCCCACATGAATATAGAATCCATGCACAGTCCTAGAGCGACTGATAAGATTCAGGTATTGAAGAATAGCTTTACCAAGGGCAACCTCAACGGTGGGATTTGAACCGACACCTCCACACACTTAATCAAGCACTTTAGACCACTCAGCCTGACAACACATTTGTTAAATGTCTCGATGGGATCGACACATGGCTCTGCCGATGCAATGCCTAACTTTCATTGATTTCAATCATGGGTTTACATACAGCAACTACAATTTGTGGGGGCAACTGCCACTTATGCACCAACGGATGAGGTGGCCGAGTGGTTAAGGCGATAGACTGCTAATCCATTGTGCTCTGCATGCATGGGTTCGAATCCCATCCTCATCGAGCAAACAAAAAATTAAGACCTTTTTTATGGCACTGTAAGATTTTGACTTACGCAAACATTGGTAAGATGGCCGACTGCCACCGCAAGAGCACAGATCTTGGTATCTGAGTGGTGAAGGCGATGAACTACATGTGTAGATTGGAAAACCAACCTCTTCGCAAATGTTTTTTTTAATTTGTTCTCTTGCATGGCCCCACATGAATATAGAATCCCTGCACACTCCTAGAGCAACTGATAAGATTCAGGTAATGAAGAATAGCTTTACCAAGGGCAACCTCAACGGTGGGATTTGAACCGACACCTCCACACACTTAATCAAGCACTTTAGACCACTCAGCCTGACAACACATTTGTTAAATGTCTCGATGGGATGGACACATGGCCCTGCCGTTGCAATGCCTAACTTTCATCGATTTCAATCATGGGTTTACATACAGCAACTGCAGTTTGTGGGGGAAAATACCACGTGTGTACAAACGGATGAGGTGGCCGAGTGGTTAAGGCATTGGACTGCTAATCTATTGTACTCTGAATGCATGGGTTCGTATCCCATCCTCATCGAGCAACCAAAAATATAAGACCTTTTTTATGGCACTGTAAGAATTTGACTTACGCAAACATTGGTAAGATGGCCGACTGCCACCGCATGAGCACAGAACTTGGTGTCTGAGTGGTGAAGGTGATGAACTACAGGTGTAGATTGGAAAACCAACCTCTTCGCAAATGTTTTTTTTATTTCTTCTCTTGCATGGCCCCACATGAATATAGAATCCCTGCACACTCCTAGAGCGACTGATAAGATTCAGGTATTGAAGAATAGCTTTACCAAGGGCAACCTCAACGGTGGGATTTGAATCGACACCTCCACACACTTAATCAAGCACTTTAGACCACTCAGCCTGACAACACATTTGTTAAATGTCTCGATGGGATCGACACATGGCTCTGCCGATGCAATGCCTAACTTTCATTGATTTCAATCATGGGTTTACATACAGCAACTACAATTTGTGGGGGCAACTGCCACTTATGCACCAACGGATGAGGTGGCCGAGTGGTTAAGGCGATGGACTGCTAATCTATTGTACTCTGAATGCATGGGTTCGTATCCCATCCTCATCGAGCAACCAAAAATATAAGACCTTTTTTATGGCACTGTAAGAATTTGACTTACGCAAACATTGGTAAGATGGCCGACTGCCACCGCATGAGCACAGAACTTGGTGTCTGAGTGGTGAAGGTGATGAACTACAGGTGTAGATTGGAAAACCAACCTCTTCGCAAATGTTTTTTTTATTTCTTCTCTTGCATGGCCCCACATGAATATAGAATCCCTGCACACTCCTAGAGCGACTGATAAGATTCAGGTATTGAAGAATAGCTTTACCAAGGGCAACCTCAACGGTGGGATTTGAACCGACACCTCCACACACTTAATCAAGCACTTTAGACCACTCAGCCTGACAACACATTTGTTAAATGTCTCGATGGGATGGACACATGGCCCTGCCGTTGCAATGCCTAACTTTCATCGATTTCAATCATGGGTTTACATACAGCAACTGCAGTTTGTGGGGGAAAATACCACGTGTGTACAAACGGATGAGGTGGCCGAGTGGTTAAGGCGATGGACTGCTAATCTATTGTACTCTGAATGCATGGGTTCGTATCCCATCCTCATCGAGCAACCAAAAATATAAGACCTTTTTTATGGCACTGTAAGAATTTGACTTACGCAAACATTGGTAAGATGGCCGACTGCCACCGCATGAGCACAGAACTTGGTGTCTGAGTGGTGAAGGTGATGAACTACATGTGTAGATTGGAAAACCAACCTCTTCGCAAATGTTTTTTTTATTTCTTCTCTTGCATGGCCCCACATGAATATAGAATCCATGCACAGTCCTAGAGCGACTGATAAGATTCAGGTATTGAAGAATAGCTTTACCAAGGGCAACCTCAACGGTGGGATTTGAACCGACACCTCCACACACTTAATCAAGCACTTTAGACCACTCAGCCTGACAACACATTTGTTAAATGTCTCGATGGGATCGACACATGGCTCTGCCGTTGCAATGCCTAACTTTCATTGATTTCAATCATGGGTTTACATACAGCAACTACAATTTGTGGGGGCAACTGCCACTTATGTACCAATGGATGAGGTGGCCGAGTGGTTAAGGCGATGGACTGCTAATCCATTGTGCTCTGCATGCATGGGTTCGAATCCCATCTTCATCGAGCAAACAAAAAATTAAGACCTTTTTTATGGCACTGTAAGATTTTGACTTACGCAAACATTGGTAAGATGGCCGACTGCCACCGCAAGAGCACAGATCTTGGTATCTGAGTGGTGAAGGCGATGAACTACATGTGTAGATTGGAAAACCAACCTCTTCGCAAATGTTTTTTTTTATTTGTTCTCTTGCATGGCCCCACATGAATATAGAATCCCTGCACACTCCTAGAGCAACTGATAAGATTCAGGTAATGAAGAATAGCTTTACCAAGGGCAACCTCAACGGTGGGATTTGAACCGACACCTCCACACACTTAATCAAGCACTTTAGACCACTCAGCCTGACAACACATTTGTTAAATGTCTCGATGGGATGGACACATGGCCCTGCCGTTGCAATGCCTAACTTTCATCGATTTCAATCATGGGTTTACATACAGCAACTGCAGTTTGTGGGGGAAAATACCACGTGTGTACAAACGGATGAGGTGGCCGAGTGGTTAAGGCGATGGACTACTAATCTATTGTACTCTGAATGCATGGGTTCGTATCCCATCCTCATCGACCAACCAAAAATATAAGACCTTTTTTATGGCACTGTAAGAATTTGACTTACGCAAACATTGGTAAGATGGCCGACTGCCACCGCATGAGCACAGAACTTGGTGTCTGAGTGGTGAAGGTGATGAACTACATGTGTAGATTGGAAAACCAACCTCTTCGCAAATGTTTTTTTTATTTCTTCTCTTGCATGGCCCCACATGAATATAGAATCCATGCACAGTCCTAGAGCGACTGATAAGATTCAGGTATTGAAGAATAGCTTTACCAAGGGCAACCTCAACGGTGGGATTTGAACCGACACCTCCACACACTTAATCAAGCACTTTAGACCACTCAGCCTGACAACACATTTGTTAAATGTCTCGATGGGATCGACACATGGCTCTGCCGATGCAATGCCTAACTTTCATTGATTTCAATCATGGGTTTACATACAGCAACTACAATTTGTGGGGGCAACTGCCACTTATGCACCAACGGATGAGGTGGCCGAGTGGTTAAGGCGATAGACTGCTAATCCATTGTGCTCTGCATGCATGGGTTCGAATCCCATCCTCATCGAGCAAACAAAAAATTAAGACCTTTTTTATGGCACTGTAAGATTTTGACTTACGCAAACATTGGTAAGATGGCCGACTGCCACCGCAAGAGCACAGATCTTGGTATCTGAGTGGTGAAGGCGATGAACTACATGTGTAGATTGGAAAACCAACCTCTTCGCAAATGTTTTTTTTAATTTGTTCTCTTGCATGGCCCCACATGAATATAGAATCCCTGCACACTCCTAGAGCAACTGATAAGATTCAGGTAATGAAGAATAGCTTTACCAAGGGCAACCTCAACGGTGGGATTTGAACCGACACCTCCACACACTTAATCAAGCACTTTAGACCACTCAGCCTGACAACACATTTGTTAAATGTCTCGATGGGATGGACACATGGCCCTGCCGTTGCAATGCCTAACTTTCATCGATTTCAATCATGGGTTTACATACAGCAACTGCAGTTTGTGGGGGAAAATACCACGTGTGTACAAACGGATGAGGTGGCCGAGTGGTTAAGGCATTGGACTGCTAATCTATTGTACTCTGAATGCATGGGTTCGTATCCCATCCTCATCGAGCAACCAAAAATATAAGACCTTTTTTATGGCACTGTAAGAATTTGACTTACGCAAACATTGGTAAGATGGCCGACTGCCACCGCATGAGCACAGAACTTGGTGTCTGAGTGGTGAAGGTGATGAACTACAGGTGTAGATTGGAAAACCAACCTCTTCGCAAATGTTTTTTTTATTTCTTCTCTTGCATGGCCCCACATGAATATAGAATCCCTGCACACTCCTAGAGCGACTGATAAGATTCAGGTATTGAAGAATAGCTTTACCAAGGGCAACCTCAACGGTGGGATTTGAATCGACACCTCCACACACTTAATCAAGCACTTTAGACCACTCAGCCTGACAACACATTTGTTAAATGTCTCGATGGGATCGACACATGGCTCTGCCGATGCAATGCCTAACTTTCATTGATTTCAATCATGGGTTTACATACAGCAACTACAATTTGTGGGGGCAACTGCCACTTATGCACCAACGGATGAGGTGGCCGAGTGGTTAAGGCGATGGACTGCTAATCTATTGTACTCTGAATGCATGGGTTCGTATCCCATCCTCATCGAGCAACCAAAAATATAAGACCTTTTTTATGGCACTGTAAGAATTTGACTTACGCAAACATTGGTAAGATGGCCGACTGCCACCGCATGAGCACAGAACTTGGTGTCTGAGTGGTGAAGGTGATGAACTACAGGTGTAGATTGGAAAACCAACCTCTTCGCAAATGTTTTTTTTATTTCTTCTCTTGCATGGCCCCACATGAATATAGAATCCCTGCACACTCCTAGAGCGACTGATAAGATTCAGGTATTGAAGAATAGCTTTACCAAGGGCAACCTCAACGGTGGGATTTGAACCGACACCTCCACACACTTAATCAAGCACTTTAGACCACTCAGCCTGACAACACATTTGTTAAATGTCTCGATGGGATGGACACATGGCCCTGCCGTTGCAATGCCTAACTTTCATCGATTTCAATCATGGGTTTACATACAGCAACTGCAGTTTGTGGGGGAAAATACCACGTGTGTACAAACGGATGAGGTGGCCGAGTGGTTAAGGCGATGGACTGCTAATCCATTGTGCTCTGAATGCATGGGTTCGTATCCCATCATCATCGAGCAACCAAAAATATAAGACCTTTTTTATGGCACTGTAAGATTTTGACTTACGCAAACATTGGTAAGATGGCCGACTGCCACCGCATGAGCACAGAACTTGGTGTCTGAGTGGTGAAGGTGATGAACTACATGTGTAGATTGGAAAACCAACCTCTTCGCAAATGTTTTTTTTATTTCTTCTCTTGCATGGCCCCACATGAATATAGAATCCATGCACAGTCCTAGAGCGACTGATAAGATTCAGGTATTGAAGAATAGCTTTACCAAGGGCAACCTCAACGGTGGGATTTGAACCGACACCTCCAAACACTTAATCAAGCACTTTAGACCACTCAGCCTGACAACACATTTGTTAAATGTCTCGATGGGATCGACACATGGCTCTGCCGATGCAATGCCTAACTTTCATTGATTTCAATCATGGGTTTACATACAGCAACTACAATTTGTGGGGGCAACTGCCACTTATGTACCAACGGATGAGGTGGCCGAGTGGTTAAGGTGATGGACTGCTAATCCATTGTGCTCTGCATGCATGGGTTCGAATCCCATCCTCATCGAGCAAACAAAAAATTAAGACCTTTTTTATGGCACTGTAAGATTTTGACTTACGCAAACATTGGTAAGATGGCCGACTGCCACCGCAAGAGCACAGATCTTGGTATCTGAGTGGTGAAGGCGATGAACTACATGTGTAGATTGGAAAACCAACCTCTTCGCAAATGTTTTTTTTTATTTGTTCTCTTGCATGGCCCCACATGAATATAGAATCCCTGCACACTCCTAGAGCAACTGATAAGATTCAGGTAATGAAGAATAGCTTTACCAAGGGCAACCTCAACGGTGGGATTTGAACCGACACCTCCACACACTTAATCAAGCACTTTAGACCACTCAGCCTGACAACACATTTGTTAAATGTCTCGATGGGATGGACACATGGCCCTGCCGTTGCAATGCCTAACTTTCATCGATTTCAATCATGGGTTTACATACAGCAACTGCAGTTTGTGGGGGAAAATACCACGTGTGTACAAACGGATGAGGTGGCCGAGTGGTTAAGGCGATGGACTGCTAATCTATTGTACTCTGAATGCATGGGTTCGTATCCCATCCTCATCGAGCAACCAAAAATATAAGACCTTTTTTATGGCACTGTAAGAATTTGACTTACGCAAACATTGGTAAGATGGCCGACTGCCACCGCATGAGCACAGAACTTGGTGTCTGAGTGGTGAAGGTGATGAACTACAGGTGTAGATTGGAAAACCAACCTCTTCGCAAATGTTTTTTTTATTTCTTCTCTTGCATGGCCCCACATGAATATAGAATCCCTGCACACTCCTAGAGCGACTGATAAGATTCAGGTATTGAAGAATAGCTTTACCAAGGGCAACCTCAACGGTGGGATTTGAACCGACACCTCCACACACTTAATCAAGCACTTTAGACCACTCAGCCTGACAACACATTTGTTAAATGTCTCGATGGGATGGACACATGGCCCTGCCGTTGCAATGCCTAACTTTCATCGATTTCAATCATGGGTTTACATACAGCAACTGCAGTTTGTGGGGGAAAATACCACGTGTGTACAAACGGATGAGGTGGCCGAGTGGTTAAGGCGATGGACTGCTAATCCATTGTGCTCTGAATGCATGGGTTCGTATCCCATCATCATCGAGCAACCAAAAATATAAGACCTTTTTTATGGCACTGTAAGATTTTGACTTACGCAAACATTGGTAAGATGGCCGACTGCCACCGCATGAGCACAGAACTTGGTGTCTGAGTGGTGAAGGTGATGAACTACATGTGTAGATTGGAAAACCAACCTCTTCGCAAATGTTTTTTTTATTTCTTCTCTTGCATGGCCCCACATGAATATAGAATCCATGCACAGTCCTAGAGCGACTGATAAGATTCAGGTATTGAAGAATAGCTTTACCAAGGGCAACCTCAACGGTGGGATTTGAACCGACACCTCCAAACACTTAATCAAGCACTTTAGACCACTCAGCCTGACAACACATTTGTTAAATGTCTCGATGGGATCGACACATGGCTCTGCCGATGCAATGCCTAACTTTCATCGATTTCAATCATGGGTTTACATACAGCAACTGCAGTTTGTGGGGGAAAATACCACGTGTGTACAAACGGATGAGGTGGCCGAGTGGTTAAGGCGATGGACTGCTAATCTATTGTACTCTGAATGCATGGGTTCGTATCCCATCCTCATCGAGCAACCAAAAATATAAGACCTTTTTTATGGCACTGTAAGAATTTGACTTACGCAAACATTGGTAAGATGGCCGACTGCCACCGCATGAGCACAGAACTTGGTGTCTGAGTGGTGAAGGTGATGAACTACAGGTGTAGATTGGAAAACCAACCTCTTCGCAAATGTTTTTTTTATTTCTTCTCTTGCATGGCCCCACATGAATATAGAATCCCTGCACACTCCTAGAGCGACTGATAAGATTCAGGTATTGAAGAATAGCTTTACCAAGGGCAACCTCAACGGTGGGATTTGAACCGACACCTCCACACACTTAACCTGTTGGGTCTAGGGGGCAGCATTTGCACGTCTGGATAAAAAAAATGTACCCGATTTAATCTGGTTACTAATCCTACCCAGTAACTAGAATATGCATATACTTATTATATATGGATAGAAAACACTCTAAAGTTTCCAAAACTGTTTGAATGGTGTCTGTGAGTATAACAGAACTCATTTGGCAGGCAAAACCCTGAGACATTTTCTGACAGGAAGTGGATACCTGATGTGTTGTATTGACTTTAAAGCTATCCCATTGAAAGACACAGGGGTTTAGGAATATTTTGGCACTTCCTATTGCTTCCACTAGATGTCACCAGCCTTTACAAAGTGTTTTGAGTCTTCTGGAGGGAGATCTGACCGAACAAGAGCCATGGAACGGTGATGTCCCATTAGACACCTGGCGCGCTACTTCATGTTGGGTACCCTCGTTCCAATACGTTATAAAAGGCTATGCATTCGTCCACCTTGAATATTATTCATGTTCTGGTTAAAAAAGGCCCTAATGATTTATGCTATACAACGTTTGACATGTTTGAACGAACGGAAATATATTTTTTCCCCTCGTTCATGACGAGAAGTCCGGCTGGCTTACATCATGTGCTAACGAGACGGAGATTTTTGGACATAAATGATGAGCTTTTTTGAACAAAACTACATTCGTTATGGACCTGTGATACCTGGAAGTGACATCTGATGAAGAGAATCAAAGGTAATGGATTATTTACATAGTATTTTCGATTTTAGATCTCCCCAACATGACGTCTAGTCTGTATCGCAACGCGTATTTTTCTGGGCACAGTGCTCAGATTATTGCAAAGTGTGATTTCCCAGTAAGGTTATTTTTAAATCTGGCAAGTTGATTGCGTTCAAAAGATGTAAATCTATAATTCTTTAAATGACAATATAATATTTTAACAATGTTTTCTAATTTTAATTATTTAATTTCTGACGCTGACTTGACTGCCGGTTATTGGAGGGAAACGATTTCCTCAACATCAATGCCATAGTAAAACGCTGTTTTTGTATATAAATATGAACTTGATAGAACTAAAAATGCATGCATTGTCTAACATAATGTCCTAGGAGTGTCATCTGATGGAGATTGTAAAAGGTTAGTGTATCATTTTAGCTGGTTTTATGGTTTTGGTGACCCTGTCTTTGACTTGACAAAACATTACACACAACTCTTGTAAATGTACTGTCCTAACATACTCTAAATTTATGCTTTCGCCGTAAAACCTTTTTGAAATCGTAAAACGTGGTTAGATTAAGGAGATGTTTATCTTTCAAATGGTGTAACATAGTTGTATTTTTGAAAAATTTGAATTTTGACATTTATTTGGATTCAAATTTGCCGCTCTTGAAATGCACCTGCTGTTGATGGAGTGCACCACAGGTGGCACGCTAGCGTCCCACCTAGCCCCAAGAGGTTAATCAAGCACTTTAGACCACTCAGCCTGACAACACATTTGTTAAATGTCTCGATGGGATGGACACATGGCCCTGCCGTTGCAATGCCTAACTTTCATCGATTTCAATCATGGGTTTACATACAGCAACTGCAGTTTGTGGGGGAAAATACCACGTGTGTACAAACAGATGAGGTGGCCGAGTGGTTAAGGCGATGGACTGCTAATCCATTGTGCTCTGAATGCATGGGTTCGTATCCCATCATCATCGAGCAACCAAAAATATAAGACCTTTTTTATGGCACTGTAAGATTTTGACTTACGCAAACATTGGTAAGATGGCCGACTGCCACCGCATGAGCACAGAACTTGGTGTCTGAGTGGTGAAGGTGATGAACTACATGTGTAGATTGGAAAACCAACCTCTTCGCAAATGTTTTTTTTATTTCTTCTCTTGCATGGCCCCACATGAATATAGAATCCATGCACAGTCCTAGAGCGACTGATAAGATTCAGGTATTGAAGAATAGCTTTACCAAGGGCAACCTCAACGGTGGGATTTGAACCGACACCTCCAAACACTTAATCAAGCACTTTAGACCACTCAGCCTGACAACACATTTGTTAAATGTCTCGATGGGATCGACACATGGCTCTGCCGATGCAATGCCTAACTTTCATTGATTTCAATCATGGGTTTACATACAGCAACTACAATTTGTGGGGGCAACTGCCACTTATGTACCAACGGATGAGGTGGCCGAGTGGTTAAGGCGATGGACTGCTAATCCATTGTGCTCTGCATGCATGGGTTCGAATCCCATCCTCATCGAGCAAACAAAAAATTAAGACCTTTTTTATGGCACTGTAAGATTTTGACTTACGCAAACATTGGTAAGATGGCCGACTGCCACCGCAAGAGCACAGATCTTGGTATCTGAGTGGTGAAGGCGATGAACTACATGTGTAGATTGGAAAACCAACCTCTTCGCAAATGTTTTTTTTTATTTCTTCTCTTGCATGGCCCCACATGAATATATAATCCCTGCACACTCCTAGAGCAACTGATAAGATTCAGGTAATGAAGAATAGCTTTACCAAGGGCAACCTCAACGGTGGGATTTGAACCGACACCTCCACACACTTAATCAAGCACTTTAGACCACTCAGCCTGACAACACATTTGTTAAATGTCTCGATGGGATGGACACATGGCCCTGCCGTTGCAATGCCTAACTTTCATCGATTTCAATCATGGGTTTACATACAGCAACTGCAGTTTGTGGGGGAAAATACCACGTGTGTACAAACGGATGAGGTGGCCGAGTGGTTAAGGCGATGGACTGCTAATCTATTGTACTCTGAATGCATGGGTTCGTATCCCATCCTCATCGAGCAACCAAAAATATAAGACCTTTTTTATGGCACTGTAAGAATTTGACTTAGGCAAAAATTGGTAAGATGGCCGACTGCCACCGCATGAGCACAGAACTTGGTGTCTGAGTGGTGAAGGTGATGAACTACAGGTGTAGATTGGAAAACCAACCTCTTCGCAAATGTTTTTTTTATTTCTTCTCTTGCATGGCCCCACATGAATATAGAATCCCTGCACACTCCTAGAGCGACTGATAAGATTCAGGTATTGAAGAATAGCTTTACCAAGGGCAACCTCAACGGTGGGATTTGAACCGACACCTCCACACACTTAATCAAGCACTTTAGACCACTCAGCCTGACAACACATTTGTTAAATGTCTCGATGGGATGGACACATGGCCCTGCCGTTGCAATGCCTAACTTTCATCGATTTCAATCATGGGTTTACATACAGCAACTGCAGTTTGTGGGGGAAAATACCACGTGTGTACAAACGGATGAGGTGGCCGAGTGGTTAAGGCGATGGACTGCTAATCCATTGTGCTCTGAATGCATGGGTTCGTATCCCATCATCATCGAGCAACCAAAAATATAAGACCTTTTTTATGGCACTGTAAGATTTTGACTTACGCAAACATTGGTAAGATGGCCGACTGCCACCGCATGAGCACAGAACTTGGTGTCTGAGTGGTGAAGGTGATGAACTACATGTGTAGATTGGAAAACCAACCTCTTCGCAAATGTTTTTTTTATTTCTTCTCTTGCATGGCCCCACATGAATATAGAATCCATGCACAGTCCTAGAGCGACTGATAAGATTCAGGTATTGAAGAATAGCTTTACCAAGGGCAACCTCAACGGTGGGATTTGAACCGACACCTCCACACACTTAATCAAGCACTTTAGACCACTCAGCCTGACAACACATTTGTTAAATGTCTCGATGGGATCGACACATGGCCCTGCCGTTGCAATGCCTAACTTTCATCGATTTCAATCATGGGTTTACATACAGCAACTGCAGTTTGTGGGGGAAAATACCACGTGTGTATAAATGGATGAGGTGGCCGAGTGGTTAAGGCGATGGACTGCTAATCTATTGTACTCTGAATGCATGGGTTCGTATCCCATCCTCATCGAGCAACCAAAAATATAAGACCTTTTTTATGGCACTGTAAGAATTTGACTTACGCAAACATTGGTAAGATGGCCGACTGCCACCGCATGAGCACAGAACTTGGTGTCTGAGTGGTGAAGGTGATGAACTACAGGTGTAGATTGGAAAACCAACCTCTTCGCAAATGTTTTTTTTATTTCTTCTCTTGCATGGCCCCACATGAATATAGAATCCCTGCACACTCCTAGAGCGACTGATAAGATTCAGGTATTGAAGAATAGCTTTACCAAGGGCAACCTCAACGGTGGGATTTGAACCGACACCTCCACACACTTAATCAAGCACTTTAGACCACTCAGCCTGACAACACATTTGTTAAATGTCTCGATGGGATGGACACATGGCCCTGCCGTTGCAATGCCTAACTTTCATCGATTTCAATCATGGGTTTACATACAGCAACTGCAGTTTGTGGGGGAAAATACCACGTGTGTACAAACGGATGAGGTGGCCGAGTGGTTAAGGCGATGGACTGCTAATCCATTGTGCTCTGAATGCATGGGTTCGTATCCCATCATCATCGAGCAACCAAAAATATAAGACCTTTTTTATGGCACTGTAAGATTTTGACTTACGCAAACATTGGTAAGATGGCCGACTGCCACCGCATGAGCACAGAACTTGGTGTCTGAGTGGTGAAGGTGATGAACTACATGTGTAGATTGGAAAACCAACCTCTTCGCAAATGTTTTTTTTATTTCTTCTCTTGCATGGCCCCACATGAATATAGAATCCATGCACACTCCTAGAGCGACTGATAAGATTCAGGTATTGAAGAATAGCTTTACCAAGGGCAACCTCAACGGTGGGATTTGAACCGACACCTCCACACACTTAATCAAGCACTTTAGACCACTCAGCCTGACAACACATTTGTTAAATGTCTCGATGGGATCGACACATGGCTCTGCCGTTGCAATGCCTAACTTTCATTGATTTCAATCATGGGTTTACATACAGCAACTACAATTTGTGGGGGCAACTGCCACTTATGTACCAACGGATGAGGTGGCCGAGTGGTTAAGGTGATGGACTGCTAATCCATCGTGCTCTGCATGCATGGGTTCGAATCCCATCCTCATCGAGCAAACAAAAAACTAATACCTTTTTTATGGCACTGTAAGATTTTGACTTACGCAAACATTGGTAAGATGGCCGACTGCCACCGCATGAGCACAGAACTTGGTGTCTGAGTGGTGAAGGTGATGAACTACATGTGTAGATTGGAAAACCAACCTCTTCGCAAATGTTTTTTTTTATTTGTTCTCTTGCATGGCCCCACATGAATATAGAATCCCTGCACACTCCTAGAGCAACTGATAAGATTCAGGTAATGAAGAATAGCTTTACCAAGGGCAACCTCAACGGTGGGATTTGAACCGACACCTCCACACACTTAATCAAGCACTTTAGACCACTCAGCCTGACAACACATTTGTTAAATGTCTCGATGGGATGGACACATGGCCCTGCCGTTGCAATGCCTAACTTTCATCGATTTCAATCATGGGTTTACATACAGCAACTGCAGTTTGTGGGGGAAAATACCACGTGTGTACAAACGGATGAGGTGGCCGAGTGGTTAACCTGTTGGGTCTAGGGGGCAGCATTTGCACGTCTGGATAAAAAAAATGTACCCGATTTAATCTGGTTACTAATCCTACCCAGTAACTAGAATATGCATATACTTATTATATATGGATAGAAAACACTCTAAAGTTTCCAAAACTGTTTGAATGGTGTCTGTGAGTATAACAGAACTCATTTGGCAGGCAAAACCCTGAGACATTTTCTGACAGGAAGTGGATACCTGATGTGTTGTATTGACTTTAAACCTATCCCATTGAAAAACACAGGGGCTTAGGAATATTTTGGCACTTCCTATTGCTTCCACTAGATGTCACCAGCCTTTACAAAGTGTTTTGAGTCTTCTGGAGGGAGATCTGACCGAACAAGAGCCATGGAACGATGATGGCCCATTAGACACCTGGCGCGCTAGTTCATGTTGGGTACCCTCGTTCCAATACGTTATAAAAGAGTATGCATTCGTCCACCTTGAATATTATTCATGTTCTGGTTAAAAAAGGCCCTAATGATTTATGCTATACAACGTTTGACATGTTTGAACGAACGTAAATATATTTTTTCCCCTCGTTCATGACGAGAAGTCCGGCTGGCTTACATCATGTGCTAACGAGACGGAGATTTTTGGACATAAATGATGAGCTTTTTTGAACAAAACTACATTCGTTATGGACCTGTGATACCTGGAAGTGACATCTGATGAAGAGAATCAAAGGTAATGGATTATTTACATAGTATTTTCGATTTTAGATCTCCCCAACATGACGTCTAGTCTGTATCGCAACGCGTATTTTTCTGGGCGCAGTGCTCAGATTATTGCAAAGTGTGATTTCCCAGTAAGGTTATTTTTAAATCTGGCAAGTTGATTGCGTTCAAGAGATGTAAATCTATAATTCTTTAAATGACAATATAATATTTTACCAATGTTTTCTAATTTTAATTATTTAATTTGTGACGCTGACTTGACTGCCGGTTATTGGAGGGAAACGATTTCCTCAACATCAATGCCATAGTAAAACGCTGTTTTTGGATATAAATATGAACTTGATAGAACTAAAAATGCATGCATTGTCTAACATAATGTCCTAGGAGTGTCATCTGATGGAGATTGTAAAAGGTTAGTGCATCATTTTAGCTGGTTTTATGGTTTTGGTGACCCTGTCTTTGACTTGACAAAACATTACACACAACTCTTGTAAATGTACTGTCCTAACATACTCTAAATTTATGCTTTCGCCGTAAAACCTTTTTGAAATCGTAAAACGTGGTTAGATTAAGGAGATGTTTATCTTTCAAATGGTGTAACATAGTTGTATTTTTGAAAAATTTGAATTTTGACATTTATTTGGATTCAAATTTGCCGCTCTTGAAATGCACCTGCTGTTGATGGAGTGCACCACGGGTGGCACGCTAGCATCCCACCTAGCCCCAAGAGGTTAAGGCGATGGACTGCTAATCCATTGTGCTCTGAATGCATGGGTTCGTATCCCATCCTCATCGAGCAACCAAAAATATAAGACCTTTTTTATGGCACTGTAAGATTTTGACTTACGCAAACATTGGTAAGATGGCCGACTGCCACCGCAAGAGCACAGATCTTGGTATCTGAGTGGTGAAGGCAATGAACTACATGTGTAGATTGGAAAACCAACCTCTTCGCAAATGTTTTTTTTTATTTGTTCTCTTGCATGGCCCCACATGAATATAGAATCCCTGCACACTCATAGAGCAACTGATAAGATTCAGGTAATGAAGAATAGCTTTACCAAGGGCAACCTCAACGGTGGGATTTGAACCGACACCTCCACACACTTAATCAAGCACTTTAGACCACTCAGCCTGACAACACATTTGTTAAATGTCTCGATGGGATGGACACATGGCCCTGCCGTTGCAATGCCTAACTTTCATCGATTTCAATCATGGGTTTACATACAGCAACTGCAGTTTGTGGGGGAAAATACCACGTGTGTACAAACGGATGAGGTGGCCGAGTGGTTAA
Source organism: Salmo salar (assembly GCF_965601325.2). Classification (NCBI taxonomy): domain Eukaryota; kingdom Metazoa; phylum Chordata; class Actinopteri; order Salmoniformes; family Salmonidae; genus Salmo; species Salmo salar. The sequence continues at coordinate 37,815,509 of NC_138294.1, read as the reverse complement.
GGCGATGGACTGCTAATCTATTGTACTCTGAATGCATGGGTTCGTATCCCATCCTCATCGAGCAACCAAAAATATAAGACCTTCTTTATGGCACTGTAAGAATTTGACTTACGCAAACATTGTTAAGATGGCCGACTGCCACCGCATGAGCACAGAACTTGGTGTCTGAGTGGTGAAGGTGATGAACTACATGTGTAGATTGGAAAACCAACCTCTTCGCAAATGTTTTTTTTATTTCTTCTCTTGCATGGCCCCACATGAATATAGAATCCCTGCACACTCCTAGAGCGACTGATAAGATTCAGGTATTGAAGAATAGCTTTACCAAGGGCAACCTCAACGGTGGGATTTGAACCGACACCTCCACACACTTAATCAAGCACTTTAGACCACTCAGCCTGACAACACATTTGTTAAATGTCTCGATGGGATGGACACATGGCCCTGCCGTTGCAATGCCTAACTTTCATCGAATTCAATCATGGGTTTACATACAGCAACTGCAGTTTGTGGGGGAAAATACCACGTGTGTACAAATGGATGAGGTGGCCGAGTGGTTAAGGCGATGGACTGCTAATCCATTGTGCTCTGAATGCATGGGTTCGTATCCCATCCTCATCGAGCAACCAAAAATATAAGACCTTTTTTATGGCACTGTAAGAATTTGACTTACGCAAACATTGGTAAGATGGCCGACTGCCACCGCATGAGCACAGAACTTGGTGTCTGAGTGGTGAAGGTGATGAACTACATGTGTAGATTGGAAAACCAACCTCTTCGCTAATGTTTTTTTTATTTCTTCTCTTGCATGGCCCCACATGAATATAGAATCCCTGCACACTCCTAGAGCGACTGATAAGATTCAGGTATTGAAGAATAGCTTTACCAAGGGCAACCTCAACGGTGGGATTTGAACCGACACCTCCACACACTTAATCAAGCACTTAGACCACTCAGCCTGACAACACATTTGTTAAATGTCTCGATGGGATCGACACATGGCTCTGCCGTTGCAATGCCTAACTTTCATTGATTTCAATCATGGGTTTACATACAGCAACTACAATTTGTGGGGGCAACTGCCACTTATGTACCAATGGATGAGGTGGCCGAGTGGTTAAGGCGATGGACTGCTAATCCATTGTGCTCTGCATGCATGGGTTCCAATCCTCATCGAGCAAACAAAAAATGAAGACCTTTTTTATGGCACTGTAAGATTTTGACTTACGCAAACATTGGTAAGATGGCCGACTGCCACCGCAAGAGCACAGATCTTGGTATCTGAGTGGGGAAGGCGATGAACTACATGTGTAGATTGGAAAACCAACCTCTTCGCAAATGTTTTTTTTTATTTGTTCTCTTGCATGGCCCCACATGAATATAGAATCCCTGCACACTCCTAGAGCAACTGATAAGATTCAGGTAATGAAGAATAGCTTTACCAAGGGCAACCTCAACGGTGGGATTTGAACCGACACCTCCACACACTTAATCAAGCACTTTAGACCACTCAGCCTGACAACACATTTGTTAAATGTCTCGATGGGATGGACACATGGCCCTGCCGTTGCAATGCCTAACTTTCATCGATTTCAATCATGGGTTTACATACAGCAACTGCAGTTTGTGGGGGAAAATACCACGTGTGTACAAACGGATGAGGTGGCCGAGTGGTTAAGGCGATGGACTGCTAATCCATTGTGCTCTGAATGCATGGGTTCGTATCCCATCCTCATCGAGCAACCAAAAATATAAGACCTTTTTTATGGCACTGTAAGAATTTGACTTACGCAAACATTGGTAAGATGGCCGACTGCCACCGCATGAGCACAGAACTTGGTGTCTGAGTGGTGAAGGTGATGAACTACATGTGTAGATTGGAAAACCAACCTCTTCGCAAATGTTTTTTTTATTTCTTCTCTTGCATGGCCCCACATGAATATAGAATCCCTGCACACTCCTAGAGCGACTGATAAGATTCAGGTATTGAAGAATAGCTTTACCAAGGGCAACCTCAACGGTGGGATTTGAACCGACACCTCCACACACTTAATCAAGCACTTTAGACCACTCAGCCTGACAACACATTTGTTAAATGTCTCGATGGGATCGACACATGGCTCTGCCGTTGCAATGCCTAACTTTCATTGATTTCAATCATGGGTTTACATACAGCAACTACAATTTGTGGGGGCAACTGCCACTTATGTACCAACGGATGAGGTGGCCGAGTGGTTAAGGCGATGGACTGCTAATCCATTGTGCTCTGCATGCATGGGTTCGAATCCCATCCTCATCGAGCAAACAAAAAATTAAGACCTTTTTTATGGCACTGTAAGATTTTGACTTACGCAAACATTGGTAAGATGGCCGACTGCCACCGCAAGAGCACAGATCTTGGTATCTGAGTGGTGAAGGCGATGAACTACATGTGTAGATTGGAAAACCAACCTCTTCGCAAATGTTTTTTTTTATTTGTTCTCTTGCATGGCCCCACATGAATATAGAATCCCTGCACACTCCTAGAGCAACTGATAAGATTCAGGTAATGAAGAATAGCTTTACCAAGGGCAACCTCAACGGTGGGATTTGAACCGACACCTCCACACACTTAATCAAGCACTTTAGACCACTCAGCCTGACAACTCATTTGTTAAATGTCTCGATGGGATGGACACATGGCCCTGCCGTTGCAATGCCTAACTTTCATCGATTTCAATCATGGGTTTACATACAGCAACTGCAGTTTGTGGGGGAAAATACCACGTGTGTACAAACGGATGAGGTGGCCGAGTGGTTAAGGCGATGGACTGCTAATCCATTGTGCTCTGCATGCATGGGTTCGTATCCCATCCTCATCGAGCAAACAAAAAATTAAGACTTTTTTTATGGCACTGTAAGATTTTGACTTACGCAAACATTGGTAAGATGGCCGACTGCCACCGCAAGAGCACAGATCTTGGTATCTGAGTGGTGAAGGCGATGAACTACATGTGTAGATTGGAAAACCAACCTCTTCGCAAATGTTTTTTTTTATTTGTTCTCTTGCATGGCCCCACATGAATATAGAATCCCTGCACACTCCTAGAGCAACTGATAAGATTCAGGTAATGAAGAATAGCTTTACCAAGGGCAACCTCAACGGTGGGATTTGAACCGACACCTCCACACACTTAATCAAGCACTTTAGACCACTCAGCCTGACAACACATTTGTTAAATGTCTCGATGGGATGGACACATGGCCCTGCCGTTGCAATGCCTAACTTTCATCGATTTCAATCATGGGTTTACATACAGCAACTGCAGTTTGTGGGGGAAAATACCACCTGTGTACAAACGGATGAGGTGGCCGAGTGGTTAAGGCGATGGACTGCTAATCCATTGTGCTCTGAATGCATGGGTTCCTATCCCATCATCATCGAGCAACCAAAAATATAAGACCTTTTTTATGGCACTGTAAGATTTTGACTTACGCAAACATTGGTAAGATGGCCGACTGCCACCGCATGAGCACAGAACTTGGTGTCTGAGTGGTGAAGGTGATGAACTACATGTGTAGATTGGAAAACCAACCTCTTCGCAATTGTTTTTTTTATTTCTTCTCTTGCATGGCCCCACATGAATATAGAATCCCTGCACACTCCTAGAGCGACTGATAAGATTCAGGTATTGAAGAATAGCTTTACCAAGGGCAACCTCAACGGTGGGATTTGAACCGACACCTCTACACACTTAATCAAGCACTTTAGACCACTCAGCCTGACAACACATTTGTTAAATGTCTCGATGTGATGGACACATGGCCCTGCCATTGCAATGCCTAACTTTCATCGAATTCAATCATGGGTTTACATACAGCAACTGCAGTTTGTGGGGGAAAATACCACATGTGTACAAATGGATGAGGTGGCCAAGTGGTTAAGGCGATGGGCTGCTAATCCATTGTGCTCTGAATGCATGGGTTCGTATCCCATCCTCATCGAGCGACCAAAAATATAAGACCTTTTTTATGGCACTGTAAGAATTTGACTTACGCAAACATTGGTAAGATGGCCGACTGCCACCGCATGAGCACAGAACTTGGTGTCTGAGTGGTGAAGGTGATGAACTACATGTGTAGATTGGAAAACCAACCTCTTCGCAAATGTTTTTTTTATTTCTTCTCTTGCATGGCCCCACATGAATATAGAATCCCTGCACACTCCTAGAGCGACTGATAAGATTCAGGTATTGAAGAATAGCTTTACCAAGGGCAACCTCAACGGTGGGATTTGAACCGACACCTCCACACACTTAATCAAGCACTTTAGACCACTCAGCCTGACAACACATTTGTTAAATGTCTCGATGGGATGGACACATGGCCCTGCCGTTGCAATGCCTAACTTTCATCGATTTCAATCATGGGTTTACATACAGCAACTACAATTTGTGGGGGCAACTGCCACTTATGTACCAAAGGATGAGGTGGCTGAGAGGTTAAGGCGATGGACTGCTAATCCATTGTGCTCTGCATGCATGGGTTCGAATCCCATCCTCATCGAGCAAAAAAAAATTAAGACCTTTTTTATGGCACTGTAAGATTTTGACTTACGCAAACATTGGTAAGATGGCCGACTGCCACCGCATGAGCACAGAACTTGGTGTCTGAGTGGTGAAGGTGATGAACTACATGTGTAGATTGGAAAACCAACCTCTTCGCAAATGTTTTTTTTATTTGTTCTCTTGCATGGCCCCACATGAATATAGAATCCCTGCACACTCCTAGAGCAACTGATAAGATTCAGGTAATGAAGAATAGCTTTACCAAGGGCAACCTCAATGGTGGGATTTGAACCGACACCTCCACACACTTAATCAAGCACTTTAGACCACTCAGCCTGACAACACATTTGTTAAATGTCTCGATGGGATGGACACATGGCCCTGCCGTTGCAATGCCTAATTTTCATCGATTTCAATCATGGGTTTACATACAGCAACTGCAGTTTGTGGGGGAAAATACCATGTGTGTACAAACGGATGAGGTGGCCGAGTGGTTAAGGCGATGGACTGCTAATCCACTGTGCTCTGCATGCATGGGTTCGAATCCCATCCTCATCGAGCAATCAAAAAAATAAGACCTTTTTTTTATGGCACTGTACGATTTTGACTTACGCAAACATTGGTAAGATGGCCGACTGCCACCGCATGAGCACAGAACTTGGTATCTGAGTGGTGAAGGCGATGAACTACATGTGTAGATTGGAAAACCAACCTCTTCGCAAATGTTTTTTTTATTTCTTCTCTTGCATGGCCCCACATGAATATAGAATCCCTGCACACTCCTAGAGCGACTGATAAGATTCAGGTATTGAAGAATAGCTTTACCAAGGGCAACCTCAACGGTGGGATTTGAACCGACACCTCCACACACTTAATCAAGCACTTTAGACCACTCAGCCTGACAACACATTTGTTAAATGTCTCGATGGGATGGTACACATGGCCCTGCCGTTGCAATACTTAACTTTCATTGATTTCAATCATGGGTTTACATACAGCAACTACAGTTTGTGGGGGCAACTGCCACTTGTGTACCAGCGGATGAGGTGGCCGAGTGGTTAAGGTGATGGACTGCTAATCCATTGTGCTCTGCATGCATGGGTTTGAATCCCATCCTCATCGAGCAACCAAAAAAAAGTGACCTGTTTTATGGCACTGTAAGATTTTGACTTACGCAAACATTGGTAAGATGGCCGACTGCCACCGCAAGAGCACAGAACTTGGTATCTGAGTGGTGAAGGCGATGAACTACATGTGTAGATTGGAAAACCAACCTCTTCGCAAATGTTTTTTTTTATTTCTTCTCTTGCATGGCCCCACATGAATATAGAATCCCTGCACACTCCTAGAGCGACTGATAAGATTCAGGTAATGAAGAATAGCTTTACCAAGGGCAACCTCAATGGTGGGATTTGAACCGACACCTCCACACACTTAATCAAGCACTTTAGACCACTCAGCCTGACAACACATTTGTTAAATGTCTCGATGGGATGGACACATGGCCCTGCCGTTGCAATGCCTAACTTTCATCGATTTCAATCATGGGTTTACATACAGCAACTGCAGTTTGTGGGGGAAAATACCACGTGTGTACAAACGGATGAGGTGGCCGAGTGGTTAAGGCGATGGACTGCTAATCCATTGTGCTCTGCATGCATGGGTTAGAATCTCATCGAGCAATCAAAAAAAATAGACCTTTTTTATGGCACTGTACGATTTTGACTTACGCAAACATTGGTAAGATGGCCGACTGCCACCGCATGAGCACAGAACTTGGTATCTGAGTGGTGAAGGCGATGAACTACATGTGTAGATTGGAAAACCAACCTCTTCGCAAATGTTTTTTTTATTTCTTCTCTTGCATGGCCCCACATGAATATAGAATCCCTGCACACTCCTAGAGCGACTGATAAGATTCAGGTATTGAAGAACAGCTTTACCAAGGGCAACCTCAACGGTGGGATTTGAACCGACACCTCCACACACTTAATCAAGCACTTTAAACCACTCAGCCTGACAACACATTTGTTAAATGTCTCGATGGGATGGACACATGGCCCTGAAGTTGCAATACTTAACTTTCATTGATTTCAATCATGGGTTTACATACAGCAACTACAGTTTGTGGGGGCAACTGCCACTTGTGTACCAGCGGATGAGGTGGCCGAGTGGTTAAGGTGATGGACTGCTAATCCATTGTGCTCTGCATGCATGGGTTTGAATCCCATCCTCATCGAGCAACCTAAAAAAAGTGACCTATTTTATGGCACTGTAAGATTTTGACTTACGCAAACATTGGTAAGATGGCCGACTGCCACCGCAAGAGCACAGAACTTGCTATCTGAGTGGTGAAGGCGATGAACTACATGTGTAGATTGGAAAACCAACCTCTTCGCAAATATTTTTTTTATTTCTTCTCTTGCATGGCCCCACATGAATATAGAATCCCTGCACACTCCTAGAGCGACTGATAAGATTCAGGTAATGAAGAATAGCTTTACCAAGGGCAACCTAAATGGTGGGATTTGAACCGACACCTCCACACACTTAATCAAGCACTTTAGACCACTCAGCCTGACAACACATTTGTTAAATGTCTCGATGGGATGGACACATGGCCCTGCCGTTGCAATGCCTAACTTTCATCGATTTCAATCATGGGTTTACATACAGCAACTGCAGTTTGTGGGGGAAAATACCACGTGTGTAAAAACGGATGAGGTGGCCGAGTGGTTAAGGCGATGGACTGCTAATCCATTGTGCTCTGCATGCATGGGTTAGAATCCCATCCTCATCGAGCAATCAAAAAAATAAGACATTTTTTATGGCACTGTACGATTTTGACTTACGCAAACATTGGTAAGATGGCCGACTGCCACCGCATGAGCACAGAACTTGGTATCTGAGTGGTGAAGGCGATGAACTACATGTGTAGATTGGAAAACCAACCTCTTCGCAAATGTTTTTTTTATTTTTTCTCTTGCATGGCCCCACATGAATATAGAATCCCTGCACACTCCTAGAGCGACTGATAAGATTCAGGTATTGAAGAACAGCTTTACCAAGGGCAACCTCAACGGTGGGATTTGAACCGACACCTCCACACACTTAATCAAGCACTTTAGACCACTCAGCCTGACAACACATTTGTTAAATGTCTCGATGGGATGGACTCATGGCCCTGCCGTTGCAATGCCTAACTTTCATTGATTTCAATCATGGGTTTACATACAGCAACTGCAGTTTGTGGGGGAAAATACCACATGTGTACAAATGGATGAGGTGGCCGAGTGGTTAAGGCGATGGACTGCTAATCCATTGTGCTCTGCATGCATTGATTCGAATCCCATCCTCATCGATCAATCAAAAAAATTAGACCTTTTTTATGGCACTGTAAGATTTTGACTTACGCAAACATTGGTAAGATGGCCGACTGCCACCGCAAGAGCACAGAACTTGGTATCTGAGTGGTGAAGGCGATGAACTACATGTGTAGATTGGAAAACCAACCTCTTCGCAAATGTTTTTTTTATTTCTTCTCTTGCATGGCCCCACATGAATATAGAATCCCTGCACACTCCTAGAGCGACTGATAAGATTCAGGTAATGAAGAATAGCTTTACCAAGGGCAACCTCAATGGTGGGATTTGAACCGACACCTCCACACACTTAATCAAGCACTTTAGACCACTCAGCCTGACAACACATTTGTTAAATGTCTCGATGGGATGGACACATGGCCCTGCCGTTGCAATGCCTAACTTTCATCGATTTCAATCATGGGTTTACATACAGCAACTGCAGTTTGTGGGGGAAAATACCACTTATTTACCAGTGGACAAGGTGGCCGAGTGGTAAAGGTGATGGACTGCTAATCCATTGTGCTCTGCATGCATGGGTTCGAATCCCATCCTCATCGAGCAACCAAAAAAATATGACTTTTTTTAAGGCACTGTAAGATTTTGACTTAGGCAAACATTGGTAAGATGGCCGACTGCCACCGCAAGAGAACAGAACTTGGTATCTGAGTGGTGAAGGCGATGAACTACATGTGTAGATTGGAAAACCAACCTCTTCGCAAATGTTTTTTTTATTTCTTCTCTTGCATGGCCCCACATGAATATAGAATCCCTGCACACTCCTAGAGCGACTGATAAGATTCAGGTAATGAAGAATAGCTTTACCAAGGGCAACCTCAATGGTGGGATTTGAACCGACACCTCCACACACTTAATCAAGCACTTTAGACCACTCAGCCTGACAACACATTTGTTAAATGTCTCGATGGGATGGACACATGGCCCTGCCGTTGCAATGCCTAACTTTCATCGATTTCAATCATGGGTTTACATACAGCAACTGCAGTTTGTGGGGGAAAATACCACATGTGTAGAAAAGGATGAGGTGGCCGAGTGGTTAAGGCGATGGACTGCCAATCCATTGTGCTCTGCATGCATTGGTTCGAATCCCATCCTCATCGAGCAATCAAAAAAATAAGACCTTTTTTATGGCACTGTACGATTTTGACTTACGCAAACATTGGTAAGATGGCCGACTGCCACCGCATGAGCACAGAACTTGGTATCTGAGTGGTGAAGGCGATGAGCTACATGTGTAGATTGGAAAACCAACCTCTTCGCAAATGTTTTTTTTATTTCTTCTCTTTCATGGCCCCACATGAATATAGAATCCCTGCACACTCCTAGAGCGACTGATAAGATTCAGGTATTGAAGAACAGCTTTACCAAGGGCAACCTCAACAGTGGTATTTGAACCGACACCTCCACACACCCAATCGTGGGATTACATGCAGCAACTACAGTTTGTAGGGGCAACTGCCACTTGTTTACCAACGGATGAGGTGGCCGAGTGGTTAAGGCGATGGACTGCTAATCCATTGTGCTCTGCATGCATGGGTTCGAATCCCATCCTCATCGAGCATCCCAAAAAAATCAGTACTTCTTTATGGCACTGCAAGATTTTGACTTTCGCAAAGATTGGTAAGATGGCCGACTGCCACCGCAACAGCACAGAACGTGGTATCTGAGTGGTGAAGGCGAAGAACTACATGTGTAGATTGGAAAACCAAACTCTTCGCAAATGTTTTTTATTTCTTCTCTTGCATGGCCCCACATGAATATAGAATCCCTGCACACTCCTAGAGCGACTGATAAGATTCAGGTATTGAAGAATAGCTTTACCATGGGCAACCTAAACGGTGGGATTTGAACCGACACCTCCACACACCCAATCGTGGGATTACATGCAGCAACTACAGTTTGTAGGGGCAACTGCCACATGTATACCAACGGATGAGGTGGCCGAGTGGTTAAGGCGATGAACTGCTAATCCATTGTGATCTGCATTCATGGGTTCGAATCCCATCCTCATCGAGCAACCCAAAAAAATCAGTACTTCTTTATGGCACTGTAAGATTTTGACTTACGCAAACATTGGTAAGATGGCTGACTGTCACCGCAACAGCACAGAACTTGGTATCTGAGTGGTGAAGGCGATGAACTACATGTGTAGATTGGAAAACCAACCTCTTCACAATTGTTTTTTTTATTTCGTCTCTTGCATGGCCCCACATGAATATAGAATCCCTGCACACTCCTAGAGCGACTGATAAGATTCAGGTATTGAACAATAGCTTTACCAAGGGCAACCTCAACGGTGGGATTTGAACCGACACCTCCACACACTTAATCAAGCACTTTAGACCACTCAGCCTGAGAACACATTTGTTAAATGTCTCGATGGGATCGACACATGGCCCTGCCGTTGCTATGCCTAACTTTAATTGATTTCAATCATGGCTTTACATGCAGCACCTACAGTTTGTGTGGGATAATGCCACTTGTAAAACAATGGATGAGGTGGCCGAGTGGTTAAGGCGATGGACTGCTAATCCATTGTGATCTGCATTCATGGGTTCGAATCCCATCCTCATCGAGCAACCCAAAAAAATCAGTACTTCTTTATGGCACTGTAAGATTTTGACTTAATTAAGCAAACATTGGTAAGATGGCCGACTGCCACCGCAACAGCACAGAACTTGGTATCTGAGTGGTGAAGGCGATGAACTACATGTGTAGATTGGAAAACCAACCTCTTCGCAATTGTTTTTTTTATTTCGTCTCTTGCATGGCCCCACATGAATATAGAATCCCTGCACACTCCTAGAGCGACTGATAAGATTCAGGTATTGAAGAATAGCTTTACCAAGGGCAACCTCAACTGTGGGATTTGAACCGACACCTCCACACACCCTATCGTGGGATTACATGCAGCAACTACAGTTTGTAGGGGCAACTGCCACTTTTATACCAATGGATGAGGTCGCCGAGTGGTTAAGGCGATGGACTGCTAATCCATTGTGCTCTGCATGCATGGGTTCGAATCCCATCCTCATTGAGCAACCAAAAAAATCAGTAGTTCTTTATGGCACTGTAATATTTTGACTTAAGCAAACATTGGTAAGATAGCCGACTGCCACCGCAAGAGCACAGAACTTGGTATCTGAGTGGTGAAGGCGATAAACTACATGTGTAGATTGGAAAACCAACCTCTTCGCAATTGTTTTTTTTATTTCGTCTCTTGCATGGCCCCACATGAATATAGAATCCCTGCACACTCCTAGAGCGACTGATAAGATTCAGGTATTGAAGAATAGCTTTACCAAGGGCAACCTCAACGGTGGGATATGAACCGACACCTCCACACACCCTATCGTGGGATTACATGCAGCAACTACAGTTTGTAGGGGCAACTGCCACTTGTATACCAACAGATGAGGTGGCCGAGTGGTTAAGGCGATGGACTGCTAATCCATTGTGATCTGCATGCATGGGTTCGAATCCCATCCTCATCGAGCAACCCAAAAAAATCAGTACCTCTTTATAGCACTGTAAGATTTTGACTTACGCAAACATTGGTAAGATGGCCGACTGTCACCGCAACAGCACAGAACTTGGTATCTGAGTGGTGAAGGCGAAGAACTACATGTGTAGATTGGAAAACCAACCTCTTCGCAATTGTTTTTTTTATTTCGTCTCTTGCATGGCCCCACATGAATATAGAATCCCTGCACACTCCTAGAGCGACTGATAAGATTCAGGTATTGAACAATAGCTTTACCAAGGGCAACCTCAACGGTGGGATTTGAACCGACACCTCCACACACTTAATCAAGCACTTTAGACCACTCAGCCTGACAACACATTTGTTAAATGTCTCGATGGGATCGACACATGGCCCTGCCGTTGCTATGCCTAACTTTAATTGATTTCAATCATGGCTTTACATGCAGCACCTACAGTTTGTGTGGGATAATGCCACTTGTAAAACAAAGGATGAGGTGGCCGAGTGGTTAAGGCGATGGTACTGCTAATCCATTGTGCTCTGCATGCATGGGTTCGAATCCCATCCTCATCGAGCAACCAAAAAAATCACTACTTCTTTATGGCACTGTAAGATTTTGACTTAATTAAGCAAACATTGGTAAGATGGCCGACTGCCACCGCAACAGCACAGAACTTGGTATCTGAGTGGTGAAGGCGATGAACTACATGTGTAGATTGGAAAACCAACCTCTTCGCAATTGTTTTTTTTATTTCGTCTCTTGCATGGCCCCACATGAATATAGAATCCCTGCATACTCCTAGAGCGACTGATAAGATTCAGGTATTGAAGAATAGCTTTACCAAGGGCAACCTCAACGGTGGGATTTGAACCGACACCTCCACACACCCTATCGTGGGATTACATGCAGCAACTACAGTTTGTAGGGGCAACTGCCACTTTTATACCAATGGATGAGGTGGCCGAGTGGTTAAGGCGATGGACTGCTAATCCATTGTGCTCTGCATGCATGGGTTCGAATCCCATTCTCATTCAGCAACCAAAAAAATCGGTACTTCTTTATGGCACTGTAAGATTTTGACTTAAGCAAACATTGGTAAGATGGCCGACTGCCACCGCAACAGCACAGAACTTGGTATCTGAGTGGTGAAGGCGATGAACTACATGTGTAGATTGGAAAACCAACCTCTTCGCAATTGTTTTTTTTATTTCGTCTCTTGCATGGCCCCACATGAATATAGAATCCCTGCACACTCCTAGAGCGACTGATAAGATTCAGGTATTGAAGAAAAGCTTTACCAAGGGCAACCTCAACGGTGGGATATGAACCGACACCTCCACACACCCTATCGTGGGATTACATGCAGCAACTACAGTTTGTAGGGGCAACTGCCACTTGTATACCAAAGGATGAGGTGGCCGAGTGGTTAAGGCGATGGACTGCTAATCCATTGTGCTCTGCATGCATGGGTTCGAATCGCAACCAAAAAATCAGTACTTCTTTATGGCACTGTAAGATTTTGTCTTAAGCAAACATTGGTAAGATGGCCGACTGCCACCGCAACAGCACAGAACTTGCTATCTGAGTGGTGAAGGCGAAGAACTACATGTGTAGATTGGAAAACCAACCTCTTCGCAAATGTTTTTTATTTCTTCTCTTGCATGGGCCCACATGAATATAGAATCCCTGCACACTCCTAGAGCGACTGATAAGATTCAGGTATTGAAGAATAGCTTTACCAAGGGCAACCTCAACAGTGGGATTTGAACCGACACCTCCACACACTTAATCAAGCACTTTAGACCACTCAGCCTGACAACACATTTGTTAAATGTCTCGATGGGATCGACACATGGCCCTGCCGTTGCTATGCCTAACTTTAATTGATTTTAATCATGGCTTTACATGCAGCACCTACAGTTTGTGTGGGATAATGCCACATGTATAACAATGGATGAGGAGGCCGAGTGGTTAAGGTGATGGACTGCTAATCCATTGTGCTCTGCATGCATGGGTTCGAGTCCCATCCTCATCGAACAACCCAAAAAAATCAGTACTTTTTTATGGCACTGTAAGATTTTGACTTACGCAAACATTGGTAAGATGGCCGACTGTCACCGCAACAGCACAGAACTTGGTATCTGAGTGGTGAAGGCGATGAACTACATGTGTAGATTGGAAAACCAACCTCTTCGCAATTGTTTTTTTTATTTCTTCTCTTGCATGGCCCCACATGAATATAGAATCCCTGCACACTCCTAGAGCGACTGATAAGATTCAGGTATTGAAGAATAGCTTTACCAAGGGCAACCTCAACGGTGGGATTTGAACCGACACCTCCACACACTTAATCAAGCACTTTAGACCACTCAGCCTGACAACACATTTGTTAAATGTCTCGATGGGATCGACACATGGCCCTGCCGTTGCTATGCCTAACTTTCATTGATTTGAATCATGGCTTTACATGCAGCACCTACAGTTTGTGTGGGATACTGCCACTTGTATAACAATGGATGAGGTGGCCGAGTGGTTAAGGCGATGGACTGCTAATACATTGTGCTCTGCATGAATGGGTTAGAATCCCATCCTCATCGAGCAACCAAAAAAATCAGTACTTCTTTATGGCACTGTAAGATTTTGACTTAAGCAAACATTGGTAAGATGGCCGACTGCCACCGCAACAGCACAGAACTTGCTATCTGAGTGGTGAAGGCGAAGAACTACATGTGTAGATTGGAAAACCAACCTCTTCGCAAATGTTTTTTATTTCTTCTCTTGCATGGCCCCACATGAATATAGAATCCCTGCACACTCCTAGAGCGACTGATAAGATTCAGGTATTGAAGAATAGCTTTACCAAGGGCAACCTCAACGGTGGGATATGAACCGACACCTCCACACACCCTATCGTGGGATTACATGCAGCAACTACAGTTTGTAGGGGCAACTGCCACTTGTATAGCAAAGGATGAGGTGGCCGAGTGGTTAAGGCGATGGACTGCTAATCCATTGTGCTCTGCATGCATGGGTTCGAATCGCAACCAAAAAATCAGTACTTCTTTATGGCACTGTAAGATTTTGTCTTAAGCAAACATTGGTAAGATGGCCGACTGCCACCGCAACAGCACAGAACTTGCTATCTGAGTGGTGAAGGCGAAGAACTACATGTGTAGATTGGAAAACCAACCTCTTCGCAAATGTTTTTTATTTCTTCTCTTGCATGGGCCCACATGAATATAGAATCCCTGCACACTCCTAGAGCGACTGATAAGATTCAGGTATTGAAGAATAGCTTTACCAAGGGCAACCTCAACAGTGGGATTTGAACCGACACCTCCACACACTTAATCAAGCACTTTAGACCACTCAGCCTGACAACACATTTGTTAAATGTCTCGATGGGATCGACACATGGCCCTGCCGTTGCTATGCCTAACTTTAATTGATTTTAATCATGGCTTTACATGCAGCACCTACAGTTTGTGTGGGATAATGCCACATGTATAACAATGGATGAGGAGGCCGAGTGGTTAAGGTGATGGACTGCTAATCCATTGTGCTCTGCATGCATGGGTTCGAATCCCATCCTCATCGAACAACCAAAAAAAACAGTACTTTTTTATGGCACTGTAAGATTTTGACTTACGCAAACATTGGTAAGATGGCCGACTGTCACCGCAACAGCACAGAACTTGGTATCTGAGTGGTGAAGGCGATGAACTACATGTGTAGATTGGAAAACCAACCTCTTCGCAATTGTTTTTTTTATTTCTTCTCTTGCATGGCCCCACATGAATATAGAATCCCTGCACACTCCTAGAGCGACTGATAAGATTCAGGTATTGAAGAATAGCTTTACCAAGGGCAACCTCAACGGTGGGATTTGAACCGACACCTCCACACACTTAATCAAGCACTTTAGACCACTCAGCCTGACAACACATTTGTTAAATGTCTCGATGGGATCGACACATGGCCCTGCCGTTGCTATGCCTAACTTTCATTGATTTGAATCATGGCTTTACATGCAGCACCTACAGTTTGTGTGGGATACTGCCACTTGTATAACAATGGATGAGGTGGCCGAGTGGTTAAGGCGATGGACTGCTAATACATTGTGCTCTGCATGAATGGGTTAGAATCCCATCCTCATCGAGCAACCAAAAAAATCAGTACTTCTTTATGGCACTGTAAGATTTTGACTTAAGCAAACATTGGTAAAATGGCCGACTGCCACCGCAACAGCACAGAACTTGCTATCTGAGTGGTGAAGGCGAAGAACTACATGTGTAGATTGGAAAACCAACCTCTTCGCAAATGTTTTTTATTTCTTCTCTTGCATGGCCCCACATGAATATAGAATCCCTGCACACTCCTAGAGCGACTGATAAGATTCAGGTATTGAAGAATAGCTTTACCAAGGGCAACCTCAACGGTGGGATTTGAACCGACACCTCCACACACCCAATTGTGGGATTACATGCAGCAACTACAGTTTGTAGAGGCAACTGAAACTTGTATAACAACGTATGAGGTGGCCGAGTGGTTAAGGTGATGGACTGCTAATCCAATGGGCTTGAATCCCATCCTCATCGAGCAACCAAAAAATTCAGTACTTCTTTATGGCACTGTAAGGTTTTGACTTACGCAAACATTGGTAAGATGGCCGACTGCAACAGCACAGAACTTGGTATCTGAGTGGTGAAGGCGAAGAACTACATGTATAGATTGGAAAACCAACCTCTTTGCAAATGTTTTTTTTATTTCTTCCTTTGCACTGCCCACATGAATATAGAATCCCTGCACACTCCTAGAGCGACTGATAAGATTCAGGTATTGAAGAATAGCTTTACCAAGGGCAACCTCAATGGTGGGATTTGAACCGACACCTCCACAAACCTAATCAAGCACTTTAGACCACTCAGCCTGACAACACATTTGTTAAATGTCTCGATGGGATCGACACATGGCCCTGCCGTTGCTATGCCTAACTTTAATTAATTTCAATCATGGCTTTACATGCAGCACCTACAGTTTGTTTGGGAAACTGCCAATTCGATACCAATGGATGAGGTGGCCGAGTGGTTAAGGTGATGGACTGTTAATCCATTGTGCTCTGCATGCATGGGATCGAATCCCATCCTCATTGAGCAACCAAAAAAATCAGTACTTCTTTATGGCACTGTAAGATTTTGACTTACGCAAACATTGGTAAGATGGCCGACTGCCACCGCAACAGCACAGAACTTGGTATCTGAGTGGTGAAGGCGATGAACTACATGTGTAGATTGGAAAACCAACCTTTTCACAATTGTTTTTTTTATTTCTTCTCTTGCATGGCCCCACATGAATATAGAATCCCTGCACACTCCTAGAGCGACTGATAAGATTCAGGTATTGAAGAATAGCTTTACCAAGGGCAACCTCAACGGTGGGATTTGAACCGACACCTCCACACACTTAATCAAGCACTTTAGACCACTCAGCCTGACAACACATTTGTTAAATGTCTCGATGGGATCGACACATGGCCCTGCCGTTGCTATGCCTAACTTTAAATGATTTCAATCATGGCTTTACATGCAGCACCTACAGTTTGTGTGGGATAATGCCTCTTGTAAAACAATGGACGTAGTGGGAGAGTGGTTAAGGCGATGGACTGCTAATCCATTGTGTTCTGCATGCATGGGTTCGAATCGCAACCAAAAAATCAGTACATCTTTATGGCACTGTAAGATTTTGTCTTAAGCAAACATTGGTAAGATGGCCGACTGCCACCGCAACAGCACAGAACTTGCTATCTGAGTGGTGAAGGCGAAGAACTACATGTGTAGATTGGAAAACCAACCTCTTCGCAAATGTTTTTTATTTCTTCTCTTGCATGGGCCCACATGAATATAGAATCCCTGCACACTCCTAGAGCGACTGATAAGATTCAGGTATTGAAGAATAGCTTTACCAAGGGCAACCTCAACGGTGGGATTTGAACCGACACCTCCACACACTTAATCAAGCACTTTAGACCACTCAGCCTGACAACACGTTTGTTAAATGTCTCGATGGGATCGACACATGGCCCTGCCGTTGCTATGCCTAACTTTAATTGATTTCAATCATGGCTTTACATGCAGCACCTACAGTTTGTGTGGGATAATGCCACTTGTAAAACAACGGATTAGGTGACCGAGTGGTTAAGGCGATGGACTGCTAATCCATTGTGCTCTGCATGCATCGGTTTGAATCCCATCCTCATCGAGCAACCCAAAAAATCAGTACTTCTTTATGGCACTGTAAGATTTTGACTTAAGCAAACATTGGTAAGATGGCCGACTGCCACCGCAACAGCATAGAACTTGGTATCTGAGTGGTGAAGGCGAAGAACTACCTGTGTAGATTGGAAAACCAACCTCTTCGCAATTGTTTTTTTTATTTCTTCTCTTGCATGGCCCCACATGAATATAGAATCCCTGCACACTCCTAGAGCGACTGATAAGATTCAGGTATTGAAGAATAGCTTTACCAAGGGCAACCTCAACGGTGGGATTTGAACCGACACCTCCACACACTTAATCAAGCACTTTAGACCACTCAGCCTGACAACACATTTGTTAAATGTCTCGATGGGATCGACACATGGCCCTGCCATTGCTAAGCCTAACTTTCATTGATTTGAATCATGGCTTTACATGCAGCACCTACAGTTTGTGTGGGTTACTGCCACTTGTATAACAATGGATGAGGTGGCCGAGTGGTTAAGGCGATGGACTGCTAATACATTGTGCTCTGCATGAATGGGTTAGAATCCCATCCTCATCGAGCAACCAAAAAAATCAGTACTTCTTTATGGCACTGTAAGATTTTGACTTAAGCAAACATTGGTAAGATGGGCGACTGCCACCGCAACAGCACAGAACTTGGTATCTGAGTGGTGAAGGCGAAGAACTACATGTGTAGATTGGAAAACCAACCTCTTCGCAAATGTTTTTTATTTCTTCTCTTGCATGGCCCCACATGAATATAGAATCCCTGCACACTACTAGAGCAACTGATAAGATTCAGGTATTGAAGAATAGCTTTACCAAGGGCAACCTCAACGGTGGGATTTGAACCGACACCTCCACACACCCAATTGTGGGATTACATGCAGCAACTACAGTTTGTAGAGGCAACTGCAACTTGTATACCAACGGATGAGGAGGCCGAGTGGTTAAGGTGATGGACTGCTAATCCAATGGGCTTGAATCCCATCCTCATCGAGCAACCAAAAAATTCAGTACTTCTTTATGGCACTGTAAGGTTTTGACTTACGCAAACATTGGTAAGATGGCCGACTGCAACAGCACAGAACGTGGTATCTGAGTGGTGAAGGCGAAGAACTACATGTATAGATTGGAAAACCAACCTCTTCGCAAATGTTTTTTTTATTTCTTCACTTGCACTGCCCACATGAATATAGAATCCCTGCACACTCCTAGAGCGACTGATAAGATTCAGGTATTGAAGAATAGCTTTACCAAGGGCAACCTCAATGGTGGGATTTGAACCGACACCTCCACACACTTAATCAAGCACTTTAGACCACTCAGCCTGACAACACATTTGTTAAATGTCTCGATGGGATCGACACATGGCCCTGCCGTTGCTATGCCTGACTTTAATTGATTTCAATCATGGCTTTACATGCAGCACCTACAGTTTGTGTGGGATAATGCCACTTGTAAGCCAATGGATGAGGTGGCCGAGTGGTTAAGGCGATGGACTGCTAATCCATTGTGCTCTGCATGCATGGGCTCGAATCCCATCCTCATCGAGCAACCAAAAAAATCAGTACTTCTTTATGGCACTGTAAGATTTTGACTTAAGCAAACATTGGTAAGACGGCCGACTGCCACCGCAACAGCACAGAACTTGGTATCTGAGTGGTGAAGGCGAAGAACTACATGTGTAGATTGGAAAACCAACCTCTTCGCAACTGTTTTTTATTTCTTCTCTTGCATGGCCCCACATGAATATAGAATCCCTGCACACTCCTAGAGCAACTGATTAGATTCAGGTATTGAAGAATAGCTTTACCAAGGGCAACCTCAACGGTGGGATTTGAACCGACACCTCCACACACCCTATCGTGGGATTACATGCATCAACTACAGATTGTAGGGGCAACTGCCACTTGTATACCAATGGATGAGGTGGCTGAGTGGTTAAGGCGATGGACTGCTAATCCTTTGTGATCTGCATGCATGGGTTTGAATCCCATCCTCATTGAGCAACCCAAAAAAATCAGTACTTCTTTATGGCACTGTAAGATTTTGACTCACGCAAACATTGGTAAGATGGCCGACTGTCACCGCAACAGCACAGAACTTGGTATCTGACTGGTGAAGGCGATGAACTACATGTGTAGATTGGAAAACCAACCTTTTCACAATTGTTTTTTTTATTTCTTCTCTTGCATGGCCCCACATGAATATAGAATCCCTGCACACTCCTAGAGCGACTGATAAGATTCAGGTATTGAAGAATAGCTTTACCAAGGGCAACCTCAACGGTGGGATTTGAACCGACACCTCCACACACTTAATCAAGCACTTTAGACCACTCAGCCTGACAACACGTTTGTTAAATGTCTCGATGGGATCGACACATGGCCCTGCCGTTGCTATGCCTAACTTTAATTGATTTCAATCATGGCTTTACATGCAGCACCTACAGTTTGTGTGGGATAATGCCACTTGTAAAACAACGGATTAGGTGACCGAGTGGTTAAGGTGATGGACTGCTAATCCATTGTGCTCTGCATGCATGGGTTCGACTCCCATCCTCATCGAACAACCCAAAAAAACAGTACTTTTTTATGGCACTGTAAGATTTTGACTTACGCAAACATTGGTAAGATGGCCGACTGTCACCGCAACAGCACAGAACTTGGTATCTGAGTGGTGAAGGCGATGAACTACATGTGTAGATTGGAAAACCAACCTCTTCGCAATTGTTTTTTTTATTTCTTCTCTTGCATGGCCCCACATGAATATAGAATCCCTGCACACTCCTAGAGCGACTGATAAGATTCAGGTATTGAAGAATAGCTTTACCAAGGACAACCTCAACGGTGGGATTTGAACCGACACCTCCACACACTTAATCAAGCACTTTAGACCACTCAGCCTGACAACACATTTGTTAAATGTCTCGATGGGATCGACACATGGCCCTGCCGTTGCTATGCCTAACTTTCATTGATTTCAATCATGGCTTTACATGCAGCACCTACAGTTTGTGTGGGATACTGCCTCTTGTATAACAATGGATGAGGTGGCCGAGTGGTTAAGGCGATGGACTGCTAATACATTGTGCTCTGCATGAATGGGTTAGAATCCCATCCTCATCGAGCAACCAAAAAAATCAGTACTTCTTTATGGCACTGTAAGATTTTGACTTAAGCAAACATTGGTAAGATGGCCGACTGCCACCGCAACAGCACAGAACTTGGTATCTGAGTGGTGAAGGCGAAGAACTACATGTGTAGATTGGAAAACCAACCTCTTCGCAAATGTTTTTTATTTCTTCTCTTGCATGGCCCCACATGAATATAGAATCCCTGCACACTCCTAGAGCGACTGATAAGATTCAGGTATTGAAGAATAGCTTTGCCAAGGGCAACCTCAACAGTGGCATTTGAACCGACACCTCCACACACTTAATCAAGCACTTTAGACCACTCAGCCTGACAACACATTTGTTAAATGTCTCGATGGGATCGACACATGGCCCTGCCGTTGCTATGCCTAACTTTAATTGATTTCAATCATGGCTTTACATGCAGCACCTACAGTTTGTGTGGGATACTGCCACTTGTATAACAATGGATGAGGTTGCCGAGTGGTTAAGGCGATGGACTGCTAATCCATTGTGCTCTGCATGCATGGGTTTGAATCCCATCCTCAGCGAACAACCCAAAAAACCAATACTTTTTTATGGCACTGTAAGATTTTGACTTACGCAAACATTGGTAAGATGGCCGACTGCCACCGCAACAGCACAGAACTTGGTATCTGAGTGGTGAAGGCGAAGAACTACATGTGTAGATTGGAAAACCAACCTCTTCGCAACTGTTTTTTATTTCTTCTCTTGCATGTCCCCACATGAATATAGAATCCCTGCACACTCCTAGAGCGACTGATAAGATTCAGGTATTGAAGAATACCTTTACCAAGGGCAACCTCAACAGTGGGATTGGAACCGACACCTCCACACACTTAATCAAGCACTTTAGACCACTCAGCCTGACAACACATTTGTTAAATGTCTCGATGGGATCGACACATGGCCCTGCCGTTGCAATGCCTAACTTTCATTGATTTCAATCATGGCTTTACATGCAGCACCTACAGTTTGTGTGGGATACTGCCACTTGTATAACAATGGATGAGGTGGCCGAGTGGTTAAGGCGATGGACTGCTAATACATTGTGCTCTGCATGCATGGGTTGGAATCCCATCCTCATCGAGCAAACAAAAAGATCAGTACTTCTTTATGGCACTGTAAGATTTTGACTTACGCAAACATTGGTAAGATGGCCGACTGCCACCGCAACAGCACAGAACTTGGTATCTGAGTGGTGAAGGCGAAGAACTACATGTGTAGATTGGAAAACCAACCTCTTCGCAAATGTTTTTTATTTCTTCTCTTGCATGGCCCCACATGAATATAGAATCCCTGCACACTCTTAGAGCAACTGATAAGATTCAGGTATTGAAGAATAGCTTTACCAAGGGCAACCTCAACGGTGGGATTTGAACCGACACCTCCACACACCCTATCGTGGGATTACATGCAGCAACTACAGATTGTAGGGGCAACTGCCACTTGTATACCAACGGATGAGGTGGCTGAGTGGTTAAGGCGATGGACTGCTAATCCATTGTGATCTGCATGCATGGGTTTGAATCCCATCCTCATTGAGCAACCCAAAAAAATCAGTACTTCTTTATGGCGCTGTACGATTTTGACTTACGCAAACATTGGTAAGATGGCCGACTGTCACCGCAACAGCACAGAACTTGGTATCTGAGTGGTGAAGGCGATGAACTACATGTGTAGATTGGAAAACCAACCTTTTCACAATTGTTTTTTTAATTTCTTCTCTTGCATGGCCCCACATGAATATAGAATCCCTGCACACTCCTAGAGCGACTGATAAGATTCAGGTATTGAAGAATAGCTTTACCAAGGGCAACCTCAACGGTGGGATTTGAACCGACACCTCCACACACTTAATCAAGCACTTTAGACCACTCAGCCTGACAACACGTTTGTTAAATGTCTCGATGGGATCGACACATGGCCCTGCCGTTGCTATGCCTAACTTTAATTGATTTCAATCATGGCTTTACATGCAGCACCTACAGCTTGTGTGGGATAATGCCACTTGTAAAACAACGGATTAGGTGACCGAGTGGTTAAGGTGATGGACTGCTAATCCATTGTGCTCTGCATGCATGGGTTCGAATCCCATCCTCATCGAGCAACCAAAAAAATCAGTGCTTCTTTATGGCACTGTAAGATTTTGACTTAAGCAAACATTGGTAAGATGGCCGACTGCCACCGCAACAGCACAGAACTTGGTATCTGAGTGGTGAAGGCGAAGAACTACATGTGTAGATTGGAAAACCAACCTCTTCGCAAATGTTTTTTTATTTCTTCTCTTGCATGGCCCCACATGAATATAGAATCCCTGCACACTCCTAGAGCGACTGATAAGATTCAGGTATTGAAGAATAGCTTTACCAAGGGCAACCTCAACAGTGGGATTTGAACCGACACCTCCACACACTTAATCAAGCACTTTAGACCACTCAGCCTGACAACACATTTGTTAAATGTCTCGATGGGATCGACACATGGCCCTGCCGTTGCTATGCCTAACTTTAATTGATTTTAATCATGGCTTTACATGCAGCACCTACAGTTTGTGTGGGATAATGCCACATGTATAACAATGGATGAGGAGGCCGAGTGGTTAAGGCGATGGACTGCTAATCCATTGTGCTCTGCATGCATGGGTTCGAATCCCATCCTCATCGAACAACCCAAAAAAAACAGTACTTTTTTATGGCACTGTAAGATTTTGACTTACGCAAACATTGGTAAGATGGCCGACTGTCACCGCAACAGCACAGAACTTGGTATCTGAGTGGTGAAGGCGATGAACTACATGTGTAGATTGGAAAACCAACCTCTTCGCAATTGTTTTTTTTATTTCTTCTCTTGCATGGCCCCACATGAATATAGAATCCCTGCACACTCCTAGAGCGACTGATAAGATTCAGGTATTGAAGAATAGCTTTACCAAGGGCAACCTCAACGGTGGGATTTTAACCGACACCTCCACACACTTAATCAAGCACTTTAGACCACTCAGCCTGACAACACATTTGTTAAATGTCTCGATGGGATCGACACATGGCCCTGCCGTTGCTATGCCTAACTTTCATTGATTTCAATCATGGCTTTACATGCAGCACCTACAGTTTGTGTGGGATACTGCCTCTTGTATAACAATGGATGAGGTGGCCGAGTGGTTAAGGCGATGGACTGCTAATACATTGTGCTCTGCATGAATGGGTTAGAATCCCATCCTCATCGAGCAACCAAAAAAATCAGTAGTTCTTTATGGCACTGTAAGATTTTGACTTAAGCAAACATTGGTAAGATGGCCGACTGCCACCGCAACAGCACAGAACTTGGTATCTGAGTGGTGAAGGCGAAGAACTACATGTGTAGATTGGAAAACCAACCTCTTCGCAAATGTTTTTTATTTCTTCTCTTGCATGGCCCCACATGAATATAGAATCCCTGCACACTCCTAGAGCGACTGATAAGATTCAGGTATTGAAGAATAGCTTTACCAAGGGCAACCTCAACAGTGGGATTTGAACCGACACCTCCACACACTTAATCAAGCACTTTAGACCACTCAGCCTGACAACACATTTGTTAAATGTCTCGATGGGATCGACACATGGCCCTGCCGTTGCTATGCCTAACTTTAATTGATTTTAATCATGGCTTTACATGCAGCACCTACAGTTTGTGTGGGATAATGCCACATGTATAACAATGGATGAGGAGGCCGAGTGGTTAAGGCGATGGACTGCTAATCCATTGTGCTCTGCATGCATGGGTTCGAATCCCATCCTCATCGAACAACCCAAAAAAACAGTACTTTTTTATGGCACTGTAAGATTTTGACTTACGCAAACATTGGTAAGATGGCCGACTGTCACCGCAACAGCACAGAACTTGGTATCTGAGTGGTGAAGGCGATGAACTACATGTGTAGATTGGAAAACCAACCTCTTCGCAATTGTTTTTTTTATTTCTTCTCTTGCATGGCCCCACATGAATATAGAATCCCTGCACACTCCTAGAGCGACTGATAAGATTCAGGTATTGAAGAATAGCTTTACCAAGGGCAACCTCAACGGTGGGATTTGAACCGACACCTCCACACACTTAATCAAGCACTTTAGACCACTCAGCCTGACAACACATTTGTTAAATGTCTCGATGGGATCGACACATGGCCCTGCCGTTGCTATGCCTAACTTTAATTGATTTTAATCATGGCTTTACATGCAGCACCTACAGTTTGTGTGGGATAATGCCACATGTATAACAATGGATGAGGAGGCCGAGTGGTTAAGGCGATGGACTGCTAATCCATTGTGCTCTGCATGCATGGGTTCGAATCCCATCCTCATCGAACAACCCAAAAAAACAGTACTTTTTTATGGCACTGTAAGATTTTGACTTACGCAAACATTGGTAAGATGGCCGACTGTCACCGCAACAGCACAGAACTTGGTATCTGAGTGGTGAAGGCGAAGAACTACATGTGTAGATTGGAAAACCAACCTCTTCGCAAATGTTTTTTATTTCTTCTCTTGCATGGCCCCACATGAATATAGAATCCCTGCACACTCCTAGAGCGACTGATAAGATTCAGGTATTGAAGAATAGCTTTACCAAGGGCAACCTCAACGGTGGGATTTGAACCGACACCTCCACACACCCAATTGTGGGATTACATGCAGCAACTACAGTTTGTAGAGGCAACTGCAACTTGCATACCAACGGATGAGGTGGCCGAGTGGTTAAGGTGATGGACTGCTAATCCAATGGGCTTGAATCCCATCCTCATCGAGCAACCAAAAACATCAGTACTTCTTTATGGCACTGTAAGATTTTGACTTACGCAAACATTGGTAAAATGGCCGACTGCAACAGCACAGAACTTGGTATCTGAGTGGTGAAGGCGAAGAACTACATGTATAGATTGGAAAACCAACCTCTTCGCAAATGTTTTTTATTTCTTCTCTTGCATGGCCCCACATGAATATAGAATCCCTGCACACTCTTAGAGCAACTGATAAGATTCAGGTATTGAAGAATAGCTTTACCAAGGGCAACCTCAACGGTGGGATTTGAACCGACACCTCCACACACCCTATCGTGGGATTACATGCAGCAACTACAGATTGTAGGGGCAACTGCCACTTGTATACCAACGGATGAGGTGGCTGAGTGGTTAAGGCGATGGACTGCTAATCCATTGTGATCTGCATGCATGGGTTTGAATCCCATCCTCATTGAGCAACCCAAAAAAATCAGTACTTCTTTATGGCGCTGTACGATTTTGACTTACGCAAACATTGGTAAGATGGCCGACTGTCACCGCAACAGCACAGAACTTGGTATCTGAGTGGTGAAGGCGATGAACTACATGTGTAGATTGGAAAACCAACCTTTTCACAATTGTTTTTTTAATTTCTTCTCTTGCATGGCCCCACATGAATATAGAATCCCTGCACACTCCTAGAGCGACTGATAAGATTCAGGTATTGAAGAATAGCTTTACCAAGGGCAACCTCAACGGTGGGATTTGAACCGACACCTCCACACACTTAATCAAGCACTTTAGACCACTCAGCCTGACAACACGTTTGTTAAATGTCTCGATGGGATCGACACATGGCCCTGCCGTTGCTATGCCTAACTTTAATTGATTTCAATCATGGCTTTACATGCAGCACCTACAGCTTGTGTGGGATAATGCCACTTGTAAAACAACGGATTAGGTGACCGAGTGGTTAAGGTGATGGACTGCTAATCCATTGTGCTCTGCATGCATGGGTTTGAATCCCATCCTCATCGAGCAACCAAAAAAATCAGTGCTTCTTTATGGCACTGTAAGATTTTGACTTAAGCAAACATTGGTAAGATGGCCGACTGCCACCGCAACAGCACAGAACTTGGTATCTGAGTGGTGAAGGCGAAGAACTACATGTGTAGATTGGAAAACCAACCTCTTCGCAAATGTTTTTTTATTTCTTCTCTTGCATGGCCCCACATGAATATAGAATCCCTGCACACTCCTAGAGCGACTGATAAGATTCAGGTATTGAAGAATAGCTTTACCAAGGGCAACCTCAACAGTGGGATTTGAACCGACACCTCCACACACTTAATCAAGCACTTTAGACCACTCAGCCTGACAACACATTTGTTAAATGTCTCGATGGGATCGACACATGGCCCTGCCGTTGCTATGCCTAACTTTAATTGATTTTAATCATGGCTTTACATGCAGCACCTACAGTTTGTGTGGGATAATGCCACATGTATAACAATGGATGAGGAGGCCGAGTGGTTAAGGCGATGGACTGCTAATCCATTGTGCTCTGCATGCATGGGTTCGAATCCCATCCTCATCGAACAACCCAAAAAAAACAGTACTTTTTTATGGCACTGTAAGATTTTGACTTACGCAAACATTGGTAAGATGGCCGACTGTCACCGCAACAGCACAGAACTTGGTATCTGAGTGGTGAAGGCGATGAACTACATGTGTAGATTGGAAAACCAACCTCTTCGCAATTGTTTTTTTTATTTCTTCTCTTGCATGGCCCCACATGAATATAGAATCCCTGCACACTCCTAGAGCGACTGATAAGATTCAGGTATTGAAGAATAGCTTTACCAAGGGCAACCTCAACGGTGGGATTTTAACCGACACCTCCACACACTTAATCAAGCACTTTAGACCACTCAGCCTGACAACACATTTGTTAAATGTCTCGATGGGATCGACACATGGCCCTGCCGTTGCTATGCCTAACTTTCATTGATTTCAATCATGGCTTTACATGCAGCACCTACAGTTTGTGTGGGATACTGCCTCTTGTATAACAATGGATGAGGTGGCCGAGTGGTTAAGGCGATGGACTGCTAATACATTGTGCTCTGCATGAATGGGTTAGAATCCCATCCTCATCGAGCAACCAAAAAAATCAGTAGTTCTTTATGGCACTGTAAGATTTTGACTTAAGCAAACATTGGTAAGATGGCCGACTGCCACCGCAACAGCACAGAACTTGGTATCTGAGTGGTGAAGGCGAAGAACTACATGTGTAGATTGGAAAACCAACCTCTTCGCAAATGTTTTTTATTTCTTCTCTTGCATGGCCCCACATGAATATAGAATCCCTGCACACTCCTAGAGCGACTGATAAGATTCAGGTATTGAAGAATAGCTTTACCAAGGGCAACCTCAACAGTGGGATTTGAACCGACACCTCCACACACTTAATCAAGCACTTTAGACCACTCAGCCTGACAACACATTTGTTAAATGTCTCGATGGGATCGACACATGGCCCTGCCGTTGCTATGCCTAACTTTAATTGATTTTAATCATGGCTTTACATGCAGCACCTACAGTTTGTGTGGGATAATGCCACATGTATAACAATGGATGAGGAGGCCGAGTGGTTAAGGCGATGGACTGCTAATCCATTGTGCTCTGCATGCATGGGTTCGAATCCCATCCTCATCGAACAACCCAAAAAAACAGTACTTTTTTATGGCACTGTAAGATTTTGACTTACGCAAACATTGGTAAGATGGCCGACTGTCACCGCAACAGCACAGAACTTGGTATCTGAGTGGTGAAGGCGATGAACTACATGTGTAGATTGGAAAACCAACCTCTTCGCAATTGTTTTTTTTATTTCTTCTCTTGCATGGCCCCACATGAATATAGAATCCCTGCACACTCCTAGAGCGACTGATAAGATTCAGGTATTGAAGAATAGCTTTACCAAGGGCAACCTCAACGGTGGGATTTGAACCGACACCTCCACACACTTAATCAAGCACTTTAGACCACTCAGCCTGACAACACATTTGTTAAATGTCTCGATGGGATCGACACATGGCCCTGCCGTTGCTATGCCTAACTTTAATTGATTTTAATCATGGCTTTACATGCAGCACCTACAGTTTGTGTGGGATAATGCCACATGTATAACAATGGATGAGGAGGCCGAGTGGTTAAGGCGATGGACTGCTAATCCATTGTGCTCTGCATGCATGGGTTCGAATCCCATCCTCATCGAACAACCCAAAAAAACAGTACTTTTTTATGGCACTGTAAGATTTTGACTTACGCAAACATTGGTAAGATGGCCGACTGTCACCGCAACAGCACAGAACTTGGTATCTGAGTGGTGAAGGCGAAGAACTACATGTGTAGATTGGAAAACCAACCTCTTCGCAAATGTTTTTTATTTCTTCTCTTGCATGGCCCCACATGAATATAGAATCCCTGCACACTCCTAGAGCGACTGATAAGATTCAGGTATTGAAGAATAGCTTTACCAAGGGCAACCTCAACGGTGGGATTTGAACCGACACCTCCACACACC
The DNA here is from genome assembly GCF_965601325.2 of Salmo salar. NCBI lineage: Eukaryota > Metazoa > Chordata > Actinopteri > Salmoniformes > Salmonidae > Salmo > Salmo salar. Next base: position 37,786,323 of record NC_138294.1, on the reverse strand, counting down.
CAATTGTGGGATTACATGCAGCAACTACAGTTTGTAGAGGCAACTGCAACTTGCATACCAACGGATGAGGTGGCCGAGTGGTTAAGGTGATGGACTGCTAATCCAATGGGCTTGAATCCCATCCTCATCGAGCAACCAAAAACATCAGTACTTCTTTATGGCACTGTAAGATTTTGACTTACGCAAACATTGGTAAAATGGCCGACTGCAACAGCACAGAACTTGGTATCTGAGTGGTGAAGGCGAAGAACTACATGTATAGATTGGAAAACCAACCTCTTCGCAAATGTTTTTTTTATTTCTTCACTTGCACTGCCCACATGAATATAGAATCCCTGCACACTCCTAGAGCGACTGATAAGATTCAGGTATTGAAGAATAGCTTTACCAAGGGCAACCTCAATGGTGGGATTTGAACCGACACCTCCACAAACCTAATCAAGCACTTTAGACCACTCAGCCTGACAACACATTTGTTAAATGTCTCGATGGGATCGACACATGGCCCTGCCGTTGCTATGCCTAACTTTAATTGATTTCAATCATGGCTTTACATGCAGCACCTACAGTTTGTTTGGGAAACTGCCACTTCAATACCAACGGATGAGGTGGCCGAGTGGTTAAGGTGATGGACTGCTAATCCATTGTGCTCTGCATGCATGGGATCGAATCCCATCCTCATTGAGCAACCAAAAAAAACAGTACTTCTTTATGGCACTGTAAGATTTTGACTTACGCAAACATTGGTAAGATGGTCGACTGCCACCGCAACAGCACAGAACTTGGTATCTGAGTGGTGAAGGCGATGAACTACACGTGTAGATTGGAAAACCAACCTCTTCGCAATTGTTTTTTTTATTTCTTCTCTTGCATGGCCCCACATGAATATAGAATCCCTGCACACTCCTAGAGCGACTGATAACATTTACATTACATTTACATTTAAGTCATTTAGCAGACGCTCTTATCCAGAGCGACTTACAAATTGGTGCATTCACCTTATGATATCCAGTGGAACAACCACTTTACAATAGTGCATCTAAATCTTTTAAGGGGGGGGGGGGCGTTAGAAGGATTACTTTATCCTATCCTAGGTATTCCTTAAAGAGGTGGGGTTTCAGGTGTCTACGGAAGGTGGTGATTGACTCCGCTGTCCTGGCGTCGTGAGGGAGCTTGTTCCACCATTGGGGTGCCAGAGCAGCGAACAGTTTTGACTGGGCTGAGCGGGAACTGTGCTTCCTCAGAGGTAGGGGGGCCAGAAGGCCAGAGGTGGATGAACGCAGTGCCCTTGTTTGGGTGTAGGGCCTGATCAGAGCCTGAAGGTATGGAGGTGCCGTTCCCTTCACAGCTCCGTAGGCAATCACCATGGTCTTGTAGCGGATGCGAGCTTCAACTGGAAGCCAGTGGAGAGAGCGGAGGAGCGGGGTGACGTGAGAGAACTTGGGAAGGTTGAATACCAGACGGGCTGCGGCGTTCTGGATGAGTTGTAGGGGTTAAATGGCACAGGCAGGGAGCCCAGCCAACAGCGAGTTGCATTAATCTAGACGGGAGATGACAAGTGCCTGGATTAGGACCTGCGCCGCTTCATGTGTGAGGCAGGGTCGTACTCTGCGAATGTTGTAGAGCATGAACCTACAGGACCGGGTCACCGCCTTGATGTTAGTGGAGAACGACAGGGTGTTGTCCAGGATCACGCCAAGGTTCTTAGCCTCTTGGGGCTAGGTGGGACGCTAGCGTGCCACCCGTGGTGCACTCCATCAACAGCAGGTGCATTTCAAGAGCGGCAAATTTGAATCCAAATAAATGTCAAAATTCAAATTTTTCAAAAATACAACTATTTTACACCATTTGAAAGATAAACATGTCCTTAATCTAACCACGTTTTACGATTTCAAAAAGGTTTTACGGCGAAAGCATAAATTTAGAGTATGTTAGGACAGTACATTTACAAGAGTTGTGTGTAATGTTTTGTCAAGTCAAAGACAGGGTCACCAAAACCATAAAACCAGCTAAAATGATGCACTAACCTTTTACAATCTCCATCAGATGACACTCCTAGTACATTATGTTAGACAATGCATGCATTTTTAGTTCTATCAAGTTCATATTTATATCCAAAAACAGCGTTTTACTATGGCATTGATGTTGAGGAAATCGTTTCCCTCCAATAACCGGCAGTCAAGTCAGCGTCACAAATTAAATAATTAAAATTAGAAAACATTGGTAAAATATTATATTGTCATTTAAAGAATTATAGATTTACATCTCTTGAACGCAATCAACTTGCCAGATTTAAAAATAACCTTACTGGGAAATCACACTTTGCAATAATCTGAGCACTGCGCCCAGAAAAATACGCGTTGCGATACAGACTAGACGTCATGTTGGGGAGATCTAAAATCGAAAATACTATGTAAATAATCCATTACCTTTGATTCTCTTCATCAGATGTCACTTCCAGGTATCACAGGTCCATAACGAATGTAGTTTTGTTCAAAAAAGCTCATCATTTATGTCCAAAAATCTCCGTCTCGTTAGCACATGATGTAAGCCAGCCGGACTTCTCGTCATGAACGAGGGGAAAAAATATATTTCCGTTCGTTCAAACATGTCAAACGTTGTATAGCATAAATCATTAGGGCCTTTTTTAACCAGAACATGAATAATATTCAAGGTGGACGAATGCATACTCTTTTATAACGTATTGGAACGAGGGTACCCAACATGAACTCGTGCGCCAGGTGTCTAATGGGACATCATCGTTCCATGGCTCTTGTTCGGTCAGATCTCCCTCCAGAAGACTCAAAACACTTTGTAAAGGCTGGTGACATCTAGTGGAAGCAATAGGAAGTGCCAAAATATTCCTAAGCCCCTGTGTTTTTCAATGGGATAGGTTTAAAGTCAATACAACACATCAGGTATCCACTTCCTGTCAGAAAATGTCTCAGGGTTTTGCCTGCCAAATGAGTTCTGTTATACTCACAGACACCATTCAAACAGTTTTAGAAACTTTAGAGTGTTTTCTATCCATATATAATAAGTATATGCATATTCTAGTTACTGGGTAGGATTAGTAACCAGATTAAATCGGGTAAAAAAAAAATATCCAGACGTGCAAATGCTGCCCCCTAGCCCCAACAGGTTAGCACTCTCCGAGGAGGACACAAGGGAGTTGTCAACCGTGATGGCGAGATCATGGAACGGGCAGTCCTTCCCCGGGAGGAAGAGCAGCTCCGTCTTGCCGAGGTTCAACTTGAGGTGGTGATCCGTCATCCACACTGATATGTCTGACAGACATGCAGAGATGCGATTCGCCGCCTGGTTATCAGAAGGGGGAAAGGAGAAGATTAATTGTGTGTCGTCTGCATAGCAATGATAGGAGAGACCATGTGAGGATATGACAGAGCCAAGTGACATGGTGTATAGCGAGAATAGGAGAGGGCCTAGAACAGAGCCCTGGGGGACACCAGTGGTGAGAGCGCATGGTATTGAGACAGATTCTCGCCACGCCACCTGGTAGGAGCGACCTGTCAGGTAGGACGCAATCCAAGCGTGGGCCGCGCCGGAGATGCCCAACTCGGAGAGGGTGGAGAGGAGGATCTGATGGTTCACAGTATCAAAGGCAGCAGATAGGGCTAGAAGGATGAGAGCAGAGGAGAGAGAGTTAGCTTTAGCAGTGCGGAGAGCCTCCGTGACACAGAGAAGAGCAGTCTCAGTTGAATGCCCAGTCTTGAAACCTGACTGATTAGGATCAAGAAGGTCATTCTGAGAGAGATAGCAGGAGAGCTGGCCAAGGACGGCACGTTCAAGAGTTTTGGAGAGAAAAGAAAGAAGGGATACTGGTCTGTAGTTGTTGACATCGGAGGGATCGAGTGTAGGTTTTTTCAGAAGGGGTGCAACTCTCGCTCTCTTGAAGACGGAAGGGACGTAGCCAGCGGTCAAGGATGAGTTGATGAGCGAGGTGAGGTAGGGGAGAAGGTCTCCGGATATGGTCTGGAAAAGAGAGGAGGGGATAGGGTCAAGTGGGCAGGTTGTTGGGCGGCCGGCCGTCACAAGACGCGAGATTTCATCTTGAGAGAGAGTGGAGAAAGAGGTCAAAGCACAGGGTAGGGCAGTGTGAGCAGGACTAGCGGTGTCGTTTGACTTAGCAAACGAGGATCGGATATCGTCAACCTTCTTTTCAAAATGGTTGACGAAGTCATCCGCAGAGAGGGAGGAGGGGGGGGGAGGGGGAGGAGGATTCGGGAGGGAGGAGAAGGGAGCAAAGAGCTTCCTAGGGTTAGAGGCAGATGCTTGGAATTTAGAGTGGTAGAAAGTGGCTTTAGCAGCAGAGACAGAAGAGGAGAATGTAGAGAGGAGGGAGTGAAAGGATGCCAGGTCCGCAGGGAGGCGAGTTTTCCTCCATTTCCGCTCGGCTGCCCGGAGCCCTGTTCTGTGAGGTCGTGGTGAGTCATCGAGCCACGGAGCAGGAGGGGAGGACCGAGCCGGCCTGGAGGATAGGGGACAGAGAAAATCAAAGGATGCAGAAAGGGAGGAGAGGAGGGTTGAGGAGGCAGAATCAGGAGATAGGTTGGAGAAGGTTTGAGCAGAGGGAAGAGATGATAGGATGGAAGAGGAGAGAGTAGCGGGAGAGAGAGACCGAAGTTTGGGACGGCGCAATACCATCCGTGTAGGGGCAGAGTGAGAAGTGTTGGATGAGAGCAAGAGGGAAAAGGATACAAGGTAGTGGTCGGAGATTTGGAGGGGAGTTGCAATGAGATTAGTGGAAGAACAGCATCTAGTAAAGATGAGGTCAAGCGTATTGCCTGCCTTGTGAGTAGGGGGGGAAGGTGAGAGGGTGAGGTCAAAAGAGGAGAGGAGTGGAAAGAAGGAGGCAGAGAGGAATGAGTCAAAGGTAGACGTGGGGAGGTTAAAGTCACCCAGAACTGTGAGAGGTGAGCCATCCTCAGGAAAGGAACTTATCAAGGCGTCAAGCTCATTGATGAACTCTCCAAGGGAACCTGGAGGGCGATAAATGATAAGGATGTTAAGCTTGAAAGGGCTGGTAACTGTGACAGCATGGAATTCAAATGAGGAGATAGACAGATGCCTAAGCCCACAGTCCCTTGATCGGCCACTTGAGAAAGGCGATAATGTGTTTCAGCCTGGGGCTGGGATGATGACATTCTGTTTTTTCCCGGGCTCTGAGAGCCTATGGAAGACGTAGGAAGTGTCACGTTAGAGCAGAGATCCTTTGTAATTGAATGAGATGGCAAAGAAGTTCAAGAAATGGTCAGACAGGCCACTTCCTGTAAAGGAATCTCTCAGGTTTTGACCTGCCATTTGAGTTCTGTTATACTCACAGACACCATTCAAACAGTTTTAGAAACTTTGGAGTGTTTTCTATCCAAAGCCAATAATTATATGCATATTCTAGTTACTGGGCAGGAGTAGTAACCAGATTAAATCGGGTACGTTTTTTATCCAGCCGTGAAAATTCTGCCCCCTAGCCATAACAGGTTAATAACTTCCTTTTTCTTTTCCCCCTCTGCTCGCTTCCTCGCTTCGGCCAACCACACCGTCGCTGTCTCCAACCCCTCTACTCGCTGTTTGTCCACATTCTCTCCACATGCCTTATGAATCTGTCTTACTATTAGTCCCAACTTTTCTACATCCAATCTTCCATCAAATCCATACTTCTTTCTCCACTTTGGACCAAAGTAAATATTTATTTTATCTCTTAATTCCATGTATCGCTCATTTCCCGTTAATTCCCGCACCTTCTTTGAGGATTTGCCACCCATGGTTATCCAATAACTATCGTTGTTATTATGCTTTTTCTCACAATCTGTGTGTACTTACTATTAATCTCTATGTGTGTGCTATTTACCGTAACCTAGAATTTTTGAATAATTATTTGTATGGATCCTGACATATTATTTATATCTCACATGAATACGACCATAAGTTATACTTGTTTCCCGGTCGTTTCTCGCGACTGAACAATATATCTATCTCTCACGCAACTAATTATCTTCTTATTCTATGTGTGTGCTTTTAAAATTATAAGTCAATTTAAAACTTCTATGTGTATCACAATCAGTGTTTTTGTCACTCCTCTATCTATGTGTGTGTGCTTCCTCCTTCCATAGAATAGTCAGACCAAGTTTTGCGCCCTGTTAGATCCCGACTAACCTCCCCACTAATATACTCTAGATGAGTTATCCGTTAGATCTCAGTACATTAGCCCGCCTAACGTATATTGACCAATTTAACGCTTAGGCCTCAACATTAGATAGTTTACATTGGTAGTGGCCACAGATACCTAGGGTCATTACGGACCCCCGCTACGTTGCCTAGGATGGCTCTATACCCAATTCCTCTCTTCCAATTGCATAGAATACTGCCTATATCAGGGTTCTCTAACCAATTTCCTAAAGACAGGTCACCAGGTTAGTATGCCCTACCGGGAACGGATATTTTGGCGTTTAACACCTAGACTGCACTAACTTCCTTCTCCACTCCATGCAATCATACAGGTATTATTCCCCAAATCCGCATAAATAAAGATTTACTGACCTTTGTCTTGTAGGCTGGGAAAAGCAATGTAGGTTGGATTCCGTCACCATCCCTGGTGACCGTAGATATTTACCGGCCTGTTATGGAACCCCAATTTCAGGGGAGAGGTCTTTGATTCACAAGTCAATGACCCGCCTGTGCACGGTTTTCGGCGTGTTACCTTAGGAAGACAGGGACAGATGTTGGATTCGGCTCGGAGGACCAATTGTTACGCGAATTAAGTTATCAATGTTCTTAAACCGAACTTCAATTAAAGTACTCAGTCTGCCCAGAGTGTGTAAGATTCTGGTTGAATGAAGCAGACGGATAGACAGCCCACAAGGGTCAAAACGTTTATTTAAAAAAAAAAAGTTTTTACATTTTAGCAGACGCCCTTATCCAGAGTGACTTACAGTAGTGAATACATACATCACAGGGAAGGCACACATTTATGAGAGCTCTGAAAATCCTTACAATGTACAAAGCCTTTTATATTAACACACACACACACACACACACACACACACACACACACACACACACACACACACACACACACACACACACACACACACACACACACACACACACACAAACTTACATCAGTAGAGAACTCCACCCAGCTTTAGGCGGCTGTATTTTTCCACAGTACCCAGACCACCTGTCTCCTTATCTTTTGCCAGCCTAACTGTTCCCAGGCCGTTGTTTCTCTCCCCAACTTAAGGAGGCCTCTTCTCCTGTTCCTTTCCCAAGGTCGTCTTATCAACTCTGCCTCCCTCGTTTTGAAGTGGTACCAGTGTCTTACTCACACACAGTATTGCAATATAGTTTTTAACCCATTATTATAGCCTTATTTCGAATACATTTCAACAGGTTATAAGGTTTCTGAGTGAAATCATTTAGTAAACCTTTAATCATATAATTTCCATTACAGATGGAAATTTCAATCTTTTTGCTTTTCTAATAACCAATTTCAGTATTCATGCAAGTGACTGATTGAACGAATCCTCACTATTAGTATCTGCAATTTGGCAGTACGCCCAGATCCTTGTTTTGAGAATGAAAGATTTCTCAGTTTCAAGTTCTCAGCTTAGAGAGAAGAAGCCATGTGATGTATTGGTCAGTTACATGCATGACCCAGTGTTGGTCGGTCACATGTATGAATCAAACATTAATGATGAATTACTTATGAATGATGAATAAGCTAAATCATGCAAATATAACATGAGAGACCTGATTGACATGTGTACTTGGTTGGTTGGAACCTCTCCAGCACGCTGATAATAAAGAATGATTAATTTAAGATTGACTTCAAGTGTCCCTGTGTAGAATTTCTATGACAATCGCAAACAGTTTTAGAGACTGACGGCAGGGTCTGGTAGTACTCCAGTCCCAGCAACATCAGACTGTTTTAGAGACTGACAGACAGGGTCTGGTCAAATCAAATCAAATATTATTGGTCACATACACATGGTTAGCAGATGTTAATGCGAGTGTAACAAAATGCTTGTGGTTCTGGTCCCAACAGTGTAGTATTATCTAACAAGTAATCTAACAATATCACAACAACTACCTTATGCACACAAATGTAAAGGGATGGAATAAGAATATGTACATATAAATATATGGATGAGCGATGGCAGAGCGGCATAGGCAAGCTGCAATAGATGGTATAAAATACAGTATATACATATGAGATGAGTAATGTAACATATGTAAATATTATTAAAGTGGCATTTTTTAAAGTGACTAGTGATCCATTTATTAACGTGGCCAATGATTTGAGTCTATATGTAGGCAGCAGCCTCTCCGTGTTAGTGATGGCTGTTTAATAAATCTTCTTACGGCTATGCCCCTTTTTTCTCAATTTCCACCTGACTGACGTGCCCAAAGTAAACTAACTGCCTGTTGCTCAGGCCCTGAAGCCAGGATATGCATATACTTACCATTGGAAATAAAACAATTTGAAGTTTGTAGAAATGTTAAAATAATGTAGGAGAATATAACACAATAGATATGGTAAGAGAAAATCCAAAGAAAAAAACAACTGGATTTTTTTTGAGAGACCATGCTCCTACAATGGAAAGTATAGCGGCATACTGAATTCTAGCTCCCAGGATGCAATTCCAGTGGCTTCCACAGGGTGTCAGCAGTCTATGTTCAACGTTTCAGGCTTGTAACTTCCGAAACGTATAAGAAATATCAGTTTTGGAAATTAGTGGAAATTAGTGTTTCGGCGCGCCATGAAGACAAGACGCACCTGCTAAAATCGGTTTCCAATTGAACATACTTCTTTCCATAAGAAATATTATAGTTTGATTACATTTTAGGGTATCTGAGGAGTAAATAGAAATGTATTTTGACTTGTTGAAACCAAGTTTAGGGGTAGATTTTCAGATTCCTTTCTCTTTACATGGAATGAGTGGATTACTCAAATCGATGGCGCCAACTAAACAGAGTTTTTGGGATATAAAGAAGGATTTTATCTAACAAAATTACACTACATGTTATAGCTGGGACCCTTTGGATGACAAATCAGAGGAAGATTTTGAAAAAGTAAGTGAATATTTCATCGCTATTTGTGAATTTATGAAACCTGTGCAAGTGTAAATATATTTTGATGTGGGGTGCCATCCTCAAACAATCACATGGCATGCTTTCTCTGTAATAGCTACTGCAAATCAGACAGTGCAGTTAGATTAACAAGAATTTAAGCTTTCAACCGATATAAGACACTTGTATGTACCTAAACGTTTAATATCCATCATTTTTATGATTATTTATTTGAATTGCGCGCCCTCCAGTTTCGCTAGCGGGACGCCTAGCCCTAAGAAGTTTTAACAGTCTGATGGCCTTCAGATAAAAGTGATTTTTCAATGTGGATAGGGGCGTGCTCCCTTTGCTGTTTCCTGAAGTCCATAATCAGCTCCTTTGTTTGTTGCCATTGAGTGAGAGGTTATTTTCCTTGCACCACTCTCCCAGGTCCCTCACCTCCTCCCTGTAGGCTATCTTGTCATTGTTGGTAATCAGACCTACTACTGTTGTGTCATCTGCAAACTTGATGATTGAGTTGGAGGTGTGCGTGGCCACGCAGTCATGGGTGAACAGGGAGTACAGGAGGGGGCTGAGCACGCAGCTTTGTGGGGCCTCTGTGTTGAGGATTCAAGTTGTGGAGGTGTTGTTTCCTACCTTCACCACCTGGGGGCAGCCCTTCAGGAAGTTCAGGGCCTAGTTGCACAGGGTGGGGTTCAGACCCAGGGCCCTGAGCTTAATTCTGAACTTGGATGGTACTATGGTGTTGAATGCTGAGCTATAGTCAATGAACAGCATTCTTAGGTTTTCCTCTTGTCCAGATGGGATAGGGCAATGTGTAGTGCGATGGCGATTGCATGTGGATCCATTGGGGCGGCAAGCAAATTGAAGTGGGTCTGGATATGGGGTAAGGTACAGTGGTTCCCCCTTTAAAAGTTGTGAGCTTACGCCGCGGGACTTAGAGGTAATTTGTGGTTTAGTACGGTACCCTGCGTCACAACTTCATTGCTCTAGACCAGCGCAAGGGGGAGTTAGAGCACTAATTATGGTTTTGAGTCCTACTGTGTCTCTAACTGACAATGAATGGATGACATAAACCCAAACAGAAACTGATAATTGTGCATGACTAAAGTATTACTTACTAAAACTGTTGTTACACTAAGGTTTTTATTATTTTATTTTGCTAGGATTATTTTGCTCTTACTTTAGTAATGCATGCCACATCCGACAGGATGTACAGCGCCTGAGTGATTCAATGGTCTAAGACACTGCTGTGTTGCTATAGATGCTTGTTCAATACCTGTGCCAGATTTGACTGGGAGACCCATGAGATGACTGTGGGTTGTTGGTTTCTCTCCCTCTAAAAACAGAAATAAATAATAAAATAAAAAAATGGCTTTAGATTTTTGTAACAATGTCTCACCCCATGTTCAAGAATGGCCTTTTTCTCACTCATTTTACGTTATTTGAAAACGAAATCATCTCCAAAATATTTAAGGGGCATTACACTAATAATGGTGCTGACTAGGTAAACGTTCCCGCTGTTCTGTTCTTAGTGCCAGTCTGCACATTTAAACTCAAACAATGTAACTAATAATTGCATCTTTATGCTTTCATTCATAAAATAATGATAAAAATACTCTTTCAAAATGCCGATGTTTATTTAGTTATGGATCCAAAACTAATTACTATGGTAATAAATATCACTGAATTACAGAAATATCCTCCATTCCTCTATATGTAATTATTGGCAGAGAGTCATGTCATATTTTTCGATATACTGTAGGCCTACCATAGGTGACATGAGTCTCACTAGTGTTGAGTAATGTGCTGTTAACCTCTATGGGCTAGGTGGGACGCTTGCCCACCTACTCAACAGCCAGTGTAATCCCGTGGCGCGATATTCAAATACCTCAAAAATGCCAAAACTTCAATTTTTCAAACATATGACTATTTTACACCATTTTAAAGACAAGACTCTCGTTAATCTAACCACACTGTCCGATTTCAAAAAGGCTTTACAACGAAAGCAAAACATTAGATTATGTCAGCAGAGTACCCGCCAGAAATAATCAGACACCCATTTTTCAAGCTAGCATATAATGTCACATAAACCCAAACCACAGCTAAATGCAGCACTAACCTTTGATGATCTTCATCAGATGACAACCCTAGGACATTATGTTATACAATACATGCATTTTTTGTTCAATCAAGTTCATATTTATATCAAAAACCAGCTTTTTACATTAGCATGTGACTAGCATGTGACTAGCATTCCCACCGAACACTGACGGTGAATTTACTAAATTACTCACGATAAACGTTCACAAAAAACATAACAATTATTTTAAGAATTATAGATACAGAACTGCTCTATGCACTCGTTATGTCCGATTTTAAAATAGCTTTTCGGTGAAAGCACATTTTGCAATATTCTCAGTAGATAGCCCGGCATCACAGGGCTAGCTATTTAGACACCCAGCAAGTTTAGCATTCACCAAAGTCAGATTTACTATAAGAAAAATGTTATTACCTTTGCTGTCTTTGTCAGAATGCACTCCCAGGACTTCTACTTCAATAACAAATGTTGGTTTGGTCCCAAATTATCCATTGTTATATCCAAATAGCGGCGTTTTGTTCGTGCGTTCAAGACACTATCCGAAAGGGTAAAGAAGGGTTACGAGCATGGCGCATTTCGTGACAAAAAAATTCTAAATATTCCATTACCGTACTTCGAAGCATGTCAACCGCTGTTTAAAATAAATTTTTATGCCATTTTTCTCGTAAAAAAGCGATAATATTCCGACCGGGAAATCGTTTTTTATTACAAAGAGAGTGAAAGTAAAAGCATGCAATCCCCTCATGCACGAGCCTCAGTCTAATGGCCCTCTGATAGAGCACTTGCCAAACGCGCTAATGTGTTTCAGCCTGGGGATGGAATTACATCGTTCAGCTTTTTCCCGCCTTCTGAGAGCCCATGGGAGCCGTAGGAAGTGTCACGTCATGCCAGAGATCCCCTGTATTTGTTAGAGATGATCAAGGAGGGCAAGAAATGGTCAGACAGGCCACTTCCTGTAAGGAATCTTCTCAGGTTTTGGCCTGCCAAATGAGTTCTGTTATACTCACAGACACCATTCAAACAGTTTTAGAAACTTTAGGGTGTTTTCTACCCAAAGCCAATAATTATATGCATATTCTAGTTACTGGGCAGGAGTAGCAACCAGATTAAATCGGGTACGTTTTTTATCCGGCCGTGCAAATACTGCCCCCTAGCCCCAACAGGTTAAAAGTGGTGTAAGTCTTTTTTTATTTAAAAAGCATATTGAAGTTAGAAGCAATAGCCTACAACTATTTTAGCATCGTTTTGCGCTGTTCTGAGACAAGCATGGGGACTGGTCTTGATAAATCAATGAGATTTTTATTTTCACTTAATCTCCGTTTGGGTATTGGTTAGACTATAATTAAGAAATTAGGGTGCAGAAATGTTATGCTCTTAGTGTAACCTTTATTTAACTAGGCAAATCAGTTAAGAATAAATTATTATTTACAAGGACATCCTACTCCTTCTTCTCCGGCAGGACACTGGATTCTTTAGCTAAATAGCCCAGTACTGTACTCCCAACTGTCAAGTTGTACAGCATCATATTTTCCGTTCCATCCTTAAGGAAACCGAGGGTTTTTCGTTTTCCCTGGATTAGAAACACCATAATATCAATCAAATTAATCCAACTCTAAAAGTAATTGGAAAGTTAGATACAAATGATTTGTGACATTGTGGTTACAATTAATAATATAAACAAGATGTAAACAAGATGCTGTGTTTTTATTTATAATAGTGATGGACAGCTGGTGGCTTTCTGAAAACAGTTTTTCAAATACTTGTAGCCCGATTAGCAGGACAATAGACTCTATAGCCCGGCTACTGTAGGTGTGAACATCCCCCTGCCTGCAATGTATTTGATGCTTAAGTACGCTGAAGTGTTACATTTCTAACTCAAAAGAGCAATACAGAATTTCTTCATCAACATCTTTATGCTTTCGTTAATAAAGTTATGATAAAATACTCTTTCAAAATGCTGATGTTTGTTTAGTTATGGATCCTTAACGAATTGCTCTGGGAATAAATATCAGTGAATTACAGAAATATTGGAACAAAGTTGTCTAATGAAGGTAAACAAATGGTTGCTTACTGGAAAATACTCTTTCAAACACAGCAGGGCTGTTTTTTGGCCATTACGGGCAGCCTACTCCTTCCTCCCAATCATGAATTTGAACCCTGGTCTCCCACGTGCTCTGCCTGCACGACACAGGGATTCTTTAGCTAAATAGCCTGTTTAGGATAGGGGGCAGTATTTTCACGGCCGGATGAAAAAAACGTACCCGATTTAAATTGGTTACTACTCTTGCCCGGAAACGAGAATATGAATATTATTAGTAGATTTGGATAGAAAATACTCAGAAGTTTCTAAAACTGTTTGAATGGTGTCTGTGAGTATAACATAACTCATATGGCAGGCAAAAACCTGAGAAAATTCCAAGCAGGAAGTGAACTGTCTGAGAATTGTAGTTCTTCTTTTGATTCTCTATCGAAACCACAGTATCTGTGGGTTTACATTGCACTTTGTAAGGCTTCCATTGGCTGTCTAAAGCCTTCAGAAAGCGAGTTGAGCTGTCTCCTGTCTCTGGGGAGGGTATAGTAGCTCAGTTCCTCAGTGGTCTGCCTGGGGACAAAGAGATTGGATATGCGCGTTCCCGTGAGCACGCAGTTTTTTCTTTTCCTCCTTGAATGAATACATTATTGTCCGGTTGGAATATTATTGCTATTTTACGAGAAAAATACCATAAAAATTGATTTTAAACAGCGTTTGACATGCTTCTAAGTACGGTAATGGAACATTTTGACTTTTTTTGTCTTGAAATGCGCTCGCGCGTTACCCTTTGGATAGTGACCTGAACGCACGAACAAAACAGAGGTTTTTGGACATAACTATGGATTATTACTGCAACTCGCTGTTGGCTGGGCTCCCTGCCTGTTCCATTAAACCCCTACAACTCATCCAGAACGCCGCAGCCCGTCTGGTGTTCAACCTTCCCAAGTTCTCTCACGTCACCCCGCTCCTCCGCTCTCTCCACTGGCTTCCAGTTGAAGCTCGCATCCGCTACAAGACCATGGTGATTGCCTACGGAGCTGTGAAGGGAACGGCACCTCCATACCTTCAGGCTCTGATCAGGCCCTACACCCAAACAAGGGCACTGCGTTCATCCACCTCTGGCCTGCTGGCCCCCCTACCTCTGAGGAAGCACAGTTCCCGCTCAGCCCAGTCAAAACTGTTCGCTGCTCTGGCACCCCAATGGTGGAACAAGCTCCCTCACGACGCCAGGACAGCGGAGTCAATCACCACCTTCCGGAGACACCTGAAACCCCACCTCTTTAAGGAATACCTAGGATAGGATAAAGTAATCCTTCTAACCCCCCCCCCCCCTTAAAAGATTTAGATGCACTATTGTAAAGTGGTTGTTCCACTGGATATCATAAGGTGAATGCACCAATTTGTAAGTCGCTCTGGATAAGAGCGTCTGCTAAATGACTTAAATGTAATGTAATGTAAATGTAATTTGGAACAAAAAGAACATTTCTTGTGGAAGTAGCAGTCCTAGTGGAACGCTAGCTAGCGGAACGCCTAGATGCAACAGGATAGTCCAGTACTGTACTGCCGACCATCACGTTGTACAGCTCCATATTTTCCATTCCATCCTAATGGAAAACCAGAGGGTTTTTGGTTTTTCTTGGAATAGAAACACCATAATATGAATCTAATTAATTAAGCCAAATGTCTTAAAATCAATCCCATCAACTATGTAATTACAAAAAAGGTTTTAAATTCTCTAGTAATGCCAATATGGAGACTATCAAATGCTTCTCAAGGTTGCCCTCTGATGGTCAAACTAGCACTAACATGCATTAACGTAAAAAATGGCTGACAACTAAATAATGTGTCATAGAATGCTGCAGCAGCCCGCAAGGTGTGCTGCAGTATGATGCAACATTTAAAGGAGGAACCACTGTAGAGGTGATATGATCCTTAACTTACCTCTCAAAGCACTTCATGATGACAGAAGTGAGTGCTACAGGGCAATAGTAATTTATTTCAGTTACCTTTGCTTTCTTGGGTACAGGAACAATTGTGGACATCTTGAAGCAAGCGGGGACAGCAGACTGGGATAGGGAGAGATTGAATATGTCCGTAAACACTCCAGCCAGCTGGTTTGCATAGTGGAGTCTTTTGTTTAAACATGTAGCTAGCTATCTAGCTAAACAATGATCCAGGTAGCTAAAACTAATCAACTAGGTTAAATTTTAGCTAGCTAGCTAACATTAGGCTATAACTAGTAATGCAAATGGATCAGAGATACGAATAATATTACCATACAGATCATACATGTAAAATTAGCTACTGAGCCTGCCAGCCAGCTAACGTTAGCTAGCTAGCTAACAGTATGCTTAACTTGCAATGTCAATTACTTTCTGACCAAATTAGAAATGTGTAATATCTGAAAATGTAGCTAGCTAGACTCTCTTACCCATATACGTGGATGAACGCTTCTCCCTCTCTGTCATGGATACCATGGTTGCCCTTAGTTTCAAGATGTAATCTGGAGACAGGTGTTTTATACAACAGCCTTCTGTGTTCTCTTTTCAACTCCCTCCGCATTTGCAACCAAACGCCTGAATTTTCTCTATCTCCTTACCTATCATACTCCTGCTTCCATTGGGCATTATTCCACTCGTTTCAAAACTCAGTCCTCCAGAAAGTGGAGAGCCTTAGCAACACTTTTGCAGTTATTTGTGATATCTTTCAAAAAAGCTATTTTAGAAAGGATTACCGACACATACTGAGCAGCTCATTTTATAGACAGAAGCGCGCTACATGGCAGACCAATCCAAACTCATCTCTCGGCATGTCCAGTCCATCCATTCTCAGCCAATCATTGCTAGTGGGAAGGTTCCTGACTTTTTCCGTGGCTAAACCAACTAGACTCGTAATTTAACAATTTTATTCGTATTTAGATGCCATACAAGTTCGTTATTAAGGCACATGTTCACATGTTCCAGAAGACATTTCTGCCAAAAATCTAATTTTGATAAATAACAATGTTTATGTTCAAATGCCTCTCCTGAGAAGTAGTGACGCGCAACATATGCCTAGTTTCCAGAAAAAGGTCACATACAATATGTGTAATTTGCTCCTGTGCGTCATTTCTTACTTGAATGCAAAATGGATGAGCACTTCAAAATAATTTTCAGGGTTGCGTTTTAGGCATTATTTGTGCACTGTGAAGTGCAAGCCATTGAGGTCATATAAGTAGTCATAGATATACCTGGCCCCTTGTTTGTATCACTTGCCCCCTCCTGACTTCTTCACCCCACTGCCCTCCTGTTGCATCTCAAAAAGTACAAGTGAAAGATGAATGATCATGTGATGTGAACAAATACTAGCTCAGTAATTTTTCACCATATCCTTTTGTAAATTAACCAATTACATATTCAGTAATTCATATTCTGACAGATGAACATTATTCTCCACTGCAATAATACAGTTAATAACTGTAGTAATATTTGTCAATTATTTTTTAGATTGTGTGACCTGTCATTCGATCTTCACCATAGATCCATAGCAAGGACAAAGCAGAGTCTAATGTAAGTTCATTTATGGCAGTTACATTGCATGCCTTGATTCATTTCTTAGCATGATAATCTCACTTGAAATTATTTTAAGGACCATTTAATGGCCCAAAAATATATTATATACAATGTAACCAACCAAGAAAGAGGCAAGTAAGCCTCCAGTCTCTATGCTGCAATAGTCTATGTGCTGGGAGGGTAGGGTCAGTCTGTTACATCTGGTGTAATTCTAGAGGAGCGGACAAGCCCCTCGACAGGTATAACCTTAGAATACATATTGAGATATCACTGACGTGTCCCACACTGGTTGTAAAAGAAGTCCAGTGGACTTTCCACCTCCCCCCAAAAATGGTAACAATAATCATTCCTTTCCATGTGTAGTCTCAACTACAATGCAACTAGTAAAATGCTCTAATCATGTGTTCTGGTAGGATAACATTTCGGGATAAATTGGTAGGGTAGCAGGTCCCCTTGGGTACCAGTACCAATGCCAGCAACAGTCAGTAAGAAGGTTAGAGACCTAACAATTTGAATTGCCCTTGATAAACAGTGACAGATGAGGTAGCAGTCACTCAGATTGCAACACGTGGAAGGGAATCTCCCAAAAACTCTTGGTTAACACACATGCCGCTAATAAATAGAACCCTCCATTCAGAAGGAAAGTTATTACAAGTCATGAACCATGATCACACTGTGTACGACTGGTTCAGTGCTTAGACTATTGTGTTCACAGACATATTCAATCAATCCTTATCCCAGTCTGCTGTCCCCACATGCTTCAAGAGGGCCACCATTGTTCCTGTTCCCAAGAAAGCTAAAGTAACTGAGCAAAATGACTACCGCCCTGTAGCCCTGTAGCACTCACTTCCGTCATCATGAATTGCTTTGAGAGACTAGTCAAGGACCATATCACCTCCACCCTACCTGACACCCTAGACCCACTCCAATTTGCTTACCGCCACAATAGGTCCACAGACAACACAATCGCCATCACACTGCACACTGCCCTAACCCATCTGGACAAGAGGAATACCTATGTAAGAATGCTGTTCATCGATTACAACTCAGCATTTAACACCATAGTACCCTCCAAACTCATCAAAATCTCCACCTCACTGATCCTCAACACTGGGTCCCCACAAGGGTGCGTTCTCAGCCCTCTACTGTACTCCCTGTTCACCCATGACTGCGTGGCCATGCACGCCTCCAACTCAATCATCAAGTTTGCAGACGACACTACAGTGGTAGGCTTGATTACCAACAACGACGAGACGGCCTACAGGGAGGAGGTGAGGGCCCTCGGAGTGTGGTGTCAGGAAAATAACCTCACGCTCAATGTCAACAAAACAAAGGAGATGATTGTGGACTTCAGGAAACAGCAGAGGGAGCAGCCCCCTATCTACATTGACGGGACAGTTGTGGAGAGGGTGGAGAGTTTTAAGTTCCTCGGCGTACACATCACGGACAAACTGAAATGGTCCACCCACACAGACAGCATGGTGAAGAAGGCGCAGCAGCGCCTCTTCAACCTCAGGAGGCTGAAGAAATTCGGCTTGTCACCAAAAACACTCACAAACTTTTACAGATGCACAATCGAGAGCATGCTGTCGGGCTGTATCACCGCCTGGTACGGCAGCTGCTCCGCCTATAACCGGAAGGCTCTCCAGAGGGTAGTGAGTTCTGCACAACGCATCACCGGGTGCAAACTACCTGCCCTCCAGGACACCTACACCACCCGATGTCACAGGAAGGCCAAAAAGATCATCAAGGACAACAACCACCCGAGCCACTGCCTGTTCACCCCGCTATCATCCAGAAGGCGAGGTCAGTACAGGTGCATCAAAGCGGGGACCGAGAGACTGAAAAACAGCTTCTATCTCAAGGCCATCAGACTGTTAAACAGCCATCACTAACATGGAGTGGCTGCTGCCAACATACTGACTGACTCAACTCCACCCACTGCAATAGTGGAAAAATGTATGTAATCAATGTATCACTATCCACTTTATATAATGCTTACATACCCTACATTACTCATCTCATATGTATATACTGTACACTATACCATCTACTGCATCTTGCCATCTGATGTAATTAAATGTATCACTAGCCACTTTAAACAATGCCACATTATATCATTTTTTCATACCCTACATTACTCATCTCATATGTATATACTGGACTCTATACCATCTACTGCATCTTGCCTATGCCGTTCGGGCATCACTCATTCATATATTTTTATGTACATATTCGTATTCATTCCTTTACACTTGTGTGTATAAGGTAGTTGTTGTGAAATTGTTAGGTTAAATTACTTGTTAGATATTACTGCATGGTCGGAACTAGAAGCACAAGCATTACGCTACACTTGCATTAACACCTGCTAACCATGTGTATGTGTCAAATAAATTTGATTTGATAGAGAGTACTTCCATCGTGAGGTTAGCTCCTCCGTGGATAACATAGCTATGAAATAGGCTCCTTCATACCTATCGCCACTACAATGGTGTAAGACACATTGACTTGTAGTAAAACCACTTCACCCTTGGCATATGGCTTGAAGTCGGCACCGATTCATACTGACACACGGTCATCGACATGAAAATTGTCTAATGACGTCAGACTCATTCTGTCCATTTTGCAGCCTAACATGACACTTGGTTTTCTTTCCCTTGGCATGTGCGCTTGTGCAAACATAAATGCACATGCACAACGGGACATTTAATGAGGATTTATACTAGGATCACTTAAGGGTCCGCGCAAAATACCAGTCTTGGTAAAGTTGAAAATAGACCATGAAACCCCTTTGACTCTACAGCTACATTAATCACCAGTTTCTCAACAGAGGTTCATAGGTCATCCCTGTAGACTGTCGGAAGCCAGTGCCTTACAGCTGTAGCCTTATCATGTAGTTATCAACTTAGGATAGTGCCATAAGCAACACACCACTAAGAAGGATCACCCTAGATATGACATAAGACAAAATGCCATGATAGAGTCATTTAGCCAAGACCATGGACGTATATAGAATAGAGTCCAATTAGATCAGTCCTTCTCAAATAGTGGGGCGCACCCACCTGGGGGATGCCAGGGGGGGCGCGTGTGTCCCCGGGGAACATGCTTTTTTTGCCGCAAGGAGTAGGGTTTTTTTGCACCGAACAAGAGCACACAGCACAGAGAAGGAGATGTGAAGTGCAGATAACAAACCCTTAAGAGACACCATGGAAAAATATTCAACAGGGATGAAAAGAAAGGCGGAGAGAGATGGAGATAATGAGACAAACGTAAGTCTCCCGAAAGCTAAGACGAGGAAATATGACGAAGCGTATGTAGCGCTTGGCTTCACTGTGACTACGGTGGGAGATGAGGAAAGACCGGTATGTTTACTGTGTCTAAAAATATTGGCAGCGGACAGCATGAAGCCAAATAAATTAAGGCGTCACTTAAAGACATTACACCCCAATCACACTGATAAGCCGCTTGAGTTTTTCAGCGAAAACGTGCCGGATATTGCCAACAATTGTCCCGCTTTGTGAATGCTACTTCAGTAAACCAGCGAGCACTGTTAGCATCATATAAGGTGGCGTACCAAATTGCTCAGTGCAAAAAAAAACACTCTATAGCAGAGGAGCTGATACTGCCTGCAGCATTAGACATGGTCTCTGTCATGCTGGATGACGCAAGTGCTGCAAAAATAAAAACTATCCCTCTGTCCAATGATACTGTCGCCAGACGTATAAATGACATTGCTAACGATCTTAAAGAACAGCTGGTAGATAAACTCAAAGACAAACGTTTTGCCTTACAGTTCGATGAAGCAACTGACAGCAACAAAGACTGTTTGTTTATCGCTTATGTACGTTTTGACATGACAAACTCCCTGTGTGAGGATCTACTTTTTTGTAAATATATCAGACAGAGCCACAGCTGAAGAGCTATTCAAAATGCTGTACTGCTTCTTGACTGAGAATGGGCTAAAGTGGGAGAACTGCATTGGTGTTTGCAGTGATGGTGCACAGACCATGGCAGGGATGAGAAAAGGACTTCGGGCACTCATCAAGAAGGCCTCACCTAATGCTGAGTGGACACACTGTGTTATACACAGAGAAGCTTCAATGCACCAGCTCCAACTGGTTTCAGCTCTGCAGAGGAGGACCAGTTCATTGATATGATGTCTGACTCCACGTTGCGACTGAGGTTCACATCACAGACACTGAGTTAATTCTGGCTGAGTGTAGAGAGGCAGTATCCACTCTTAGGGCAGAGGGCCATGGGCATTCTTTTTCCTTTTGTAACATCTTATCTTTGTGAGACTGGCTTCTCTGCTGTTGCTGCACTGAAGACCAAGTACAGGTCCCAGCTAAACAACAACAGCAAGAGCTGAGAGTTGCAATATCATGCTTCAAACCCCGCTTCGAAAAGCTGTGCTCTGCAAAACGTGCTCATTGTAGCCATTAATCCTGACTTCCTCATTTTGATTTAAAAAAAATCAGCACAATTTGTTTTATTCATTTTTGTTTTATAGGTCAAAGTGTTTCATATATTGTGCTCCTGAGTTAATGTTGCTGATCAATTTGAATTTATTATTATTTATTGATTATATTTTATTTTATTTTTCAGTATCAAATGGTCCAAAAAAAATTACAGTTTAAATAAGGATTGAATTATTTGTATTTTTCTGGCAAATTGATGCACTTTAAGTCTTTTCTGTTACAAACTAAAAAACAATGTTAATAAAGTTATTCCTTGTTGTAAGTTGATCTATATTTCTTTCTTTTTTCTTTTTTGTTTTCTTTAATGTTAATAAGGATACAATTTTATGCAGAGGTGTAATTATAACAATTTTATAGACAAATTATACTATTTACAGTCATGGCGGAGAGTTGGGGGCGCGAAATGTTTACTTCTTCCTAGGGGGGCGTAACAGAAAATAATTGAGAAGCACTGAATTAGATGATTAAGGTGTGGTAACTATATTTTGTATATCTTTTTGTTTGTTTTTATAAATGTTTATTTCATTCTCTTTGACACGTAGGAAGTGACAAGTTCCCCATACGACCACCAGTCAGTGCCACAACGCTACTCATTTGGGGAAGAACTGTATTGATGTATTTCATGAGTGTTATTTTGTGCGTTATTAACGTGTGTCTAAGTTACTGCCTAGATCCACCAGCCCGGACAACTGGATGACGGGTCCGGCACGATGATCCACAACCAGAACATCCCATGGCCATTCTTGTGGTGGTCTGCAGCTTGCAGAAATCCTACCAGGTTAAACCACCAGAGGGGGATTGTCACGATGATCCACAAAGCAGACCACCCCGTTGTCATTCTTGTGGTGGATTGCAACTTGCAGAATCCTTCCAAGATTGAACCAACCAGAGGGGGACTGACAATACTGTCCTGTAAGGATCCAAATTGGTCAGATCAGCTCTGCAATGAATTACTTCAACCAGACCCTGGCAACAGTTGGTGCGATTATTCGCAAATGGAAGAAACACAAAAGAACTGTCAATCTCCCTCGGCCTGGGGCTCCATGCAAGATCTCACCTCGTGGAGTTGCAATGATCATGAGAACGGTGAGGAATCAGCCCAGAACTACACAGGAGGATCTTGTCAATGATCTCAAGGCAGCTGGGACCATAGTCACCAAGAAAACAATTGGTGACACACTACGCCGTGAAGGACTGAAATCCTGCAGCGCCCGCAAGGTCCCCCTGCTGAAGAAAGCACATATACATGCCCGTCTGAAGTTTGCCAATGAACATCTGAATGATTCAGAGGACAACTGGGTGAAAGTGTTGTGGTCAGATGAGACCAAAATGGAGCTCTTTGGCATCAGCTCAACTCACTGTGTTTGGAGGAGGAGGAATGCTGCCTATGACCCCAAGAATACCATCCCCACCGTCAAACATGGAGGTGGAAACATTATGCTTTGGGGGTGTTTTTCTGCTAAGGGGACAGGTCAACTTCACCGCATCAAAGGGACGATGGACGGGGCCATGTACCGTCAAATCTTGTGTGAGAACCTCCTTCCCTCAGCCAGGGCATTGAAAATGGGTCGTGGATGACCCAAAACACACTGCCAAGGCAACAAAGGAGTGGCTCAAGAAGAAGCACATTTAGGTCCTGGAGTGGCCTAGCCAGTCTCCAGACCTTAATCTCATAGAAAATCTGTGGAGTGAGCTGAAGATTCGAGTTGCCAAACGTCAGCCTCGAAACCTTAATGACTTGGAGAAGATCTGCAAAAAGGAGTGGGACAAAATCCCTCCTGAGATGTGTACAAACCTGGTGGCCAACTACAAGAAATGTCTGACCTCTGTGATTGCCAACAAGGGTTTTGCCACCAAGTACTAAGTCATGTTTTGCAGAGGGGTCAAATACTTATTTCCCTCATTAAAATGCAAATCAATTTATAACATTTTTCTGGATTCTTTTGTTGTTATTCTGTCTCTCACTGTTCAAATAAACCTACCATTAAAATTATAGACTGATCATTTCTTTGTCAGTGGGCAAACATACAAAATCAGCAGGGGATCAAATACTTTCTTCCCTCACTGTACATATAGAAACTGTACAAAGTTTCTAGCTTGCAACGTAAAAAATGATTAACTAAAATTATATCGACGAATGCAACCTTCTGCTGCTTGCCAGGCAGAGCCCACAAAGGATGGGAAGTTAACCTAAACCACTCATACTTTTCACGTATAGTTCACTTTTATAATACTCAAATATTAAATTAATGGTGGCCAATATTGAGAGATGAGGCTACCCTCACGTATCTGAAATTACATGAGCATTTGATGTTTACTGATCATGAAAGGCATGCAGTTACTTGCTCTATAACTTTGATGATAAAGCGCAATTGTTTTGCATGGAATGATTGGCCATTTTTTGTTCTGACTATGCTCTTCAAGAGGTGATGCTATAACAACCAAATAGTTAACATTTATTGAACAGTCCCTTGAAAACGGCATGCAGTTGTCAATGGTTTTGGCGGAGCTGGGGGTCTCCTTTTCCCCCAGAAGCCAAATTATACATTCTGTGATGTATTGTGATGTTTTACTGATAATGACATACAGCGCATTCGGAAAGTATTCAGACCCCTTGACTTTTTCCACATTTTGATGCATTACAGCCTAATTCTAAAATGGATTAAATTGTTTTTGTTCCTCATCAATCTACACAGAATACCCCCATAATGACAAAGCAAAGACAGGTTTAAAGAGTTTTAGCACATTTATTGCAATTAAAAAACTGAAATATCACTTTTACATAAGTATTCAGACCCTTTACTCAGTACTTTGTTGAAGCACCTTTGGCAGCGATTACTGCCTTGAGTCTTCATGGGTATGACGCTACAAGCTTGCCACACCTGTATTTGGGGAGTTTCTTCAATTCTTCTCTGCAGATCCTCTCAACCTTTGTCAGGTTGGAAGGGGAGCGTTGCTGGACAGCTATTTTCAGGTCTCTCCAGAGATGTTCAATCAGGTTCAAGTCCGGGCTCTGGCTTGGCCACTCAAGGACATTCAGAGACTTGTCCCGAAGCCACTCCTACGTGGTCTTGGCTGTGTGCTTAGGGTTGCTGTCCTGTTGGAAGGTTAACCGTCGCCCCAGTCTGAGGTCCTGAGAGATCTGGAGCAGGTTTTCATCAAGGATCTTTCTGTACTTTGCTCCGTTCACCTTTCCCTCAATCTTAGAGTCCCATTCCCTGCCACTGAAACACATCCCCACAGCATGATGCTGTCAGCACAATGCTTCATCGTAGGGATGGTGCCAGGTTTCCTCCAGATGTGTAGCATGTCTGGGAGCTGTACGTATAATTCCGTCGACCTCATAACTTGGTTTTGCTTTGAAAACCATAGCTTGGTTTTGCAATATAGACAGTTGTGTGCCTTTCCAAATCAGGTCCAATCAATTGAATTTACCACAGATTTACCTCCAATCAAGTTGTCGAAACATCTCAAGGATGATCAACGGAAACAGGATGCACCTGAGCTCAATATCGAGTCTCATAGTAAAGGGTCTGAAAACGTATGTAAATAAGGTTTCGCTGTTTTTATTTAATACATTTGAAAAAATTTCTCAACCTGTTTTCACTTTGTCATTATAGAGTATTGTTTGTTGATTGTTGAGTATTTATATTTATTTAATGTTTTAATAATGCTGTAATGTAACAAAATGTGGAAAAAGGGAAGGGGTCTGAATACTTTCCGAATTCACTCTATATTTGACTGTGATATGTGGTTGTCCCACCTAGCTATAAGATAAATGCACTAACTGTAAGTCACTCTGGATATCAGCGTCTGCTAAATGACAAAAATGTTTATATTTTACATACAGATCTCATATTACTGCATTGAATCATTTTTTGTATATATATGTTATATATATATATATATACACAGAAAATTATTTATATTTTTGCAAATATATATATATATAGACTGATCTCATAGACATTTTCTCATAGACATTTTCGTCATTATATATTGATGTCACAAAGGTATAATTTGTACAGTTTTTTATAAAAAATGTAGTTATGTCACATTTGACTTCATAAAACCTAGCTGTGCTACTTTTTTCTCTGAAAGGGAGGCAGATATATAGCATTTTGCAACAAAACATGATTATTTTTCTCTCTGAAATGAAACCTTTTTTTGTAGATTTCAAACAAACAGACCAATCCCTTTCATAATTTATTTAAACAATAAAAGCTAATATAACCAACATTTCTGAAAATGTATATTATAGCGTTTTGGAATGAAACTCTTGGTACACATTTCACTAAAAAGCCTAATATCAATCCAAAATGTAATTTAAACTAGTAAAACAATTTGAAGATTGCATTAATTTAGGTAGAGCATTTACCTAGCATTCATGAGTAATGACCTATCAATTAATGTATTATAATCATTATACTAACTATGGTACTTATCAGCAATATTAATAACATAATGGATATAAAATGTAACTAGTATATTTTTTTGTTAGCTTTTCATTCATTACAACCCTTACACAGTGGTCTAAGTCTTTTCAGGAAATTAACGAAATCCAACCCCAGGCTCTTTTCTGAGTTTTTTAATAATTGCATAGGATGTTGTTTAGAGGTCACTCATGTTATATCCAGTTCAAGGATAGCGTTTACATTTCTCCCTGTAAACATACCAACTAAACAAGAATTTGGTGTTAGACCAGTTTATTCTACGCTATATGTATTTCTTGTAAATTATCCTTTACCCTGCAATAGGACGCCGAGTAGCTGAGGTATTAAATTTAACTGAAATCCACTTTGCAAATTAAACGCTTAACAATAACCGGACTGTCACTGGGTTGAAACAATATAAGTACAATACATACAAAGAAATATACATTCTCGAGATGTCAACTATACCTATGCTAACATGAATTATACAGTACAGTTTACATTCATATAAATGAACAATTTGGGATTTTCACTCTACTGTAAATGTGTACATGTGAGTCCCACTCTCTCCTTCTATGTAGTGTCCTTATGGGGAGGGGGAAGGCAAGATCTTGGGAGCAGGGGCGATCGCTGGAGTTAGTTGAAAGCTGGGTTGCGAGCCCCCGACAAGATGGTCGGTGGGGCCCTCTTGCCCTTGAGGAGGGTAAGGGATAAGATGAAGAAACACAGGCTCATTACACCAAGGATGATGATGCCTGAGATAAGTGCGCTGGTCACCGTGTTCATCCGAAACACTGGGCTGTTTAGTTGAGCTACAACAAACAAAAAAAGACCAATGAAAGCAATAGGGCAGTTGATTATTATGACAATAGTGATACTGCCTGCTAAAATCTAAGAAGAAAAGTAACAGGGACATTGCTATTTCAGTATTTCTTTAGAATTTCTTGCATCAAAGTAGTTAAAAGAAGACTAGTCGCAATAATGTAAAAATCCTATTGGTACCTTTTAATGCGCGACGCTAAACAGAAATCCGAACAAGCTTACACATACCTTAACCCAACTTATTACCATACTATTACAATGTTATTGACACTTATTTCTGCGCTGTAAAGGAATAGTTCATTCAAATTACAAATATTGGTTTCTTTACCCTGTAAGCAGTCTATTGACAAGGTATGACAGCAATCCATATTGGCCAGGTTTTGTTGACCTGGCCACGTCCAAATGCGCATTTCAAGTCCAAATCATATTTAAGTATGTAAAATATATTGTGTAGCGAAATCAAGTTACTTTATAATGATTTGGACGTGAAAAATGCTAATATTCATTTTAGAAGGGAATCAGAAGGAACAAGAGTTTAGGTTGATTATCAGGAACTAAATATGAAGGGCTTACCTAGTTGTGAGTTGTTCATTGGAGTGTCATCTGTGGAACATAAAAAGGCAATTTAAGAGTACACCACTTCTCTACATGTACCAGACCTGGGTCAAATACACATACAATTATTAAAGTGTGCTTCATTTAGTTTGGAGTTTGCACTTTAAGGACTTCTTCATTGGGTCCATTGTATCTGTGAAATTAAATCAAGCACACATCAAGTATTTGAAAGTATCTGACATAGACCTAAAATTAGGGGTGATGATAAGATGACGCTGACAGACATGGCAGCTCTGCTTCTAGCTCCTAAGCAACTTCGGTCACTTTAATAATGTTTACATACCACTTTACTCCTTTCATACTCTATTCTATTTTACTGTATTTTAGTCAATGCCACTGACATTGCTCATCCAAATATTTATTAATTTCTTAATTCCATTATTTTACTTTTAGATTTGTGTGTATTTGTCACGACTTCCACCGAAGTCGGTTCCTCTCCTTGTTCGGGCGGTGTTCGGGGTTCATCGTCACCGGCTTTCTAGCTACCACCGATCCATGTTTCTTTGTCCATTTGCTATGTCTTGATTGTTCACACCTGGTTCCTATCTCGTTATGATTATTTCCCTATTTAAACCCTCTGGTTCTCATGATGTTTTGTGCGTTATTGTTTTCCTGTTTGTCGTGTTAGTTGTGTTTCGTCAGTATTGTTTATCCCTGCTTGGATTTTTACTCATGAGTTTTTTTCTAGAGTAAATTAGTTATTTTACTCAGTTCGGTGTCCTGCGCTTGACTCTGTTCCTCACCTCCACTATACTGACACTGACAGAATAACGCACCATATTATGGAGTCAGCAGGCGCATCAGTTCCTCCGGTACCAGTAGAGGAACAAGTCCAGCAGCACGCTACAATGCTACAACATCTTGGCATAGCCATGGATCGCGTGCTGCTCACCATGGAGCGTTGGGAAAAAGGGGTTTTTCCTACGAATTCATCCACATCACCTCAACCAACACCACTGCTGCCCACCCCTCCGTCAATTGGACCCAGTGGGATTAGGCTCTCGCTTCCAGGGGCTTATGATGGAACGGCTGCCGGATGCAAGGGTTTCCTGCTCCAGATGGAACTATACCTGGCGACCGTACCCAGTGCCCTCGGGATACAATGCATTCTAGTTGTCATGTAAACGTCTGTCAGACCGAAGATGTTATAATAAAACAAGGGGAAGGGATGGTTCACTCATCTCTCGAGTAAACTTTTGGAATGAAATTATGGAAGTGAATGATACAAACAGACCCAACTCATCTTGTAACCTCTTGTCTTTGGTTGACACGAAAAAACAATTATGATTGCGCACAAACTACCCATCGTCGGATTATTTTAGATTTTTGGAAAGTGTTTGTCAATTATTTCGATCACTGGTGAGGTCACACATGATGTGATGAATTGTAAATAGTCATTTCTATTAGCTAATTTAAAATATGGTTTCGGTCAGCCAAGACTTAGCTAAATATGACCTCTTGTGTTAGGTCACTCTTTCTTTAGTTAGCGCTACAACTAATGTAGCCTACATTTTCCGGTTTGGATGAGAATTGTGTTATGCTGTCGCCACTTCAGACATTCACAGAACATTGCATCCAAAAATAAACTTCTCACATTGAGGACATAATGTTGTAAAGACTGTTTGTGCAAAATGTGTGGCCACCTCAAACACTGACTGTTGTGTAATCGTAACTGGACATTCTAAGTGTTCTAATCACACCGGTTTGAGCGTACGCTGTAGGGACCACTGTAAAATGATCACACCCATGTGTTTGTATGTGTAAAAGGGCCAGGGGTTTTTTCCTAGCCACCGTGCTTCTGCATTGCTTGCTGTTTGGGGTTTTAGGCTGGGTTTCTGTATAACCACATAGTGACATCTGCTAATGTAACAAGGGCTTTACAAATACATTTCATTTGATTGATGACATGAAGTAATAAGAGCTATTGTTTTAAGATATTATTGACGTAGCATGCCCTAAATGGAGAGACCCACAAGGCACTTTAAGAGAATGGTTTGTCACACCCTGATCTGTTTCACCTGTCTTTGTTTGTCTCCACCCCCTCCAGGTGTCAACCATCTTCCCATTATCCCCAATGTATTTATACCTGTGTTCTCTGTTTGTTGCCAGTTCGTCTTATCAGGTCTTACAAGCATTCTTTCCTGCCTTCCTGTTTCTCTAGTTCTGTTTTCTAGTTTTTCCCAGTTCTGATCATTCTGTTTGCCCTGCTGTCCTGTACCTGCCTGACTCTGACCTGATTATGAACCTCTGCCTGCCCTGACCCTGAGCCTGACTGCCGTCCTGTACCTGCCTGACTCTGACCAGATCACGAACCTCTGCCTTACCTCAACCTGCCCTTTGCCTGCCCCGTGTTCCTAATAAATCATCTAAGAACTGTACTATCCGCCTCCTGTGTCTGCATCTGGGTCATATCCTGAGTCGTGATTTGGTTAGGTATAAGAAATTACACTGATCAAAAATATAAATGCAAGATGTAAAGTTTTGGTCACATGTCTCATGAGCTAAATTAAAATAACCCCGAAATTGTCCATACTCACAAATATCTGATTTCTCTCAGATTTTGTGCACACATTTGTTTACAACTTGTTAGTAAGCATTTCTCCTTTGCCAAGATAATCCAGCTGAACCTCTCTGGGAAATGTGGGATGCTAGGGCCAAATTCAAAACAACAAAAATCTCATAATTCAAATTTCTCACACATACAAGTATTATACACCATTTTAAAGATAAACTTCTCGTTAATCCAACCACAGTGTCCGATTTCAAAAAGGCTTTATGGCGAAAGCATACCATTAGATTATGTTAGGACAGCACCTAGACAAGAAAAACCACACAGCCATTTTCCAAGCAAGGAGAGGAGTCACAAAAACCAGAAATACAGCTAAAATGAATCACTAACCTTTGATGATCTTCATCAGATGGCACTCATAGGACTTCATATTACACAATACATGTATGTTTTGCTCGATAAAGTTCATATTTATATCCCAAAACCACATTTTACATTGGCGTGTAATGTTCAGAAATGTTTTGCCTCCAAAACATCCGGTGAATGAGCACATCAATTTACAGAAATAGTCATCATAAACTTTGATAAAAGATACAAGTGTCATGCACAGAATTATAGATAAACTTCTCCTTAATGCAACCGCTGTGTCAGATTTCAAAAAAGCTTCACGGAGAAAGCACACCTTGCGATAATCTGAGTACAGCCCTCAAAACAAGCCATACAGATACCCGCCATGTTGTGGAGTCAACCAAAGTCAGAAATAGTGTTATAAATATTCACTTACCTTTGATGATCTTCATCGGAATGCACTCCCAGGAATCCCAGTTCCACAATAAATGTTCGATAAAGTTCATCTTTATGTCCAAATACCTCCATTTTGTTTGCGCGTTTAGTCCAGCATTCCAAATTTACTAAGTGCGCGAGTTTAGTCCAGACGAAAAGTCAAAATAGTTACAGTACAGTTTGTAGAAACATGTCAAACGATATATAGAATCGATCTTTAGGATGTTTCTATCATACATTTTCAATAATATTCCAACAGGACAATTCCTTTGTCTTTAGAATTGAAAGGAAAGGCAGCTCGCTCTCATGGCCGTGCGCATGACTGAGCTCATGCAATTTTCCAGACACCTGATACAATCAGCTCTTATTCTCTCCCCATTCACAGTAGAAGCCTGAAAGAACGTTCAAAAGACTGTTGACATCTATTAGAAGCCTTAGGAAGTGCAATATGACCCCACAGACGCAGTATATTGGAGAGGCAATCCCTTGAAAAACTACAAACCTCAGATTTCCCACTTCCTGGGTGGATTTTTTCTCAGGTTTTTGCCTGCCATATGAGTTCTGTTATACTCACAGACATCATTCAAACAGTTTTAGAAACTTCAGAGTGTTTCCTAACCAAATCTACTAATTATATGCATATTATAGCTTTTGGCCCTGAGTATCAGGCAGTTTACTTTGGGCACGCTTTTCATCCCAGCTACTCAATACTGCCCCCCTTTCCCAAAGAAGTTAAACAGCATGCTGGGGCAAAAAAACGCCACTGTAAAATGTGCAGTTTTGTCACACAACACAATGCCACAGATGTCTCAAGTTTTGAGGGAGCATACAATTGGCATGCTGAATGCAGGAATTTCCACCAGAGCTGTTGCCAGAGAATTTAATGTTAATTTCTCTGCCATAAGCCACATCCAACATCGTTTTAGAGAATTTGGCAGTACGTCCAACCTGCCTCACAACCACAGACCACATTTATGGCGTTGGATGGGCGAGCGGTATGCTGATGTCAACATTGTGAACAGAGTGCCCCATTTTCCGTAGCATAAGCTAAGGACAACAAACACAATTGCATTTTATCGATGGCAATTTGAATGCACAGAGATGACATGACGAGATCATGAGGCCCATTGTCGTGCCATTCATCCACCGCCATCCCCTTATGTTTCAGCATGATAATGCACGGCACCATGTCGCAAGCATCTGTACACAATTCATGGAAGCTGAAAATGTCCCAGTTCTTCCATGGCCTGCATACACACCAGATATGTTACCCATTGAACCTGTTTGGGATGCTCTGGATCGAGGTGTACGAAAGCGTGTTCCAGTTCTCACCAATATCCAGCAACTTCGCACATACACTGAAGAGGAGTAGTACAACATTCCACAAGCCTCAATCAACAGCCTGATCAACTCTATGCGATGAAGATGTTTTGCATTCCATGTGGAAAATGGTGGCCACACCAGATACTGGTATCTGTGACCAACAGATTTATATCTGAATGTGAAATCCATAGATTAGGGCCCGAATGAATTTATTTCAATTGACTGACATCCTTATATGAACTGTAACTCTTTGAAATTGTTGCATGTTGCAATTATATTTTTGTTCAGTGTATACAGTACCAGTCAAAAGTTTGGACACACCTACTCATTACGGGGATTTTCTTAATTTTCACTATTTTCTAACACATCATGTAGGATCAAAAAAGTGTTAAACAATATATTTGAGAGTCATCAAAATAGCCACCCTTTGCCTTGATGACAGCTTTGCACACTCTTTGTCACGCCCTGACCATAGAGAGCCCTTGGTTCTCTATGGTGTAGTAGGTCAGGGCGTGACTAGGGGGTGTTCTAGTTCAATATTTTTATGTTGGTGTTTTGTATGGTTCCCAATTAGAGGCAGCTGGTAATCTTTGCCTCTAATTGGGGATCATATTTAGGTAGCCTGTCACGGTTGTCGTCGGATTGAGACCAAAACGCAGCGGGTATATGTGTATTCATCTTCTTTTATTAACCTGTTAGGGCTAGGGGGCAGTATTGACACGGCTGGATAAAAAACGTACCCGATTTAATCTGGTTACTACTCCTGCCCAGTAACTAGAATATGCATATAATTATTGGCTTTGGATAGAAAACACGCTAAAGTTTCTAAAACTGTTTGAATCGTGTCTGTGAGTATAACAGAACTCATATGGCAGGCCAAAACCTGAGAAGATTCCATGCAGGAAGTGGCCTGTCTGACAAGTTGTGTTTAATCTTGGCTCTTTTTATTGAAGACTGAGGATCTTTGCTATAACGTGACACATCCTACGGCTCCCATAGGCTCTCAGAGCCCGGGAAAAAGCTGAACGATATCGAGGCAGCCTCTGGCTGAAACACTTTATCGCGTTTGGCAAGTGGCCGATCAGAGTACTATGGGCTTAGGCGCGTGCCCGAGTCGACCCCATGCTTTATTTTCTTTCGTCTGTTTACCTAAACGCAGATTCCCGGTCGGAATATTATCGCTTTTTTTTTAGAAAAATGGCATAAAAATTGATTTTAAACAGCGGTTGACATGCTTCGAAGTACGGTAATGGAATATTTAGACATTTTTTGTCACGAATTGCGCCATGCTCGTCACCCTTATTTACCGTTTCGGATAGTGTCTTGAACGCACGAACAAAACGCCGCTATTTGGATATAACGATGGATTATTTTGGACCAAACCAACATTTGTTATTGAAGTAGCAGTCCTGGGAGTGCATTCTGACGAAGACAGCAAAGGTAATAACATTTTTCTTATAGTAAATCTGACTTTGGTGAGTGCTAAAGTTGCTGGGTGTCTAAATAGCTAGCCCTGTGATGCCGGGCTATCTACTGAGAATATTGCAAAATGTGCTTTCACCGAAAAGCTATTTTAAAATCGGACATATCGACTGCATAGAGGAGTTCTGTATCTATAATTCTTAAAATAATTGTTATGCTTTTTACACCATTTTAAAGACAAGACTCTCGTTAATCTAACCACACTGTCCGATTTCAAAAAGGCTTTACAACGAAAGCAAAACATTAGATTATGTCAGCAGAGTACCCAGCCAGAAATAATCAGACACCCATTTTTCAAGCTAGCATATAATGTCACAAAAACCCAGAAGACAGCTAAATGCAGCACTAACCTTTGATGATCTTCATCAGATGACACACCTAGGACATTATGTTATACAATACATGCATGTTTTGTTCAATCAAGTTCATATTTATATAAAAAACCAGCTTTTTACATTAGCATGTGACGTTCAGAACTAGCATACCCCCCGCAAACCTCCGGTGAATTTACTAAATTACTCACGATAAACGTTCACAAAAAACATAACAATTATTTTAAGAATTATAGATACAAAACTCCTTTGTGCAATCAAGGTGTCCGATTTTAACCTCTCTGGGCTAGGCGGGACGAATTCGTCCCACCTACTCAACAGCCAGTCTAATCCAGTGGCGCGATTTTCAAATACCTTAGAAATGCTATTACTTCAATTTCTCAAACATATAACTATTTTACAGCATTTTAAAGACAAGACTCTCGTTAGTCTAACCACACTGTCCGATTTCAAAAAGGCTTTACAACGAAAGCAAAACATTAGATTATGTCAGCAGAGTACCCAGTCAGAAATAATCAGACACCCATTTTTCAAGCTAGCATATAATGTCACAAAAACCCAGAAGACAGCTAAATGCAGCACTAACCTTTGATGATCTTCATCAGATGACAACCCTAGGACATTATGTTATACAATACATGCATGTTTTGTTCAATCAAGTTCATATTTATATCAAAAACCAGCTTTTTACATTAGCATGTGACGTTCAGAACTAGCATACCCCCCACAAACCTCCGGTGAATTTACTAAATTACTCACGATAAACGTTCACAAAAAACAACAATTATTTTAAGAATTATAGATACAGAACTCCTTTGTGCAATCGAGGTGTCCGATTTTAAAATAGCTTTTCGGTGAAAGCACATTTTGCAATATTCTCAGTAGATAGCCCAGCCATCACGGCTAGCCATTTAGACACCGACCAAGTTTAGCCCTGACCAAACTCCGATTTACTATTACAAAAGTTTGATTACCTTTGTTGTCTTCGTCAGAATGCACTCCCAGGACTGCTACTTCAATAACAAATGTTGGTTTGGTCCAAAATAATCCATCGTTATATCCGAATAGCGGCATTTTGTTTGTGCGTTCCAGACACTATCCGAAATGGTAAATCAGGGTCGCGAGCATGGCGCAATTCGTGACAAAAAAATTCTAAATATTACATTACCGTACTTCGAAGCATGTCAACCGCTGTTTAAAATCCATTTTTATGCCATTTTTCTCGTAAAAAAGCGAGAATATTCCGACCGGGAATCTCCTTTTAGGTAAACAGAGGAAAGAAAACAAAGCTTTCGGTCGACGCAGGCACGAGCCTGAGTCTCACAGTACTGTAACCAGCCACTACCCAAACGCGCTACTTTGTTTCAGCCAGAGCCTGCAAAGCCACGATTCAGCTTTTTGCCGCCTTCTGAGAGCCCATGTGAGCCGTAGGAAGTGTCACGTAACAGCAGAGGTCCTTTGTAATGGATAGAGATGACAAAGAAGTCCAAGAAATGGTCAGAGAGGGCGCTTCCTGTTTGGAATCTTCTCAGGTTTTGGCCTGCCAAATTAGTTCTGTTATACTCACAGACACCATGCAAACAGTTTTAGAAACTTTAGGGTGTTTTCTATCCAAAGCCAATAATTATATGCATATTCTAGTTACTGGGCAGGAGTAGTAACCAGATTAAATCGGGTACGTTTTTTTATCCAGCCGTGTCAATACTGCCCCCTAGCCATAACCTGTTAGGGCTAGGGGGCAGCATTTGCACGTCTGGATAAAAAAAATGTACCCGATTTAATCTGGTTACTAATCCTACCCAGTAACTAGAATATGCATATACTTATTATATATGGATAGAAAACACTCTAAAGTTTCTAAAACTGTTTGAATGGTGTCTGTGAGTATAACAGAACTCATTTGGCAGGCAAAACCCTGAGACATTTTCTGACAGGAAGTGGATACCTGATGTGTTGTATTGACTTTAAACCTATCCCATTGAAAAACACAGGGGCTGAGGAATATTTTGGCACTTCCTATTGCTTCCACTAGATGTCACCAGCCTTTACAAAGTGTTTTGAGTCTTCTGGAGGGAGATCTGACCGAACAAGAGCCATGGAACGATGATGTCCCATTAGACACCTGGCGCGCGAGTTCATGTTGGGTACCCTCGTTCCAATACGTTATAAAAGAGTATGCATTCGTCCACCTTGAATATTATTCATGTTCTGGTTAAAAAAGGCCCTAATGATTTATGCTATACAACGTTTGACATGTTTGAACGAACGTAAATATATTTTTTCCCCTCGTTCATGACGAGAAGTCCGGCTGGCTTAGATCATGTGCTAACAAGACGGAGATTTTTGGACATAAATGATGAGCTTTTTTGAACAAAACTACATTCGTTATGGACCTGTGATACCTGGAAGTGACATCTGATGAAGAGAATCAAAGGTAATGGATTATTTACATAGTATTTTCGATTTTAGATCTCCCCAACATGACGTCTAGTCTGTATCGCAACGCGTATTTTTCTGGGCGCAGTGCTCAGATTATTGCAAAGTGTGATTTCCCAGTAAGGTTATTTTTAAATCTGGCAAGTTGATTGCGTTCAAGAGATGTAAATCTATAATTCTTTAAATGACAATATAATATTTTACCAATGTTTTCTAATTTTAATTATTTAATTTGTGACGCTGACTTGACTGCCGGTTATTGGAGGGAAACGATTTCCTCAACATCAATGCCATAGTAAAACGCTGTTTTTGGATATAAATATGAACTTGATAGAACTAAAAATGCATGCATTGTCTAACATAATGTCCTAGGAGTGTCATCTGATGGAGATTGTAAAAGGTTAGTGCATCATTTTAGCTGGTTTTATGGTTTTGGTGACCCTGTCTTTGACTTGACAAAACATTACACACAACTCTTGTAAATGTACTGTCCTAACATACTCTAAATTTATGCTTTCGCCGTAAAACCTTTTTGAAATCGTAAAACGTGGTTAGATTAAGGAGATGTTTATCTTTCAAATGGTGTAAAATAGTTGTATTTTTGAAAAATTTAAATTTTGACATTTATTTGGATTCAAATTTGTCGCTCTTGAAATGCACCTGCTGTTGATGGAGTGCACCACGGGTGGCACGCTAGCGTCCCACCTAGCCCATAGAGGATAACAGGTTATGTAAATTAGATATTTCTGTATTTCATTTCCAATAAATCTGTAAACATTTCTAAAAACGGGTTTTCACTTTATCATTATGGGGTATTGTGTGTAATAATATTTAATACATTTTGAATTCAGGCTGTAACAACAAAATGTGGAATAAGTCAAGGGGAATGGATACTTTCTGAAGGCACTGTATATGTGACTCACCACCTGGATTCGGTCTAATTGTTACGTCCTGACCAATATAAGGGGTTATTTGTTTTTGTAGTTTGGTCAGGACGTGGCAGGGGTGTGTTTGTTTTCTGTTGTCGGGGTTTTTGGGTTGTGTTCTATGTTTTGTATTTCTATGTTCTATTTTCTAGTTTTTCTATTTCTATGTCTAGTTTATTGTTTTGACCTTCAATTGGAGGCAGCTGTTCCTCGTTGCCTCTAATTGAAGGTCCTATTTAGTAGGGGTGTTTTTCATGGGGTTTTTGTGGGTAGTTGTTTCGTGTATAGCTGTATTCCTTTACAGGACTGTTTGTCGTCGTTGTTTTTGTATACGTGTGTTTTGTTTTGGTTTTCCTTCTTTCTGCCAATAAAAAAGAAGATTAGTATACAGACTCCCGCTGCATTTTGGTCTAATTCCTACGACGGCTGTGACACTAATGTAGCAAAATGTGAAATAGTGTTTTTTACATTGATAAAAGCAGAGCCACAGAGCTACAAATGGTATATCATACACTGCATTTGAGGAACAATGGAAAGTAATTGGGCTTTGAAAGTTGATCAACTTGTAAACTCACTTTTGAGAAAATCACCTTAGAATGTTTTGGTATCTAGTGAAGAGCTCTTTGTCTACACCCATTCAGCATCGTTCACAACCTCGTAAGCTTTTGCCCCACCCATCTCATTTCACTCGGAGCGCACAGTTGACGCCCTGGCCGATGATTTTTGTTTACCTCTGGATAACATGAAAACAGCCTAACCAGCTCTGCTGACAACAATTTCATTACGCTTTTTTCCAGACATTTACTGACACCGGCCACATTCAACGGGTGTTGTATACACGTCATGTAACGTTAACTAACGAGCCAGCCAGCTAACGTTAGCTAGTTAAACAACAATGTAGCCTAGGGGCCAGGGAAAATGTTGGCCTTTTATAAACGCATTTCATGCAATTCTACGTCATTTGACTGGAGACTGGAGGCTACTTTGACAATGACAAACAGAATCTGAGAGCAATAAAAATGACATTGTCTTGAATCCATCAACAGCCTAGGTGTGTGGAGACACATATTGTATGCTACAATACGAGGAGGAAATTATAGCCCTACAATTGCTTTCCAGTTTCAATGGCTCACCCAATGATGCACAGCTCACTCGATGGTGATGGCCGATGCGCTCGTGCCAAAAGAGTCTCTCTAAACAATATTTGAAAGTTGCTCAAATATTTTGGTAGCCTACAGCATAGTCTTCTCTTTTCAGCTGAAGCCATTTGCTTTCCAACCTGTATTTTCCCTCGATTGGATTTGAAATAGGGCAGGTCCTCACCAGACATCACTGGCAACAACGTCGCCTATGGGCACAACCCACCGTCGCTGGACCAGACAGGACTGGCAAAAAGTGGTCTTCACTGATGAGTCGCGGTTTTGCCTCACCAGGGGCGATGGTAGGATTTGCGTTTATTGTCGAAGGAATGAGCATTACACCGAGGCCTGTACTCTGGAGCGGGATCGATTTGGAGGTGGAGGGTCCGTCATGGTCTGGGGCGGTGTGTCACATCCTCTTTGGACTGAGCTTGTTGTCATTGCAGGCAATCTCAGTGCTGTGCGTTACAGGGAAGACATCCTCCTCCCTCATGTGGTACCTTTCCTGCAGGCTCATCCTGACATGACCCTTCAGCATGACAATGCCACCAGCCATACTGCTCATTCTGTGCATGATTGCCTGCAAAACAGGAATGTCAGTGTTCTCCCATGGCCAGCAAAGAGCCCGGATCTCAATCCCATTGAGCACGCCTGGGAGCAGTTGAATCGGAGGGTGAGGGCAACGGCCATTCCCCCCAGAAATGTCCGGGAACTTGCAGGTGCCTTGGTGGAAGAGTGGGGTAACATCTCACAGCACTGACAAATCTGGTGCCGTCCATGAGGAAGAGATGCACTGCAGTACTTAATGCAGCTGGTGGCCACACCAGATACTGACTGTTACTTTTGACCCCCCCTTTTGTTCAGGGACACATTATTCAATTTCTGTTAGTCACATGTCTGTGGAACTTGTTCAGTTTGTCTCAGTTGTTGAATCTTATGTTCATACAAATATTTATACATGTTAAGTTTGCTGAAAATAAACGCAGTTGACAGTGAGAGGGTTTTTCTTTTTTTGCTGAGTTTAGGTGCGAAATATAGGTCCCCGGATTAGACCATTTGCTATTTTGTAAAAGATCACTCTTTGCATTCCATTGTCCAGGGAAGGAGGAGACAAAATGTTACATTTGACTCTAGTGGGACTTGAACCCACGACATTTGAATCTCTTCACCAATTTCACCTAGAAGGCCAATGCTCTATCTATTGCCCCACACAGCCTTTCCGATAACAAGCCAAATTAAGAATCTTACGTGTGCCGGACTAAGCCCGTCTCCATCAAAGTAACCTAGTTCAACAACAGTGAACAAAGTGCCAACACTGCCTAATATTAGGTTCTAACTACAAAAGCAAACAGCTCTGGGAAACAAATAATAACATCCTCTAGGGAGCCAGCTAGCTAATGTTAGCTAGCTAACAGTACACTTTAGCTTAAGACATATAGCTAGCTAGCTAAACAATGAACCTAGCTAGGTAAACAACGTTTAAGATCACACACACGTCATGTTAGCAAATGAGCCAGCCAGCTAACGTTAGCCAGTTAAACAATGAACAAAGTGGCAACAATGCCACATTGCTGGGAACTAACCAACCAGGTCCAATGTTAGCTAGCTAACATTAGACTAACTAGAAAAGCAAACGGCTCTGGGAAACAAATAATAACGTCAGATAGGGAGCCAGTCAGCTAACGTTAGCTAGCTAGCTAACAGTACACTTTAGCTTGAAAAGAAACCACTTTGTCAAAATTTGAGATGTGTAATATATGAAAATGTAGCTACCTAACGCTAGACTATCAACATGCATCATGGACACACCTCTCTGTCAGGAATGCCATCCTTAGTTTGAAGACGTAATCTGGAGACAGGGTTTTCTCCATCTCTTTAGCTATCAAAACTTGATCCTCCAGAAAATGGAGAGCAACACTTATGCAGCTCCACTACACAATACGTTTATAAAAAAGCAGCGTTCGACAGGATTACCAACACAGACTGACGAGCTCAAATAGACAGACGCTTTCTTTACGGCAGACCAATCCAAACTCCTCTTTCAGCATGTCCAGCCCACATTATCTCAGTCAATCATGGCTAGTGGGAAGGTT
This sequence comes from Salmo salar, assembly GCF_965601325.2. Classification (NCBI taxonomy): domain Eukaryota; kingdom Metazoa; phylum Chordata; class Actinopteri; order Salmoniformes; family Salmonidae; genus Salmo; species Salmo salar. The sequence continues at coordinate 37,746,178 of NC_138294.1, read as the reverse complement.
GCTAACTTTTTCTGTGGCTTAACCAACAAGGCTCGTAATTTAACAACTTTATTCTTATTTACAGATGGCATACAAGTTTGTTATTAACGCACATGAAAGTTCACATGTTCGATTAGGCAATTCTGCCAAAAATTCGCATTTGACAAAAAAAAATGTTTTACGTTCAAACTGCTCTCCTGTGAAGTGGTGACTTGCGACTTACGCCTAGTTTCCTGAATCGGGTCACATATAGTAGTATATACCTCAAAGAGTACATTAAAAACATTTAACTAGGCAAGTCAGTTTAGAACAAATCCTTATATACAATGACAGCCTACACGAGCCAAGGGCCAATTGTGCACCGCCCTATGGGACTCCCAATCACAACCGGTTGTGGTAGAACCTGGATTCGAACCAGGGTGTCTGTAGTGACACCTCTAGCACTGAGATGCAGTGCCTTAGACCGCTGGGCCACCCAGGAGCACAAAATTAGAATTGGATCTTGCGTTGGGTAGGTCTGCATTCTCTCCTGTTCATTCAACTCTTTAGTACAGGGGTGGATTTGGAATAGGGCATGTGCCAGGGGTGGATGATTGAGGGGGAGGGAGGAGGTGGACAGTGGCGAGGCGTACCGCTCCTTGTGATTATTGGTCCAGCAGTAATGATAGCGTTTCCTGATGCAGAGTTTGATTCTGTCCTCTCTGAGACGTCCCGCTTCTTTCTACTACCACAGATCTGTGGAGACAAGACAGGGATATGTGGCTTTAATCCAAATATTTTTGCTTTGAGTTCAAGTTACCAGCATGTTACTAAAGGTACCAAGTCATTGCTTTGTTTCTCATCTTTTGGTGTGAATGCCTTTTGGACTAATATTACCAGAGGTCACCCTCAGAACCTCACCGGCATGAGCATGGGGCAGTCATCGGCTCGACACAGCTTGGTAACGCAGTGCAGGAAGACAGTAGACATTTTCTGGTTCTTGTGCTTGACAAAGCGAAACACTTCAAAGGCAAAACGGCCCATTTGACTCTTCCCATTCTCAAACACAGTTGTCTGTGGGTCTTTGTCACAGCTGGTTCAGAAACAAAGGCAAAACAACAAAACAGATTGGAAAAATCACACTACCGCACTGTTCAAGGAAATTGCTTCAGAGAAACATGCATGAGAATTACCTAAAGAAGAGGTCATAGCGAAGTTCATCATTTGGATTCCCAGAGGCGGTGGTGTAACAGTAGTCCATCAGAACATTCCATCTATTTTAGCAGGGAGAAGGAAAAATATGGTAAATGGTCATTAAAATAGGTATGATTGCGCAACTAGGATCAAACAATCTGAAAGAGGGGTCCGGTCTTATCACCTCAGGACAAGGGCCTCCCTTTCTCCAGTAAGGTTAGCATTGAGTCACTGAGGATTAGGCTCCGTCCCTTTCAGTCATGGCGTCTGTCCTACCATGTGTTGTCGGCAGGGATAGTAGGTCAGTGACAGCGGGGCCCCAGCAAACAAGTCTCATTGGCACGATGTGGGCTAAAATATTGTCCCCATGTAGGCTGCAAACATTTGGGCCAATGAGCTTTTGATCATTGACTACATTGGCCACCAAGGCATTTGCCATTTGTTTCCCAGTGTGGGCAGCCCATATGGAAAGGCAGCCCTCACTTTGCCTGAAATAAGGCCATATTTTCCCAGCAACATGCCCACATTGGCACAATGGCCCATGTTGGGTTGGTGTGGGCTTGTTGTGGTCTGGCCCATGTTAGGCTGTTGTGGGCTAGCCCATGCCAAACTTATCCACCGAATACCCACATGGGGCCAATGGGGTGATGTTTGTGGGGCGTTTCTTAACCTGTTAGGGCTAGGGGGCAGTATTGACACTGCCGGATAAAAAACGTACCCGATTTAATCTGGTTACTACTCCTGCCCAGTAACTAGAATATGCATATAATTATTGGCTTTGGATAGAAAACACCCTAAAGTTTCTAAAACTGTTTGAATCGTGTCTGTGAGTATAACAGAACTCAAATGGCAGGCCAAAACCTGAGAAGATTCCATGCAGGAAGTGGCCTGTCTGACAAGTTGTGTTTCATCTTGGCTCTTTTTATTGAAGACTGAGGATCTTTGCTCTAACTTGACACTTCCTACAGCTCCCATAGGCTCTCAGAGCCCGGGAAAAAGCTGAACGATATCGAGGCAGCCTCTGGCTGAAACACATTATCGCTTTTGGCAAGTGGCCGATCAGAGTACTATGGGCTTAGGCGCATGCCCGAGTTGACCCCATGCTTTATTTTCTTTCGTCTGTTAACCTAAACGCAGATTCCCGGTCGGAATATTATTGCTTTTTTATGAGAAAAATGGCATAAAAATTGATTTTAAACAGCGGTTGACATGCTTCGAAGTACGGTAATGGAATATTTAGACATTTTTTGTCACGAATTGCGCCATGCTCGTCACACTTATTTACCCTTTCAGATAGTGTCTTGATCGCACGAACAAAACGCCGCTGTTTGGATATAACTATGGATTATTTTGGACCAAACCAACATTTGTTATTGAAGTAGAAGTCCTGGGAGTGCATTCTGACGAAGACAGAAAAGGTAATAACATTTTTCTTATAGTAAATCTGACTTTGGTGAGTGCTAAACTTGCTGGGTGTCTAAATAGCTAGCCCTGTGATGCCGGGCTATCTACTGAGAATATTGCAAAATGTGCTTTCACCGAAAAGCTATTTTAAAATCGGACATATCGAGTGCATAGAGGAGTTCTGTATCTATAATTCTTAAAATAATTGTTATGCTTTTTGTGAACGTTTATCGTGAGTAATTTAGTAAATTCACCGGCAGTGTTCGATGGGAATGCTAGTCACATGCTAGTCACATGCTAATGTAAAAAGCTGGTTTTTTATATAAATATGAACTTGATTGAACAAAACATGCATGTATTGTATAACATAATGTCCTAAGGTTGTCATCTGATGAAGATCATCAAAGGTTAGTGCTGCATTTAGCTGTGGTTTGGGTAAATGTGACATTATATGCTAGCTTGAAAAATGGGTGTCTGATTATTTCTGGCTGGGTACTCTGCTGACATAATCTAATGTTTTGCTTTCGTTGTAAAACCTTTTTGAAATCGGACAGTGTGGTTAGATTAACGAGAGCCTTGTCTTTAAAATGGTGTAAAATAGTCATATGTTTGAAAAATTGAAGTTTTTGCATTTTTTAGGTTTTTGAATAACGCGCCACGGGATTACACTGGCTGTTACGTAGGTGGGACGATTTGGTGCCACCTACCCTAGAGAGGTTAATTGACACAGTAGTGACACAGTTAATAGTATTATGGGCCCCTCCTCTTGAATTTCCCTTTGATTTTTGTTCAACACTTTATTTGGTCAAGAAGAGCTAAAAATGTAATGAGCCTGTATAATTATCCCATGGTCCTCTGTATCTCAGTTGGTGGGCCTGCACAACGAGGGGGCTAAAGATTCAAACTTTAGCCCCCTCAGTTTTAGTTTTATGTTCCTATTTAAAAATAGCTAAAAAGTTTAAAATGCTTGAGTGACAGGTTGGCGCCCCCAAAAAATCTGTATCTCCGCAGCACTGTGTAAGCATTATGGACAGGGCGCTCTGCGGTGTGTGAAGGCAGCCTGGTTTCATAGACTAGACATAGTAAACGTAGTAAATGTAAATCCGGGAAACTTAAATTAGTATGATATGTTACGTTTGGTATCATTAAATAAAGCAGAAGGTTACTTAAAGGTGCAATATGCAGAAATCGCGCCGCCATTTCCTGATTGCTAAAATTGAATAGTTTGACTAATTTCAGTTTGTGACAAAAAAAGCAGTCATTCTGTAGAGAATCATTGTACCATCTAAACCGCTGTGAAATACATTTTCCATAAACAAAAATATTGTATTTTCAAAACAAAACTTAATGGGAAGCATTGAATAGTGCACATAGAACAGATCTATTACTTCTTAGACTTGCTTTCAATGAGAATGATAGATCTCTAACTGAACATTTATATATGAATTTGGTCGGATCGCCCAAAAAGTCAAATTTTGTACGTTTTGCAAATTCATAACATATTGTACTTTTAGAAAATTCGCAACATATACAAAAATGGATGGACATTCTGAAATTATACATACCATACAAAACGTTAGCCCTAAAAATGCTTTCCAGTTTCAATGGCTCACCCAATGACGCACAGCTCACTCGCTGGTGATGGCCGATGCGCTCGTGCCAAAAGAGAGTCTCTCTCAACAATATTTGAAAGTTGATCAAATATTTTGGTAGTCTACAGCATAGTCTTCTCTTTTCAGCAGTAGCCATTTGCTTTTCAACCTGTATTTTCCCTCGATTGTATTTGAAATATTGCAAAAGGCCTGTTTTGTCTGCATGCTGTTTTTTCACTGCCAGATTTACTGCACGTTCCTGACTGTAGGCTAGTCCATGTTATTAGGCTACAATCCACAGCTATTGATCATCTGTCGCTAAATTATAGGCCTTCTCATTGTGTAATAGGCTATTCTGAATTATTATTCATTTCTGAACAGACAGCAGTAATTCTATAACTTTGGCAAATGTATTTCAATTGATCAGGGGTGCTGCAGTTCATTCAGAACCCTTCATGTGGCTATGATTCTATAAGGAAATAAATTATGTAGTGCAAAGCTTGAGAGATGCAGGCTCATGTCTATCAGAGTAGAGAGAGAGAGAGCAAGATCATAGAAAGTTAAAAAGTTAGAAAGCATAAACCCGGGCCAACCCAAATCAACTCTTAGAATGTTAGGCCCAGGCTGAAAATCTATTTTTTAACATTACACTGTTTGGTGGGGGCAGGATAATTAAATAATAGACAACTCGAATGAACTTTGATCGCTTTTATTAGACTTTTTACATTAAAAATAATATCTTACATTTCAAATAATTTCATGCCAGGAGAGGTACAGGATCCGGCCAAATAGGTTCCGGAACAAAACAGTCCAAAATGGAGAGGTGCCGGATCCTGTTCCAGCTCAAATTAAACTCTATGGGACGGTTGCGCTAACTAGGCAAATGTGATTAGCATGAGGTTGTAAGTAACAAACAAAAAATCCCAGGACATAGACCTTAAATTCTTGTTAATCTAACTGCACTGTCCAATTTACAGTAGCTATTACAGTGAAATAATACATTGCTATTGTTTGAGGAGAGTGAACAATTATGAACTTGAAAATGTATTAATAAACAAATTAGGCACATTTGGGCAGTCTTGATACAACATTTTGAACAGACATGCAATGGCTCATTGGATCAGTCTAAAACTTTGCATACACTGCTGCCATCTAGTGGTCAAAATCTAAATTGAGCCTGGGCTAGAATAATAAACTTAGCAAAAAAAGAAACATACATTTTTCAGGAGCATGTCTTTCAAAGATAATTTGTAAAAATCCAAATAACTTCACAGATCTTCAGTGTAAAGGGTTTAACCTGATGGGGATAGGGGGCAGTATTTGCACGGCCGGATAAAAAACGTACCCGATTTAATCTGGTTACTACTCCTGCCCAGTAACTAGAATATGCATATAATTGTGTGATTTGGATAGAAAATACCCTAAAGTTTCTAAAACTGTTTGAATGGTGTCTGTGAGTATAACAGAACTCATTTGGCAGGCCAAAACCTGAGAAGATTCCAAACAGGAAGCGCTCTCTCTGACTTTTTCTTGGCATTCTTGATCATCTCTAACCAAAACAGGGGATCTCTGGCATAACGTGAAATTTTCTAACGCTCCCATAGGCTCTCAGAAGGCGCCAGAACGATGAATGGTGGCTTTGCAGGCTCTGGCTGAAAAACAGTAGCGCATTTTGTAAGTGGTCGATCTGAGGACAATGAGACTGGAGGCGCGTGCACGAGCCGACACCATGTTTACTTTCTCTCTCTTTGAACGAAAACAATGACTCCCGGTCGGAATATTATCGCTTTTTTACGAGAAAAATAGCATAAAAAATGGATTTTAAACAGCGTTTGACATGCTTCGAAGTACGGTAATGGAATATTTTGAAATATTTTGTCACGAAACGCGTCGGGCGCATCACCCTTCTTTACCCTTCGGATAGTGTCTTGAACGCATGAACAAAACGCCGCTATTTGGATATAACTATGGATTATTTGGAACCAAACCAACATTTGTTATTGAAGTAGAAGTCCTGAGAGTGCATTCTGACGAAGAACAGCAAAGGTAATCAAACTTTTCTAATAGTAAAACGGAGTTTGGTGAGTACCACACTTGGTGGGTGTCAAAATAGCTAGCCTGTGATGGCCGGGCTATCTACTCAGAATATTGCAAAATGTGCTTTCACCGAAAAGCTATTTTAAAATCGGACATAGCGAGTGCATAAAGGAGTTCTGTATCTATAATTCATAAAATAATTGTTATGTTTTTTGTGAACGTTTATCGTGAGTCATTTAGTAAATTCACCGGAAGTGTTCGGTGGGAATGCTAGTCACATGCTAGTCACATGCTAATGTAAAAAGCTGTTTTTTTTATATAAATATGAACTTGATTGAACAAAACATGCATGTATTGTATAACATAATGTCCTAGGTGTGTCATCTGATGAAGATCATCAAAGGTTAGTGCTGCATTTAGCTGTCTTCTGGGTTTTTGTGACATTATATGCTAGCTTGAAAAATGGGTGTCTGATTATTTCTGGCTGGGTACTCTGCTGACATAATCTAATGTTTTGCTTTCGCTGTAAAGCCTTTTTGAAATCGGACAGTGTGGTTAGATAAAGGAGAGTCTTGTCTTTAAAATGCTGTGAAATAGTCATATGTTTGAAAAATTGAAGTTTTTGTATTTTTGAGGAATTTGTAATTCGCGCCACGCCTATCATTGGATATTGGAGCAGGTGTTCCGCTAGCGGAACGTGTAGATGTAAGAGGTTAAAGAGTCTGACGAGGCCGACGTGAATGACATATTGCTTTCCCGGGAACAGACCCAGATCCCCGTCAATTTGCGTGAAGAGAAGGCGGAGAAAAAGGGGACGGAGGGCAGGTCTGCCTTCTGAGAATTTTGCTAGCAAATGTGCAATCTTTGGAAAATAAAATCGATGACCTACGCAGAAGATTAAAATACCAACGGGACATTAAAAACTTTAATATCTTATGCTTCACGGAGTCATGGCTGAACGACGACATTATCAACATACAGCTGGCTGGTTATACACTGTATCGGTAGGATAGAACAGCGGCGTCTGATAAGACGAGGGGCGGCGGACTATTTATTTTTGTAAATAATAGCTGGTGCAAGATATCTAAGGTAGTCTCAAGGTTTTGCTCGCCTGAGGTAGAGTATCTCATGATAAGCTGTAGACCACACTATCTACCTAGAGAGTGCTCATCTGTATATTTCATAGCTGCCTACATACCACCACAGACTGAGGCTGGCACTAAGACCGCACTCAATGAGCTGTATTCCACCATAAGCAAACAGGAAAACGCTCACCCAGAGGCGGCACTCCTAGTGGCCGGGGACTTTAATGCAGGGAAACTTAAAATCGGTCTTACCAAATTTCTATCAGCATGTTAAATGTGCAACCAGAGAAGGAAAAAATAAACAAATATAAAACTCTGGTCCACCTTTACTCCACACACAGAGATGCATACAAAGCTCTCCCTCGCCCTCCATTTGGTAAATCTGACCATAATTCTTTCCTCCTGATTTCTCCTTACAAGCTAAAATTTAAGCTGGAAGCACAAGTGACTCGATCAATAAAAAAGTCAGATGAATCAGATGCTAAGCTACAGGACTGTTTTGCTAGCACAGACTGGAATATGTTCCTGGATTCCTCCGATTGCATTGAGGAGTACACCACAACAGTCATTAGCTTCATCAATAAGTGCATCGATGACGTCAACCCCATAGTGACCACACGTACATACCCCAACCAGAAGCCATGGATTACAAGCAACAGCCACACTGAGCTAAAGGCTAGAGCTGCCGCTTTCAAGGAGTGGGACTCTAACCCGGAAGCTTATAAGAAATCCCGCTATGCCCTCTGACGAACCATCAAACAGGCAAAGCTTCAATACAGGACTAAGATCGAATCGTACTCCACCGCCTCTGACGCTTGTCGGATGTGCCAGGACATGCACAGCTGAGAGCTGCCCAGTGACATGCCTACCAGGCGAGCTAAACTACTTCTATGCTCGCTTCGAGGCAAAAAACACTGAAACATGCATGAGATCACCAGCTGTTCCGGAAGACTGTGTGATCACGCTCTCCACAGCCTAAGTGAGTAAGACCTTTAAACAAGACAACATTCACAAGGCCGCAGGACCAGAAGGATTACCAGGACGTGTACTGCGAGCATGCGCTGACCAACTGGCAAGTGTCTTCACTGACACTTGTCATAATATACTGCTCAAAAAAATAAAGGTTACACTTAAACAACACATACTAGATCTGAATGAAAGAAATAATCTTATTAAATAGTTTTTTCTTTACATAGTTGAATGTGCTGACAACAAAATCACACAAAAATAATCAATGGAAATCCAATTTATCAACCCATGGAGGTCTGGATTTGGAGTCACACTCAAAATGAAAGTGGAAAATCACACTACAGGCTGATCCAACTTTGATGTAATGTCCTTAAAACAAGTCAAAATGAGGCTCAGTAGTGTGTGTGGCCTCCACGTGCCTGTATGACCTCCCTACAACGCCTGGGCATGCTCCTGATGAGGTGGCGGATGGTCTCCTGAGGGATCTCCTCCCAGACCTGGACTAAAGCATCCGCCAACTCCTGGACAGTCTGTGGTGCAACGTGGAGTTGGTGGATGGAGTGAGACATGATGTCCCAGATGTGCTCAATTGGATTCAGGTCTGGGGAACGGGCAGGCCAGTCCATAGCATCAATGCCTTCCACTTGCAGGAACTGCTGACACACTCCAGCCACATGAGGTCTAGCATTGTCTTGCATTAGGAGGAACCCAGGGCCAACCGCACCAGTATATGGTCTCACAAGGGGTCTGAGGATCTCATCTCGGTACCTAATGGCAGTCAGGCTACCTCTGGCGAGTACATGGAGGGCTGTGCGACCCCCCCAAAGAAATGCCACCCCACACCATGACTGACCCACCGCCAAACCGGTCATGCTGGAGGATGGTGCAGGCAGCAGAACGTTCTCCACGGCGTCTCCAGACTCTGTCACGTTTGTCACGTGCTCAGTGTGAACCTGCTTTCATCTGTGAAGAGCACAGGGCGCTGGTGGCGAATGTGCCAATCTTGGTGTTCTCTGGCAAATGCCAAACGTCCTGCACGGTGTTAGGCTGTAAGCACAACCCCCACCTGTGGACGTCGGGCCCTCATACCACCCTCATGGAGTCTGTTTCTGACCGTTTGAGCAGACACATGCACATTTGTGGCCTGCTGGAGGTCATTTTGCAGGGCTCTGGCAGTGCTCCTCCTGCTCCTCCTTGCACAAAGGCGGAGGTAGCGGTCCAGCTGCTGGGTTGTTGCCCTCCTACGGCCTCCTCCACGTCTCCTGATGTACTGGCCTTTCTCCTGGGAGCGCCTCCATGCTCTGGACACTACACTGACAGACACAGCAAACCTTCTTGCCACAGCTGGCATTGATGTGCCATCCTGGATGAGCTGCACTACCTGAACCACTTGTGTGGGTTGTAGACTCCGTCTCATGCTACCACTAGAGTGAAAGCACCGCCAGCATTCAAAAGTGACCAAAACATCAGCCAGGAAGCATAGGAACTGAGAAGTGGTCTGTGGTCCCCACCTGCAGAACCACTCCTTTATTGGGGGTGTCTTGCTAATTGCCTATAATTTCCACCTGTTGTCTATTCCATTTGCACAACAGCATGTGAAATGTATTGTCAATCAGTGTTGCTTCCTAAGTGGACAGTTTGATTTCACAGAAGTGTGATTGACTTGGAGTTACATTGTGTTGTTTAAGTGTTCCCTTTATTTTTTTGAGCAGTGTATAATAGTCATAATATCAACATGTTTCTAGCAGACCACCATAGTCCCTGTGCCCAAGAACACTAAAGGTAACCTCCCTGAATGACTATCGATCCGTAGCACTCATGTCTGCAGCCATGAAGTGATTTGAAAGGCTGGTCATGGCTCACAACACCATTATCCCAGAAACCCTAGACCCACTCCAATTTGCATACCTCACTAACAGATCCACAGATCATGCAATCTCTATTGCACTCCACACTGCCCTTTCCCACCTGGACAAAATGAACACCTATATGAGAATGCTACTCATTGACTACAGCTCGGCCTTCAACACCATAGTACCCTCTAACCTCATCACTAAGCTAAGGATCCTGGAACTAAACACCTCCCTCTGCAAATGGATCCTGGACTTCCTGATGGGCCGCCCCCCAGGTGGTAAGGGTAGGTAACAACATCTGCCATGCTGATCCTCAACACAGGGGCGCCTCAGGGGTGCGTGTTCAGTCCCCTCCTTTTCACTCATGACTGCATGGGCAGGCACGGCTCCAACACCATCATTAAGTTTGCCCATGACAACAGTGGTAGACCTGATCACCGACAATGGTGAGACAGCCTATAGGGAGGTGGTCAGAGACCTGGCCACGTGGTGCCAGGACAACAATCTCTCCCTCAACATGATCAAGACAATGGAGATGATTGTGGACTACCGGAAAAAGAGGACCGAGTACGCCCCCATTCTCATCGACGGGGCTGTAGTGGAGCAGGTTGAGAGCTTCAAGTTCCTTGGTGTTCACATCACCAACAAACTAACATGGTCCAAACACACCAAGACAGTTGTGAAGAGGGCACGACAAAACCTATTCTCCTTCAGGAGCCTGAAAAGATTTGGCATGGGTTACTACTGCTCTTTCATTAGTTGTTACTTTTTTCTTATTCATATTTTTTTGCTGCATTGCTGGTTAGGGGCTTGTAAGTAAGCATTTCACTATAAGGTTGTATTCGGCGCTTGTGACTAATAACATTTGATTTTATTTCAAATGGTATCAAGACTATGCATATCCTTGCTTCAAGTTCTGAGCTACAGGCAGGTCCTGAGCTACAGGCACAACATGTTGCAGAACTCATGAGCAGCATGGTTCTCCATGTTTCAAGCGGGCCTATAGACCTATTTATTTGTCAAAACAGCTGTGCATGGCTGCATCTCACTGTAGTAGGCTGAAGGCTGTGTTTTGGTTATTTGGATCTCCATTTGCGTTTTAAGTTAACTAGCCTCAATATAGATGTTTAAGTTAACTAGCCTCAACATAGATTGTGTCATGCATTTTATTTATTTTACCCTTATTTTATCAGTTAAGTTTACTGAGTACACATCATTTACAGCAACCTGGGGAATAGTTACAGGGGAGAGGGGGGGATGAATGATACAATTGAAAGCTGGGGAAGATTAGGTGGCCATGATGGTATGAGGGCCAGATTGGGAACTTAGCCAGGACACCAGGGTTAACACCTCTACTCTTATGATAAGTGCCATGGGATCTTTAGTGACCACAGAGAGTCAGGACACCCATTTGATGTCCCATCCAAAAGACAGCACTCTACAGAGAGCAATGTCCCCAAGCACTGTTTTTAGAACAGCGGAAAAAGTTCCTCCTACTGGCCCTCCAAAACCATTTCCAGCAGCATCTGGTTTCCCATCCAGGGATTGACCAGGACCAAGCCTCTGATAGGCTAAGGTACAGGCAGGGAATAGGCACCGTTAGTGAGGCAGGCAAAAACTACCATACACGGGAGGATTAAATTACAAGGAAACATAGAGCTCCGACTAGAAGTGTGTCACAAAACAAACAATACCTCAAAATGATGGGGTGCAAAGAACTGAACTAAATAGTGTGTGATAATGACATACAGGTGTGTGAACAGGTGATTAGAATTCAGGTGATTGGGATCTGGAGAGTGAGCTGCGTTCAGGGGATGTACGTGTTTGAGAGTGTGAGTTGGAAGCAGACGTTACAAGGGGTAAGCGTGCCTTTTTCATTGTGGACAAAGTCTTAATAGATGTAAGGGAATACCCCCCTGAAATGGACAAAAATGAATGGGAACTTATTGGCACCGTATGAAACATATACACGATGTACAATACCACTCAAATGGACGCTGTTTCATTCAAAACATATTGTAAATGCCATATGGCAAATGCCAAGTGTCACACAGCAAAAGTGAGTGAGCGCGCTCCACGGTACATTATAATATTGCAAATGCACATCAAGTCAAGACCTAAGGGTCAAATTTTGAAAATTTGAAAAAAAAATCTAAAACTTATCACCCTCTTAAAAAAGTGCTTTCTGGACCGTTTTTTGAAATTCTTTTGATTTATTTTGTCAATTATACATGTATAAGAACTGTATGAACATATTTTTGTCATATTTTATTGTCATATTTTTTTAACTTGTCCATAAGGCATATGTTTGTCCATTTGCAATATGATTTTATAGGAAGTCAAAAGTCGAAGTCAAAAGTCAGTGAACCATTGCCAAATGCCATAAGAAATCTCTAAATGCAATATGAAAGTATTGAAAGTGCCAAATCAGGATGTTTTGTCCATTTGCAATATGATTTTATAGGAAGTCAAAAGTCGAAGTCAAAAGTCAGTGAACCATTGCCAAATGCCATAACAAATGTCCAAATGCAATATGAAAGTATTGAAAGTGCCAAATCACGGTGTTATGTCCATTTGCCATGTACGATCATATGAAGTCGTTTTCCAAACCCAAAAGTCAGTGAACCATGTCCAAATGGCATTTATACTGCCAAAATGATATATAGCCCTATGTTAAGCCATGAATCAACCTAGATGGTCTATTTGTCATGTATGATGAGGGAGAAGTGGGACTCTGTTATTTTTTTATGATTTTTTTAAAAACGTCCAAAATGACCAGGGGCGCATCCTATTGGATGGGCACTGGTGGGGGGTGCTCCCTACCCAACCATAGAGCCCTTGCTCCCCCCTAAAACTATTTAAAAAATGTGCTACTGGTAACCCATTCCAATCACCAAGTGCACGGCTGTCCATTTGCAATATGTTTCAATGGGCATTTACCATCAAGAATTTGACATGCTCATAAATACTGCAGAAATGCGAAATTGACTGGCCCGATGAACTCGGGATGGCCGGGCAGTGATAGTGGTTCCTCTCCATTGCTCGTTGTGTTGATTTCAGAATGTCAATTTGGTGATGGTCTATCACTGTTCAAACATATTGCAAATGGACAAAAGTCAGCCAGCAAGTCACCGTCCAACAGTCAATTAGATATCATTCTGACACCAAACTGATACAAACTGACACCACACCCACTTTTTCAAACTCGTTTAGAAGCCAACTATCACATATTTCAGAGCAAGCCCAAAATTCACAGCGCCTTCTGTTTAAACCATAATAAAAACATAAAACACATAGTTACGTTCTAGCTGCGGGTCCAGTTCTGACAATATGTGTAGGCCTAGCTGAGGCGACCCCAAATCCCAAGTTTGGCTCGATAGGTCATTTGGAGCCCGAGCAGCAACCTTAATTGGTGCTGAAAATGCACATTTTCCGGGCATTGCTATGGGGTCCTTGAATGAGCTATCGGACAGAAACGTTAAGGTCCGTCTCTATGGGCCGAGGTGGTTTCAATGCACCTAGTTTTGAGACTCTGGGACTTTTCTAAATGTTGTCATTTTCGTGATGGTCAAAATGAATTGAAGTTATTGCAAATATACGAGGCTGTTTCTCGGTCTGAGAACCTTCTAGAGCCACATAACTCACCACGCACTATTGACTTGAGATCTAGAACAGGTTTCAAAAATTTCAGAGCTCTAGGTCTAGCGGTTCTTTGATAGTTCAGACGAAGATAACTATTGTTGGCTCTGTGTGTCTCTAAGCCCCACACTGTGTCACTTCATCCTTGCTGTGTGTGTGTGTGTGTGAGTTTTTCTTGGAAATCTGATGGGAGAAATGACTGATTTACAGTTCATGAGGGTTGCCTAATCACACATTTGAAGTTTTGGAAAGATGTTACTCTTTTAACCCTTTCGAAACAGCCCCTTTGATGCCAATTTAAGAGACTTCCTGTTGGCACAGGAAGCTGAAAGTAAACACATTTCCTCAATGGGGTAGGCTTTTACAGAATCCTGAGTTTAAAGTCTTTACGTTAACCTGTTAGGGCTAGGGGGCAGTATTGACACGGCATGACGTGACACTTCCTACGGCTCCCATGGGCTCTCAGAAGGCGGGAAAAAGCTGAACGATGTAATTCCATCCCCAGGCTGAAACACATTAGCGCGTTTGGCAAGTGCTCTATCAGAGGGCCATTAGACTGAGGCTCGTGCATGAGGGGATAGCATGCTTTTACTTTCACTCTCTTTGTAATAAAAAACGATTTCCCGGTCGGAATATTATCGCTTTTTTACGAGAAAAATGGCATAAAAATTGATTTTAAACAGCGGTTGACATGCTTCGAAGTACGGTAATGTAATATTTAGAAATGTTTTGTCACGAAATGCGCCATGCTCGTCACCCTTATTTACCCTTTCGGATAGTGTCTTGAACGCACGAACAAAACGCAGCTATTTGGATATAACGATGGATTATTTGGGACCAAACCAACATTTGTTATTGAAGTAGAAGTCCTGGGAGTGCATTCTGACGAAGAACAGGAAAGGTAATCAAACTTTTCTAATAGTAAATCTGATATTGGTGAGTGCTAAACTTGGTGGGTGTCTAAATAGCTAGCCCTGTGATGCCGGGCTATCTACTGAGAATATTGTAAAATGTGCTTGCACCGAAAAGCTATTTTAAAATCGGACATATCGAGTGCATAGAGGAGTTCTGTATCTATAATTCTTAAAATAATTGTTATGTTTTTTGTGAACGTTTATCGTGAGTAATTTAGTAAATTCACCGGAGGTTTGCGGGGGGTATGCTAGTTCTGAACGTCACATGCTAATGTAAAAAAGCTGTTTTTTGATATAAATATGAACTTGATTGAACAAAACATGCATGTATTGTATAACATAATGTCCTAGGAGTGTCATCTGATGAAGATCATCAAAGGTTAGTGCTGCATTTAGCTGTGGTTTTGTTTTTTGTGACATTATATGCCAGCTTGAAAAATGGGTAGTCTGATTATTTCTGGCTGGGTACTCTGCTGACATAATCTAATGTTTTTCTTTCGCTGTAAAGCCTTTTTGAAATCGGACAGTGTGGTTAGATTAACAAGAGTCTTGTCTTTAAAATGCTGTAAAATAGTCATATGTTTGAAAAATTGAAGTTTTCGGATTTTAGAGGAATTTGTATTTCGCGCCACGCCCATCATTGGATATTGGAGCAGGTGTTCCGCTAGCGGAACATCTAGATGTAAGAGGTTAATATTTGTATGAAAGATATCTGTAAAACATAGCAGACAGCAACTGCTGTGTCAACAGTTTTCGTTGTATAGACCAGTGTCTGGTCCTCCTACTCCAAACTGGAACCGTCTCACCCTGGTACGATATAGCACAAAAACATTAGCTCATGTTATCTGGAATGCTCTTTACGTTTTATCTCCCAAAGACATCGTAAATTTCCTCTGTCAGTTTTATCTCATAGAGGCCCATCCACAGTAGAACACACAGACAATAGTTAAGAATACTCTATTCTGTCGTATAAAACAACCATTATAATACAATACAAGCATTATAACATAATTTTGCAATTTTCCACGACAGTAATCACTGCCAAAGGTGATTCAACAAAGTAATGAGTAAAAGGTCTGAGTACTTATGTAAATGTGACATTTCAGTTTTTTATTTGTAATAATTTGGCAAAAAGTTCTAAAAACTGCTCTTGCTTTGTCATTATGGGGTATTGTATGTAGCTTGAAGAGGAAAAATACCAATTTAATCCATTTTAGAATAAGTCTGTAACGTAACAAAATGTGGAAAAAGTCACGATGTCTGAATACTTTCCAAATGCGCTGTAGGTCATTATCAGTAAAACATCACAATACATCACAGAATGTTCGACTTGGCTCCTGGGGGGCAAGGAGATCCCCAGCTCCGCCAAAACCATTGACAACTGCGTGCCGTTATCAAGGGAATGTCAACTATTTGGTTGTTATAGCATCACCTCTTGAAGAGCATAGTCAGAACAAAAAATGGTCAATCATTCCATGCAAAACAATTGCACTTTATCATCAAAGTTATAGAGCAAGTAACTGCATGCCTTTCGTGATCAGTAAACATCAATTGCTCATGTAATTTCAGAAATGTGAGGGTAGCCTCATCTCTCAATATTGGCCACCATTAATTGAATATTTGAGTATTATAAAAGTGAACTATACGAGAAAAGTATGAGTGATTTAGGTTAGTTTCCCATCCTTTGTGGGATGGGAAAGTCTGGCTGCACAGCTGATCAGCCAACGTACTTGAAATTGAGAAATCATGTGACTAAACTGAATAAAAATAAGAAGAAACTATACTATGACATAAAGATAAATGTGTAAATAATAATAGTATCAAGCCTTATAGCAACTTAAATGAAATGTTGGGCAAAAAGGCGAACTCAGCCCAATCATTAATTGAATCAGATGGCT
This sequence comes from Salmo salar, assembly GCF_965601325.2. Lineage (NCBI taxonomy): Eukaryota > Metazoa > Chordata > Actinopteri > Salmoniformes > Salmonidae > Salmo > Salmo salar. Next base: position 37,729,635 of record NC_138294.1, on the reverse strand, counting down.
CATTTGTCACAAAACTCATTAGCAAGATTAGCTAATTTAGGCATGACATACCAACAACAAATTCTGAACCGACACATCCATGTATAACTGACCAAATTATGAAAGACAAGCTTTGTCATTTTCAATTCCATAAAGTGAGTATTGTTGTCTATGAAATTACTGAGGAGGATAGCGGACTATATTGCCACTCCTATTTGCCATCTCTTCAATCTAAGGCTACAAGAAAGTGTCTGCCTGAGGCCTGAAAGGAAGCAAAAGTAATTCCGCTATCCAAGAATTGCAAAGTACCCTGACCAAACAGACTGTTACCAAACCTTAGTGAACTTTTGGAAAGAAATGTGACCAGATACAATGCTATTTTACAGTAAAGAAATTAACAACTGACTTTCAGCACAATTATAGGGAAAGGCACTCAACATGTATGACACTAACAAATGACTGATGATTGGTTGAAATAAATTCATAATAAGAAGATTTGTTAGGGCTGTTTTGTTAGACTTCAGTGCAGCTTTTGACATGGATCATGATCTGCAGATGGAAAAACACATGTGGTATGGCTTTACATCCCCTGCTATATCGTGGATTGAGAGTTACCTGTCTAACAGAGGGGGCTTTTTAATGGAATCCTCTCCAACATAATCCATGCAGAGTCGCGCATTCCCCAGGGCAGCTCTCTAAGCCCCTTACTTTTTTCAATCGTTACTAAAGACCTGCCACTGGCACTGAGTAAAGCCTGTGTGTCAATGTATGCTGATGACTCAACATTATACACGTCAGCTACCACAGCAAGTGAAATCACTTAACAAAGAGGGATTTCACTAAACCCTAAACCTCAACTAAATCTTCTAATGAATAATTTGGAAATTGAGCATGTTGAGGAGTCTGAACTGTCATGGTCAAAACATATTGATGCAACTGTAGCTAAGATGGGGAGAGGTCTGTAATAAAGCACTGCTCTGCTTTCATGACATTGCTATCAACAAAACAAGTCCTAAAGGTCCTAGCTTTGTCGCACCTGGACTACTGTCCATTCATTTGGTCATTTGCCACAAAGAGGGACATAGGCAAATTACAGTTGGCCCAGAACAGAGCAGCACGGCTGGCCCTTAAATGTACACAGAGGGATAATATCAATCACATGCAAGTCAATCTCTCCTGGCTCAAAGTAGAAGAGAGATTGATTGCATCACTACTTGTCTTTGTAAGAGGTATTAAGATGTTGAAAGACCCGAGCTGTCTGTTCCAACAATAAGAACACAGCTCAGACACCCATGTGTTTATTTATTTTAGTATTAACTTGTATTTATTCAGGCTAGCCCAGGGTGCCCCTGAGTACAAACATTTTCACAGGATGAAAAATGTACATTACAAACTACATGCTAACTTTACAAGTACAGTTGTCGGGCTTGCTAAAGCTCTTTAAAAGTGTTGCTATTTAAAGCAAAGCAGTTACATATTTGACTCGTTTTCAGGAAACTACGCATGTGTCGCGCATCACTTCTTCACAGGAGAGGCATTTGAACTTACATTTTTTTTTTTATCAAAGTTGTCACGTCCTGACCAGTATAAGGGGTTATTTGTTATTGTAGTTTGGTCAGGACGTGACAGGAGTGTGTTTGTTTAGAGTGTTTCAGGGTTTGTTGGGTTATGTTCTTGTTAGTCTATTTCTATGTTAGTTCTAGTATGTCTATTTCTATGTGGTGTTTGTTGGCTTGACCTTCAATTGGAAGCAGCTGCTCCTAGTTGCTTCTAATTGAAGGTCCTATTTAAGAGGGGTGTTTTTTCTATGGGAATTTGTGGGTAGTTGTTTCGTGTATAGCTGTATGCCTTACAGGACTGTTTGTCGTTGTTGTTTTTGTATACGTGTGTTTTGTATTGGTTTTCCTTCTTTCTGCCAAATAAAAAGATGAGTATACAGACTCCTGCTGCGTTCTGGTCTAATCAATACGACGCCCGTGACAAAAGTACATTTTTTTTAAATTCCTTTCTAGAACACGTGAACCTTCAATTACGAGCCAAGTTGGTTTAGCCACGGAAAAAGGCAGGAACCTTCCGGCTAGCCATGAATGGCTGAGATTATGGATGGGCTGGACTTGACATGAGTAAGGCCATTCTACTGCCAATGTTTTCTATGGATATTGCATGGATGACAGGTAGCCTAGCGGTTTGAGAGTTGGACTAGTAATTGAAAGGTTGCTGGTTTGAATCCCAGAGCCAACAATGGGAAAAAATGTCAACGTGCCCTTGAGCAAGGCACTTTTACGTCTGCAAGGCACCTAATTACGTCTGCTAAATGACACAAAAATTGTGCTTGATTTTATACACCTGTGGCTGAAACCACCAAATCCGCTAATTTGGGGGTGTCCACATACTGTTGTGTATATAATGTATATCATATGGGATGTATATGGATAGAATGTGGTATATCTGAAGAATAGTATATGAAGAAGAATAGTAATAATATACAGTACCAGTCAAAAGTTTGGGCACAGCTGCTCATTCCAGTGGTTTTCTTTAGTTTTACTATTTTCTACATTGTAGAATAATAGTGAAGACATCACAACTATGAAATAACACATATAGAATCATGTAGTAACCAAAAAAGTGTTAAACAAATCTAAATATATTTTATATTTGAGATTCTTCAAAATAGCCACCCTTTGAATCGATGACAGCTTTGCACACTCTTGGCATTCTCTCAATCAGCTTCATGAGAGAATGCCTTGTTAAAAGTTAATTTGTGGAATTTCTTTCCTTCTTAACCTCTCTAGGCTAGGCGGGACGAATTCGTCCCACCTACGTAACAGCCACTGCTATCCTGTGGCGCGATTTTCAAAACCTTAAAAATCCTATTACTTCAATTTCTCAAACATATGACTATTTTACAGCCATTTAAAGACAAGACTCTCGTTAATCTAACCACACTGTCCGATTTCAAAAAGGCTTTACAACGAAAGCAAAACATTAGATTATGTCAGCAGAGTACCAAGCCAGAAATAATCAGACACCCATTTTTCAAGCCAGCATATAATGTCACCAAAACCCAGAAGACAGCTAAATGCAGCACTCACCTTTGATGATCTTCATCAGATGACAACCCTAGGACATTATGTTATACAATACATGCATGTTTTGTTCAATCAAGTTCATATTTATATCAAAAACCAGCTTTTTACATTAGCATGTGACGTTCAGAACTAGCATACCCCCCGCAAACTTCCGGGGAATTCGCTAACATTTTACTAAATTACTCACGATAAACGTTCACAAAAAGCATAACAATTATTTTAAGAATTATAGATACAGACCTCCTCTATGCACTCGATATGTCCGATTATAAAATAGCTTTTTGGTGAAAGCACATTTTGCAATATTCTAAGTACATAGCCCAGGCATCACGGGCTCGCTATTGAGACACCCGGCAAGTTTAGCACTCACCATAATCATATTTACTATTATAAAAGTTTCATTACCTTTTGTTGTCTTCGTCAGAATACACACCCAGGACTGCTACTTCAATAACAAATGTTGGTTTGGTCCAAAATAATCCATCGTTATATCCGAATAGCGGCGTTTTGTTCGTGCGTTCCAGACACTATCCGAAATAGTAAAGAAGTGTCACGCGCATGGCGCAATTCGTGACAATAAAATTCTAAGTATTCCATTACCGTACTTCGAAGCATGTCAACCGCTGTTTAAAATCAATTTTTACGACATTTTTCTCGTAGAAAAGCGATAATATTCCGACAGGGAATCTCCTTTTCGGCAAACAGAGGAAAAAATCCCAAAGGCGGGGGCGGTCGGGGTCACGCGCATAAGCCAGTGTCTCTTGATCGGCCACTTGAGAAAGGCGATAATGTGTTTCAGCCTGGGGCTGGAATGACGACATTCTGTTTTTTCCCGGGCTCTGAGAGCCTATGGAAGACGTGGGAAGTGTCACGTTAGAGCAGAGATCCTTAGTAAATGATAGAGATGGAAAAGAAGTTCAACAAATGGTCAGACAGGCCACTTCCTGTAAAGGAATCTCTCAGGTTTTGACCTGCCATTTGAGTTCTGTTATACTCACAGACACCATTCAAACAGTTTTAGAAAATTTAGGGTGTTTTCTATCCATATGTAATAAGTATATGCATATTCTAGTTACTGGGTAGGAGTGGTAACCAGATTAAATCGGGTATGTTTTTTATCCAGCCGTGTCAATGCTGCCCCCTAGCCCTGCGTTTGAGCCAATCAGTTGTGTTGTGATAAGGTAAGGGTGGTATAATATACAAATAGCCCTATTTGGTAAAAGACCAAGTCCATATTATTGCAAGATCAGCTCAAATAAGCAAAGATAAATGACAGTCTCTCACTTTAAGACATGAAGGTCTGTCAATCTGGAAAATGTCAAGAACTTCGAAAGTTTCAAGAGCAGTGGCAAAAATCATCAAGAGCTATGATGAAACTGGCTCTCATGAGGATCGCCACAGGAAAGGAAGACCCAGAGTTACCTCGGCTGCAGAGGACAATGTCACGTCCTGACCAGCAGAGGGAGTAGTTGTTTAGTATTTTGGTCAGGACGTGGCAGAGGGATGTTTGTTTTGTATGGTGGGGGTTTTGTGTGTGTTGTAGAGGGGTGTTTGATTTATGTGTTCCTGGGTTTTGGGGGTATGTTCTAGGTTAGTATGTTCTAAGTTGTATTTCTGCATTCTGTCTAGTTTAGGTTTTCTATGTTTAGGTTTGGGTGCTGGACTCTCAATTGGAGGCAGGTGTTTCTCGTTGCCTCTGAGAGTCCTATATATGGGTAATTGTTTGGTGTAGTGTTGTGGGAGATTGTTTCTTGTTTTGCTGAGTGTGCCTGAAAAGACTGTTTTGTTGATCGGTCGGTCTTCATTTTGGTGTTTTTCTTGGTTTAAAATAAATATCAAGATGAGCATCCACATTCCTGCTGTGTTTTGGTCCTCCATTCCCGACGACAACCGTTACAGACAAGTTCATTAGAGTTGACTGCACCTCACATTGCAGCCCAAATAAATGCTTCACAGAGTTCAAATAGGCATCATGGTCAAATTGTGGCAAAGAAACCATTACTAAAAGACACCAATAAGAGGAAGAGACTTGCTTGAGCCAAGAAACACGATCAATGGACCTTAGACTGGTGGAAATCTGTCCTTTGGTCTGATGAGTCCAAATGTGAGATTTTTGGTTCCAACCACTGTGTCTTTGTGAGATACAGAGTAGGTGAACGGATTATCTCTGTAGTTTTGGTTCCCACCGTGAAGCATGGAGGAGGATGTGTGATTGTGTGGGGGTGCTTTGCTGGTGACACTGTCTGTGATGATTTATTTAGAATTCAAGGCACACTAAACTAGCATTGCTACCACAGCATTCTGCAGCAATACGCCATCCCATCTGGTTTGCGCTTAGTGGGACCATCATTTGTTTTTCAACTGGATAATGACCCAACACACCACCAGGTTGTGTAAGTGCTATTTGACCAAGAAGGAGAGTGATGGAGTGCTGCATCAGATGACCTGGCCTCCACAATCACCCGACCTCAACCCAATTGAGATGGTTTGTGATGAGTTGGACCGCAGAGTGAAGGAAAAGCAGCCAACAAGTGCTCAGCATATGTGAGAAGTCCTTCAAGAGAATTGGAAAAAAATTCCAGGTGAAGCCGTTTGAGAGAATGCTAAGAGTGTGCAAAGCTGTCATAAAGGGTGTCTACTTTGAAGAATCTCAAATAACATATTTTAATTTGTTTAACACTTTTATGGTTACTGCATGATTCCACGTGTTTATCAGAGTTTCGATGTCTTCAATATTATTCTACAATGTACAAAATAGTCAAACTAAAGAAAAATCCAAACCTTTGACTGGTACTGTATGTTAAATAATATTCACTAGAATATATAGAACGGTTTACAATATTAGGGATCAATGAAAGAGAGCCATGTAAATACATACATATTTTGTCTCCTTTTCAGCACTAATTGGTAGATTTAAAGATACTTTGATCTTGTATATTATTTTGGGATTGGAAAGTATTTATGAAAAATAAAAAACAGATTTGGAGAGCCTTTACACACAACACATACAGTATTGGGGAATCAAAAATTCTGTGTTTTGATTCATTCTGAAAGTTGCCATATTAAATTGTTTAATCCATTAAATATTGGAAGGTGAGAAAAGTGTACATGTCCTGACAATAGAGACCTCGTATTTTTCTATGGTAGAGTAGCTCAGGGCGTGACTGGGGGGTTTTGTCTAGTTTATTTATTTCTATGTTTGGTTCTAGTTTCTTTTTTCTATTTAGTTTTTTTTGTCTAGTTTAACATTTCTGTTGTGGTCTAGGTTCTTTTTTCTATGTTGGGTTTTTGTCTAGTTTACATTTTCTATGTTGTGTTCTAGGTTGGGTTTTTTGTATGATTCCCAATTAGAGGCAGCTGGTCATCGTTGTCTCTAATTGGGGATCATATTTAAGTTGTTGTTTTTCCCACTAGTGTTTGTGGGAGATTATTTTGAGTTTATGCATGTAGCACCTCTTCGTCACGGTTTGTTGTTTTTGTTTATAGTTTGTCTGTCTTGCATAGTTTCACATAGTAATAAAGATGTGGAACGATACGCATGCTGCGCCTTGGTCTCTTTCATACGACAACCGTGACAGTACAATAGGGGTTGAACAGTAGTCCTATAAATATACCCTAATAATCATGGAACTCTGACAACAGCTCAACTGTCCAGTCGCCAGGCTCAAGGTTTAAACTGCCTTTTGTGGTCTGCATTCCATAATGATTCAAGTTGTTTACAAGTTCCAAATTACTGCACAACTTTGAATTTGTTAGCCTAATATGATTCACTATTGCTAGCGATCCTCAGGAACAACCACACGAACGTGACAGAGGAAAGAAAGATAAACTAACAATGTAATGGAATGATACAAAATGTAAGGAAAGTAACACTGAAGTGACAGAAATAAATGTATGCTGGTATAACTAATGTTGTCTACTGATAGTGGACAATATTTAGCACAATATAGATGGTAAAGAAATACAGTGAAAAGTTGGGGCACTCTAGAAATCAAAAATCAACTTGGTGGGTTACATTTGCGCATGGCTACAGAAGCGTATAACTTCGGTCTCCACATTTCATATCTGCAAGTTATAAGTCCAGCATTTCCTAAACTTTGTCTCCAGCGATCATAAGGTAAAATAGATCTAAAACAATTGTCATGTATATGTACAATCCCCTTATCCAAACAGCTTACTCATTTACCTAGCTCTTATCAATAGCGCTTATCAATTTGTAAATTACAGTGCATGGAGAATGTTATTTTAATCTGAGAAAATAAAGAGGTTGTTCCACTTCAACCGTGTTCACTGTGCATGAAAGTGGTGGAATGAGGGAATGAAGTCAAGGTCAAAATACGGCATATCTGTAAACACACCTCCACCACACATTCATTTCTTTGATCTCCACCCCAGACAAATAGCAGGTGAGTAGCATGCTATTCTCATGCTTAAGTTCAAGGTCAGAATACTTGCAGAGAGAAAAGTGTATTAAACCTGAATTATGCTCCATTTTCACACTTTTAACTTATGGTTGGAATTCCTTCCATCTGAGGAAGTGGAAATTTAAAACTCATAAGCTAGATTGATAAATATAATAATATTGAGTTGCATCCCCCCTTTTTTCCCTCAGAACACCTTCCTTCCTGAGCGGTATGACGGCTGCATGGTCCAATGGGGTTTATACTTGCGTACTATTGTTTGTACAGATGGACGTGGTATCTTCAGGCATTTGGGAATTGCTCCCAAGGATGAACCAGACTTGTGGAGGTCTATAATTTTTTTCTGAGGTCTTGGCTGATTTCTTTTGATTTTCCCATGATGTCAAGCAAAGAGGCATTTAGTTCGAAGGTAGGCCTTGAAATACATCCACAAGTACACCTCCAATTGACTCAAATTATGTCAATTAGCCTATCAGAAGCTTGGCTGTCGAAATGTTGGTTATTTAATTATTGTATCTGAGCTCCTAGAGTGTGAGGATCTCTTTTCTTTTTCAAGTGTTAAAATAAAATGTTATTAGTGACATGCGCCGAATACACAGGTGTAGACCTTCCAGTAAAATGCTTACTTGCAGGCTCTAACCAACAATGCAGTTAAAAAAAATATATGGATAAGAATAAGAGATTAAAGTAGCAAGTAATTAAAGAGCAGCAGTAAAATAACAATAGCGAGACTATATACAGGGGGGTACCGATACAGAGTCAATGTGCGGGGGCACCGGTTAGTTGAGGTAGTATGTACATGTAGGTAGAGTTATTAAAGTGACTATGCATAGATGACAACAGAGAGTAGCAGTGGTGTAAAGAGGGGGTGGGGAGGGGGGTGCACTGCAAATAGTCTGGGTAGCCATTTGACTAGATGTTCAGAAGTCTTATGGCTTGGGGGTAGAAGCCTTCTACTCCGCTAGCTACTGTAGCACCAAGCCTAAAGAGGTGTGAATTTCTTTCGCATTCACAACCAATCTGATCTACTGCAGAGCTGTATTTAGGGCAGTGGGATAATGATTCACATTGTGTGTAGTGAAAATATGTGTATTTTTACGTTCCTGCTAAGTAATATTATAGTATTATCTAACTCCAAAAGTTTAAAAAAAATGCACTCACTAAGGTCGAACATACAGTTCAGGGCCAGTATTCATAAAGCATCTCAGAGTCAGAATGCTGATCTAAGATCAATGTTAACTTTTGGATCATAATAAACAACATTCACATGGACATGAAGAGACCTGATCCTAGATCAGCGTCCTACTCTAACAATACATACGTTTGCACTGCGGAAACATTTTTGCCGCTGCCGTGGTTGTCACTTTCCCACCAATCAAGTCCCTAATGTACATTCCATTATTGCCGAAGTTCAAGAAGGGTCTGCAGACATGTTATATGGCTCTTGGAAGTTCTTGATGAAATTAAATGATTGGTTACCTCCTGTCCAAGTTGGTAGCTTTGACTGCTGCAAACACACGTGTCTTCAGTGTGAGCCCCGCCATAGGGATTGACAGCTGCTGAACGTATGACGAGTCCTTTACAGAGACAAACACACAAAGAAATCAACAAGTCACAATTGTTTTAATCCCTCATTAACATTTAGATGAGGACAGGATTCATGAATTGCACTGGATTTGTAATCTGAGTTCGAAAAAATACTCTTTCAATTGTATTATTCATTTTTGCAATAAATTTAGGGTAAATTGGCAGAAACCTCCTCCGTTACTGGAATAATCTGTAATTAGTTATTTGACCTGTAAATGTATAATAGCTACACTGCCCCTGTATTTCATATCAACTGTCAAATTTCCAATCATGAAAACTACTCAATACTTCCTTTGTCTGGATGTGATAGAACTTCTATTAAGATATGAAATAACTTTGATTTGCATTTCAGAAGGAGATAAAATGAATATAGTGTCTTTATGGTTAATATACACTGCTCAAAAAAATAAAGGGAACACATAAACAACACAATGTAACTCCAAGTCAATCACACTTCTGTGAAATCAAACTGTCCACTTAGGAAGCAACACTGATTGACAATATATTTCACATGCTGTTGTGCAAATGGAATAGACAACAGGTGGAAATTATAGGCAATTAGCAAGACACCCCCAATAAAGGAGTGGTTCTGCAGGTGGTGACCACAGACCACTTCTCAGTTCCTATGCTTCCTGGCTGATGTTTTGGTCACTTTTGAATGCTGGCGGTGCTTTCACTCTAGTGGTAGCATGAGACGGAGTCTACAACCCACACAAGTGGCTCAGGTAGTGCAGCTCATCCAGGATGGCACATCAATGCGAGCTGTGGCAAGAAGGTTTGCTGTGTCTGTCAGCGTAGTGTCCAGAGCATGGAGGCGCTACCAGGAGACAGGCCAGTACATCAGGAGACGTGGAGGAGGCCAACAACCCAGCAGCAGGACCGCTACCTCCGCCTTTGTGCAAGGAGGAGCAGGAGGAGCACTGCCAGAGCCCTGCAAAATGACCTCCAGCAGGCCACAAATGTGCATGTGTCTGCTCAAACGGTCAGAAACAGACTCCATGAGGGTGGTATGAGGGCCCGACGTCCACAGGTGGGGGTTGTGCTTACAGCCCAACACCGTGCAAGCCGTTTGGCATTTGCCAGAGAACACCAAGATTGGCAAATTCGCCTCTGGCGCCCTGTGCTCTTCACAGATGAAAGCAGGTTCACACTGAGTACATGTGACAGACGTGACAGAGTCTGGAGACGCCGTGGAGAACGTTCTGCTGCCTGCAACATCCTCCAGCATGGCCAGTTTGGCGGTGGGTCAGTCATGGTGTGGGGTGGCATTTCTTTGGGGGGCCGCACAGCCCTCCATGTGCTCGCCAGAGGTAGCCTGACTGCCATTAGGTACTGAGATGAGATCCTCAGACCCCTTGTGAGACCATATGCTGGTGCAGTTGGCCCTGGGTTCCTCCTAATGCAAGACAATGCTAGACCTCATGTGGCTGGAGTGTGTCAGCAGTTCCTGCAAGAGGAAGGCATTGATGCTATGGACTGGCCCGCCCGTTCCCCAGACCTGAATCCAATTGAGCACATCTGGGACATCATGTCTCGCTCCATCCACCAACGCCACGTTGCACCACAGACTGTCCAGGAGTTGGCGGATGCTTTAGTCCAGGTCTGGGAGGAGATCCCTCAGGAGACCATCCGCCACCTCATCAGGAGCATGCCCAGGCGTTGTAGGGAGGTCATACAGGCACGTGGAGGCCACACACACTACTGAGCCTCATTTTGACTTGTTTTAAGGACATTACATCAACATCAGATCAGCCTGTAGTGTGGTTTTCCACTTTAATTTTGTGTGACTCCAAATCCAGACCTTCATGGGTTGATAAATTGGATTTCCATTGATTATTTTTGTGTGATTTTGTTGTCAGCACATTCAACTATGTAAAGAAAAAAGTATTTAATAAGATTTCATTCATTCAGATCTAGGATGTGTTATTTTCGTGTTCCCTTTATTTTTTTGAGCAGTATATATTTGTGGGACATTGTTTATGATTGACTTCTATTTGACCATTTTGCTCTACAGTGCCTTCAGAAAGTATTCACACCCATTGACTTTTTCCGCATTTTGTTGTGTTACAGCCTGAATTTGATTAAATTGAGATTGTTTGTTACTGGCCTACACACCATACCCTATAATGTCAAAGTGGAATTATGTTTTTCGTATTTTATTAAGTAAATTAATAAAAAATGAAAAGCTGAAATATCTTGAGTCAATAAATATTCAACACCCCAGTTATGGCAAGCCTAAATAAGTTCAGGACCAAATATTTGCTTAACAAGTCACATAATAACATGCATGGACTCAATCTGTGTGCAATAATAGCGTTTAACATGATTTTTGAATGACTACCTCATCTCTGTACCCCACCCATACAATTATCTGTAAGGTCGAGCAGTGAATTTCAAACACAAATTCAACCACAAAGACCAGGGAGGTTTTCCAATGCCTGGCGAAGAAGGGCACCTATTGGTAGACATTGGATATCCCTTTGAGGATGGTGAAGTAATTAATTACACTTTGGATGTGTATCAAAACACCCAGTAACTACAAAGATACAGGCATCCTTCCTACCTCAATTACCGGAGAGGAAGCAAACCGCTCAGGGATTTCACTATGAGGCCAATGCTGACTCCAAAACTATTACAGAGTTTAATGACTGTGATAGTAGAAAACTGAGGATGGATCACCAACATTGTAGTTACTCCACAATACTAACCTAATTGACAGAGTGAAAAGAAGTAAGCCTGTACAGAATAAAAATATCCCTAAACATGCATCCTGTTTGCAACAAAGCACTAAAGTAATACTGCAAAAACTGTGGCAAATGAATTAACTTTTTATCCTGAATAAAGTCTTATGTTTGGTGCAAATTCAATTCAACACATTACTGAGTACCACTCTCCATACTTTCAAGCATAGTGGTGGCTGCATAATGTTATTGGTATGCTTGTCATCATTAAGGACAGGGTCGTTTTTCAGGATAAAAAATGTAAGGAATGGAGCTAAGTACAGGCAAAACCCTAGAGGATAACCTGGTTCAGTCTGCTTTCCACCAGACACCTGGATACGAATTCAACTTTCAGCAGGACAATAACCTAAAACACAAGTGCAAATCTACACTGGAGTTGCTTACCAAGAAGACAATGAATGTTCCTGTGTGGCTGAGTTAAAGTTTTGACTTAAATCTGCTTGAAAATCTATGGAAAGACCTGAAAATGGTTGTCTAGCGATGATCAACAACGAATTTTACAGAGCTTGAAGAATTTTGAAAATAATAATGGGCGTATGTTGTACAATCCAGGTGGTGTGGAAAGCTCTGAGGGACTTATTCCACAGCTGTAATTGCTGCCAAAGGTTATTCTAACATGTATTGACTCAGGGGGTTGAAGGTATACAGTATCTAATCAAGACATGTTTTTTATTATTATTATTATTTTATTTTTTACAAATGTTAGAATTTTTCTTCCACTTTGACATTACAGAGTACAATTAAATCCATTTTAATCCCACCTTGTAATACAACAAAATGTGGAAAAGGTCAAGGGGTGTGAATAGTTTCTGAAGGCACTCTATGCACATTTTATTCCTGGGTGCAAACTTTGCCTGTATAATATGGTTAGTAAATCTAGCAGTGAAAGTGTACCATAGCGAAAATGCAATTGTGTAATTTGTAAAATGTACTTACATTGTAAAGCAGTAGACTCAAAGTGCTGACAAAAGTACCATTGCTGTCCTTCACTGATATTGCAGCAGCTGACCTTGAATAAACATGAAAATGAAAGTTATGCTAAACATGTTTTATTGCCTGATTTATATCCAACATTGAGTTACATTTGCATATGGTTTATCTTGGTTTACTTTCAGATATCTTGATAAATGGACCATATGTCAGTGTGATACATCATTCTCTTTTAACATAAAACTTAGATTCTATAACCTTCTCAAATCATGTGTTATCTTCATTGTGCTCTCCAATAATTTTTCATTTTGGTCATTTTCAGTTTACTGCATCCCTATGTACAGTATATCTGAAATGGTAATCAATTAAGTCCATTGACAACACAATTCTGACACATTCATATGACTTTTCACTGACTTTGAATTATCTCTATTATTAATTGTATTATGAATTCAGAGGAATTGTAGACATGTGAATGGATAAAAATCATCATAGAAACTTGAGGGATTATTTCACAGCACTTACGAAGCCAGCTGTGTATTGTTCACCAGGTATTCCAGAGGGTAGCTACAGCTGAATTTGTAGAGCAGACCTGGCAGGTAGCTAATGATAGTCGGGGGATCTGGTGTATCGATGTACCCTGATATGTTCCCAATCTGCACCAGTGAGAGGTTCCCATAAGCATTAGGCCCCTGAGCCGTGGAAACCTGCAACACAAAATCAGTGGTGAATGCCTGCCCCATCCCATCCCCATCATTATGGGAGTAAAGGTCCCATCAGTAGAGAGGGCCAGTGGCGATAACATCAACCATACTATTAAGCTAATGCCCCCTCATCGTGCTAATCCCTAACTCAATTCCCTTTATCACAGCATCAGCGGCCCAGGAACCACCCTACAATCAAAACAACAAAATGGGGAAGAAGGCAACCTTAGTAAAGGCTCCTCTCGAATCTCTCCCGCTGTTTCTAGGAACAAGCAATCACCTCTCCAAGGCTTCCATTCTCCCAACCCCAACCACCACTACAATTACTGAACCACTGTTGGAAACTAAAATGTAGGTTGTCAACATCAAAACATAGACACTGTAGATGACTGTGTACATTTTTAAGATGATTCCTAATAGTAGGACATTTTATTTAGTTGTTTATCTCCTTTTGTTTTTTGCTGCCTTTTAGAAGAATTGAAGGCTTGGGAGTGATGTAAGTGCTCTGTGGTTGGAGCCACGGTAAGAGGAGCCATGATCTGTCATGAACTCTTTTAGGGTTTTCCGGATACAGATTAACCTTAGTCCTGGACTTCAAGACATGCTCAATAAATAATCTCCATCAAAAGTGCTTTTTAGTCCAGAACTTAATCTGTTTCCAGGAAACTGACCCATAGGTGTGATAGAAGGCATTATAAACAGGTGGTTGGAATAAGCATGGGCCCCTTACCACCAGGGCATTGCCACATGTCTCCAAGGTGGCTAGGCTAATGCTGAAGAGGACCACGGTGGGGAAGGTGTTGTTATTGATGAAACCACGACAGTGGGCATCTCCATGGCGACCGTTGAGGGCCAGGTCAGTGTCGGTGTAGCCGGAGAAGAGAACAGGACAAAAGTTGATCTTGAGGGTGATTGTCTGCACCCCACAGTACACACTAATGTCCCGCTCCGCTGGGAGAGAGCAGAGAAAACAACAACAGTTATTATCACAGCACAAATCATATTATGGCCTTACATGCATTTTTTTCAAAGAGGGATAACTAAACAAGGCTAAAGAAAAAGACTAAAGAAGGCTTACACTGGCACAGAAAATAAAACAATGATAATTTTATTGATTTGAGCTCAATTTGGAAATGTCTATATCAAGAGCATCTTGATGGGTTGCATCACCGCCTGATACGGCAACTGCACTGCCCACAACCGCAAAGCTCTACAGAGGGTGGTGCAGATGGCCCAATAGTTCACTTGGGACGAGCTCTCTGCCTTCCAAGACATCTACAGCAGGCAATGCTTGAGGAAGACCCGAAGGTCGTCAAGGACTACAGTCACCCAGACCATGGACTGTTAACCCTGTTACCATCTAGCAAGCAGCATCGGGTCTTGGACCAAAGGCTCCAAGACAGCTTCTACCACCAGGCCGTCAGACAGTTGAACAGCTAACAATAAAATTGTATTTCATTATAAGTGTAAATAAAGGTTCCACTGTTTTTCCGAAGACGGAATAAACCATGTAAACTTTCTGAAATATATAAGACATAGCAACAATTCACTATCCTAAATATGTTACATGCATCAGTCCAATATGAGTAAAGTTAAAGTTATATGTTACATTCATAAAGTTATATGAATAACCTGCATTGAAGTTGTATTGAATTTAAATGAATATAATGTATTTATTTTCTCACCAGGGAAGCGGCTGTGGAAGTTGGCATCACAGTTGTATCCATTGAATTGTGCTCCAACTGATAATGCCTTACTTATAAGCAAAATGATCAAACATATTTGTTCCATTTCAGCACCTGGAGGAAAACAATGTTTTTCATCAGTCTTTGCCATCTTCCATATCATACATATTTTGGTTTAAGAGCTTCAGTTTAGTGTACATCATGGGAATAAAAAAGTAACATGATTTTGTTAGTTATTTCAGAAATCACAGTGAGACAAACATTAACTTCTATGAAGAATAAGGTGCAAGAAATCCACCTTCAATTTAATTCAAAAAGGTTTACTTTGTAAATCCTAGTTATTGCTAACAGCAATAGTGTTAACACAAAGACAATTATTCTGCTAGTCTTTTGACGTCTGAACATTATCTATCTCAAATGCACTTGTTAAGATACGATTATTTGGTAAAACCATGGACAAAACAGCCAAATATTGATATAATCCACTGGCTTGGTTGTCACCGCAACATTACTAAGCACAATGGGCTAAGTCTTGTCTTTGTTTTCTCAACGTCTAAAAACCTTTTATCAGATGATGATAATATACATATTGTATCTAATGATGATCAGATAAGGGTTTTTGTTGTGGAGAAACAGCAACTTTTCAAGCAGCTGGGTTCCCTTGGTCAATGCTTGTTGAGCTTCCCTGGCTATCAGTGGAGTTGAGTTGTTCAAGGTTGTCAAGGTAAAAAACAGCCCCAGTGCTACTCACCCTGGTCCTTGGAAGTCGACGAATCAGCGGTTCTCCATATGCTCGGGACTGCTGCATGTGATGGAATGATCCGCACAGCATCCCTACACCACAAATAGAAACATGGTGTGGGTCGGGGGGGAAAAGAGCCCGGCAACATAAGAGATTCATTATTTGAACACGTCAACAAAAAAAGGGCTGTCCAGGAGAACATGGGAAAGTCCATCACATCTGAATGTGTTATACAAATCCTTTCACAGATCCAGAAACATGAGCAGGTTTTGAAGTTTCCCACTCATATCCTTTCTGCTTGATCTGGCTCTGTCAGCGCACACAAACGGTTTGACGCCGCATGAGGTCCGTGCTGGGGGAATTATCTTTTCATCGGCCTACGGAGTGGGTGCAGCGCGCTGACTGAGCAGCTCTTTCTCTCTTGCCAGCAGTGGGCCCAGGTCTTTTCACGCTTTGTGTCCAGCCTTCCTCCATCAACACATCTCTGCTGGCCTTCCCTGGTCTCCTCTCTGGGGCAGTGAGCCACCACCTGTCCCCCTGATGTTTCAACTTTGACTCCTGCTCTCAGGCTCCCAAAAGGCCTAACAGTAATTTTTATGGGATTAGCAAGTCCCTAGTGTCCTATGTTCCATATGGACAGCACTATATGTGCAGGGCTAGATAATGTGAGCCATATAGACAAAGTGCAGATAGGACCTCTTCTGTGGGTGCGGAGTTCTAGGTATTACATTTTTGCTCAACTCTGAATTAAGGTCAGGAAAAAGCTAAAACAAAACTCACACTTGTTCTCATTACTCAATTGGTCATTATGTTAGCTAGTTCACCAGTTTGCCCATCAGTGACATATTGTATACCTATCTCTCAATTGTATGTTTTTTCCTGTATTGATAGGGCCAATATCACCTAATCCTGGACTAAAAAGCAAGATCAATAGAGAATATCCATAAAAATTATTTTAAATCCAGGACTAGGTTTAATCTGTGAAACCGCCGCCCCCCCCCCCCCCCCCCTCTCTCCCCCATAGTTTGGTATAAAGAGCTCATTATTTCTTATGCTGGATGACACACAAGTCAAGTGATCCATTATTATCCATGAAGGGTAATTCAGGTGATTAAAAAACAGACATCACAAAAATTGATAGCTGGTTAATGTTGCCAGATTATTCTCTCTTTGGAATTTTAACTCACATCAGTATAAATGAACCTGTAATGTGTGTGGATGTGTCCGTGTGTCCTTCTTACCTTACCTGTCTTAGTAAGTCCATATTGGATATACAGTACGAGCGCTATCCTTTTTCAATGTTCTAGACCTGTCATTCCAGTGTTGTGTACAGGTGATGCAGGTGAAGTACAGTTAAGGCCGCAGAGACAGTGGCAGAAACATTCAGGAGTCAGTCCCAATAACCAAACTTCCCTTTTCTACACTTTGGTTCAGGGACCTCTTAAGGCGGTTGCGTGAGAGAGAGTATTTGAAAATGTTATTTCACCTTTATTTAACCAGGTAAACTAGTTGAGAACAAGTTCTCATTTACAACTGCAACCTGGCCAAGATAAAGCAAAGCAGTGCAACACAAACAACAACACAGAGTTACACATTGAATAAACAAGCATACAGTCAATAACACCATAGAAAAAAGAAAGTCTATATACAGTGTGTGCAAATGGCATGAAGAGGTAAGGCAATAAATAGGCCATAGTAGCGAAGTAATTACAATTTAGCAAATTAACACTGGAGTGATAGATGAGCAGATGGTGATGTGCAAGTAGAAATACTGGTGTGCAAAAGAGCAGAAAAGTAAATAAAAACAATATGGGGATGAGGTAGGTAGATTGGGCGGGCTGTTTACAGATGGGCTATGTACAGCTGCAGCGATCGGTTAGCTGCTCAGACAGCTGATGTTTAAAGTTAGTGAGGGAAATATAAGTCTCCAGCTTCAGCGATTTTTGCAATTCGTTCCAGTCATTGGCAGCAGTGAACTGGAAGGAAAGGCGGCCAAAGAGGTGTTGGCTTTGGGGATGACCAGTGAAATATACCTGCTGGAGCGCGTGCTATGGGTGGGTGTTGTTATCGTGACCAGTGAGCTGAGACAAGGCGGAGCTTTACCTAGCATAGACTTGTAGATGACCTGGAGCCAGTGGGTCTGGCAACGAATATGTAGCGAGGGCCAGCCGACTAGAGGCTGCATCCAGTTTGCTGAGTAGAGTATTGGAAGCTATTTTGTAAATGACATCGCGAAGTCGAGGATCAGTAGGATAGTCAGTTTTACGAGGGTATGTTTTGGCAGCGTGAATGAAGGAGGCTTTGTTGTGAAATAGGAAGCTAATTCTAGATTTAATTTTGTATTGGAGATGTTTAATATGAGTCTGGAAGGAGAGTTTACAGTCTAGCCAGACACCTAGGTATTTGTAGTTGTCCACATATTCTAAGTCAGAACCGTCCAGAGTAGTGATGCTAGTCGGGCAGGCGGGTGCGGGTAGTGAATGGTTGAAAAGCATGCATTTATTTTACTAGCGTTTAAGAGCAGTTGGAGGCCACGGAAGGAGAGTTGTATGGTATTGAAACTCGTCTGGAGGTTAGTTAACACAGTGTCCAAAGAAGGGCCAGAAGTATACAGAATGGTGTCGTCTGCATAGAGGTGGATCAGGGAATCACCCGCAGCAAGAGCAACATCGTTGATATATACAGAGAAAAGAGTTGGCCCAAGAATTGAACACTGTGGTACCCCCATAGAGACTGCCAGAGGTCCGGACAACAGGCCCTCCGATTTGACACACTGAACTCTGTCTAAGAAGTAGGCAGTCATTTGAGAAACCAAGACTGTTGAGTCTGCCGATAAGAATATGGTGATTGATAGAGTCGAAAGCCTTGGCCAGGTTGATGACGATGGCTGCACAGTACTGTCTTTTATCAATGGCAATTATGATATCATTTAGTACCTTGAGTGTGGCTGAGGTGCACCCGTGACCAGCTTGAAAACCGGATTGCACAGCGGAGAAGGTGTGGTGGGATTCGAAATGGTCAGTGATCTGTTTATTAACTTGGCTTTCGAAGACTTTAGAAAGGCAGGGCAGATGGACATAGGTCTATAACAGTTCGGGTCTAGAGTGTCACCCCCTTTGAAGAGGGGGATGACTGTGGCAGCTTTCCAATCTTTAGGGATCTCGGACGATACGAAAGAGAGGTTGAACAGACTGGTAATAGGCGTTGCAACAATGGCGGTGGAAAATTGTAGAAAGAGGTTCCAGATTGTCTGGCCCAGCTGATTTGTACGGGTCCAGGTTTTGCAGCTCTTTCAGAACATCTGCTATCTGGATTTGGGTGAAGGAGAAGCTGGGGAGGCTTGGGCAAGTAGCTGCGGGGGGTACGGAGCTGTTGGCCGGGGTTGGGGTAGCCAGGAGGAAAGCATGGCCAGCCATAGAGAAATGCTTATTGAAATTCTCGATTATCGTAGGTTTATCGGTGGTGACAGTGTTACCTAGCCTCAGTGCAGTGGGCAGCTGGGAGGAGGTGCTCTTATTCTCCATGGACTTTACAGTGTCCCAAAACGTTTTGGAGTTAGAGCTACAGGATGCAAATTTCTGTTTGAAAAAGCTAGTATTTGTTAAATATGAATGAACGGCAAGAATCAAATTGTTGGTTAAAACCCCAGGCTGGCAAATAGTACAGTTATTCACATATCAAGATAGTCATATCTATCTAGGCTCCAGCACTTGTCATTCATTCATTTTTCACAGTTGCATCTCTCGATATGGCAGGCGATTAGATGTGGAAAAGCATCTCACAACATGAAACAGGACCAACACCTCAAAGCTACCATTTTGATGTTTTCATTGCCTCACATACCCAGAAATATTACCATTGTCAGGCCACAACACTATGGTCAGCCTTGTAAAAGACAGATGGGGTAGATATTTGCACCGTGTTGTCACACTTTTTACTCTTGTGTGTATTTCTCAGCACCAGTACATCTAACAAGACTCTGTTCAATATTTGGAGAAAGGCCAAGGTCTTACGTTGAAATGGGAACCCATCTTATCATTATATCTTATTCCAACATGGAGTTATATGCCATCAAACAAATGCTGTCCACTTGTGACAACCAGCCCCATCGCGAAATTGTATTTCACAAAGAATGTGGTTGATTGTCACAATGTTTGCTAGGGAGAAGTTATACGGACACGTCTGGTGGCCAAAACTGATGATACAGTTGAAGTCGGAAGTTTAGATATACCTTAGCCAAATACATTTAAACTCAGTTTTTCACAATTCCTGTCATTTAATCCTAGTACAAATTCCCTGTTTAGGTCAGTTAGGATCACCACTATATTTTAAGAATGTGAAATGTCAAAATAATAGTAGAGAGAATGATTTATTTCAGCTTTTGTTACTTTCATCACATTCCCAGTCGGTCAGAAGTTTGCATACACTCAATTAGTATTTGGTAGCATTACCTTTAAATTGTTTAACTTGGGTCAAACTTTTCGGGTAGCCTTCCACAAGCTGCCCACAATAGGTTGGGTGAATTTTGGCCCTTCCTCCTGACAGAGCTGGTGTAACTGAGTCAGGTTGTAGGCCTCCTTGCTCACACACACTTTTTCAGTCCTGCCCACAAATTTTCTATAGGTATGAGGTCAGGTTGTGATGGCCACTCCAATATCTTGACTACCTCTTACATCTAGATGTTCCGCTAGCGGAACGCCTCGCCAATATCCAATGATAGAGCGTGGCGCGAATTACAAACTCCTCAAAAATCCCAAAACTTCAATTTTTCAAACATATGACTATTTTACAGCTATTTAAAGACAAGACTCTCGTTAATCTAACCACACTGTCCGATTTCAAAAAGGCTTTACAACGAAAGCAAAACATTAGATTATGTCAGCAGAGTACTCAGCCAGAAATAATCAGACACCCATTTTTCAAGCTAGCATATAATGTCACAAAAACCCAAACCACAGCTAAATGCAGCACTAACCTTTGATGATCTTCATCAGATGACAACCCTAGGACATTATGTTATACAATACATGCATGTTTTGTTCAATCAAGTTCATATTTATATCAAAAACCCGCTTTTTACATTGGCATGTGACGTTCAGAACTAGCATACCACCCAAACTTCCGGGGAATTTACTAACAATTTACTAAATTACTCACGATAAACGTTCACAAAAAGCATAACAATTATTTTAAGAATTATAGATACAGAACTCCTCTATGCACTCGATATGTCCGATTTTAAAATAGCTTTTGGTGAAAGCACATTTTGCAATATTCTAAGTACATAGCCCAGCCATCACGGGCTAGCTATTTAGACACCCGGCAAGTTTAGCCTTCACCAAAATCAGATTTACTATTACAAAAGTTTGATTACCTTTTGTTGTCTTCATCAGAATGCACTCCCAGGACTGCTACTTCAATAACAAATGTTGGTTTGGTCCAAAATAATCCATCGTTATATCCGAATAGCGGCGTTTTGTTCGTGCGTTCCAGACACTATCCGAATGGTAAATAAGGGTCGCACGCATGGCGCAATTCGTGACAAAAAAAATTCTAAATATTCCATTACCGTACTTCGAAGCATGTCAACCGCTGTTTAAAATCCATTTTTATGGCATTTTTCTCGTAAAAAAGCGATAATATTCCGACCGGGAGTGGTGGTTTTCGTTCAAAGGGAGAGAAAATAAAAACATCTCGTGCCCTCGTGCACGAGCCCCAGTCTGATGGTCCTCTGACAGGCCACTATCCAAACGCGCTAATGTGTTTCAGCCAGGGGCTGCCTCGATATCATTCAGCTTTTTCCCGGGTTCTGAGAGCCTATGGGAGCCGTAGGAAGTGTCACGTTACAGCAAAGATCCTAAATGTTCAATAAACAGAGGCAAGAAGCCCAAGGAATGGTCAGAGAGGGTACTTCTTGTTTGGAATCTTTTCAGGTTTTTGCCTGCCATATGAGTTCTGTTATACTCACAGACACCATTCAAAGTTTTAGAAACTTTAGGGTGTTTTCTATCCAAAGCCAATAATTATATGCATATTCTAGTTTCTGGGCAGGAGTAGTAACCAGATTAAATCGGGTACGTTTTTTTATCCAGCCGTGCAAATACTGCCCCCTATCCCCAACAGGTTTTAATGAAGACCAGACATGCGGGGTTATGAATAGGTCCACAACATACAACCTACAGTTAACCAAGGATGTGATTGTTTGGGCCAAAGACAGAAACTTACCTTTGTGCGTGTTGAATGTTGATCAGGAGAAGGCTTTCGACAGGGTGAGTCATGATTTCCTGTTCTCAATTCTAGGAAGAATGAATTGCAGTATGATTTTTGTTAATTGGATTAGGACAATGTATAATAAAGCATATAGTAGAGTGCAAATTAACGGGTTTCTCAGCAAACCAGTACTTAAAGAAGATGGGGTGAGACAGCAGTGCCCATTGTCACCCCTACTTGCAAGTTGTGTATTGTATTTTAACTGTATTGATGTGGTACTAATGACATGTGGCCAGAAGATCTTGGACATTTTAAAGCCTTTGTTTTATCAATGAACACTCCCACATTCATAACCTCTGCACTCCTCCACAGGAAGGTAATACAGATTATTGCAAATCCTCTAATGTTGATGACTGGGTTCTTTCTTGTACATTGTTTCAATGAAATTGCTTTGCCATTATTATTATTGTATGACGTATTATTGGTGGGTTACTCCTGTGGTGTGACGTGGATTTTATATGGTGTCTTTTCTATCCACTGGCTATCTGGAAAACAGGCTGCACTCCAGGTAGTCTGTGGGTGTGTGGGTCTGGTAGCAGTACTCTCTCTATTCTACTCTTTACCTTTCGACGTGGTTAATACCTGCCTGGCGCCCCAACAAAATCTTTCTTTACCCCTCTCTAATAAATGCCGCTACACAGATTTTACCTTCATCCATGCATCTCCATTACACCCCTCACATGCCTTCCTTTGTAATTTTTGTTAGTCCTTAACTGCCAACGTGTGGACTCATTTGTTTGTCACCATCTAAGAGCCAGGTTGTGACAAATGGGGGCTCATCCTGGATCTTGCCTTGGCTATTTTGACATTATCCCTAGTATACATGGTAATTGATTAGAGCTAATTGGTGACTCTGGTGGTTCTTGTGATTTGCTT
Source organism: Salmo salar (assembly GCF_965601325.2). NCBI lineage: Eukaryota > Metazoa > Chordata > Actinopteri > Salmoniformes > Salmonidae > Salmo > Salmo salar. Next base: position 37,706,611 of record NC_138294.1, on the reverse strand, counting down.
AGTTCTGGTATTGTCCCAGAAGCATGTATGACTATTTGTCCATTTGTATGCCCTATTGTATATTGGGAGTTGCATGTAGATTTTTTTTTTGTAGCTGTTTAGAGAAATTGCCTTCTAAGGTATTGGTTTGAAGACTTGTTTATTTATTACAAGTTTTAATTTGGTGCATCGGTGGAGAGAAGACCACAAAGCCACTTTTCCTGTACAGTCTAGAGACACTTTGTTCTGTTCCCTGTTGGGTCATCGGATTATGGAGGTGAGATGTCTTTGCAATGTATGACAGTGAGAAGTTTTGAGGCAGACATGACTCATTGCCCAGAGTTATGGTCTTTCACCCTGTTAGGTATAGTGGCGTGTTCCCACTGGGGGCATGTTGTGCGTCGTTTGTTATTTTTGTGTGGTGATAGCGGTCAGAGCAGTTGTCTCGGGAGCACATCCGTGGTTCGGGGTTGGTTACCAGCAAGCTGGTTCCTCCTTCGTGCCAGCGGGCTCTAGGGCATCAATACCCGCCGCAAAGCCACCAAAGACTAGGGTTAGATAAACAATAGGATTTGGGGAAACTCAAGTAATACTCATCTGTTTTTGCATTGTTAAGTCAGCTATGTACTTCTTGTTCTGTAGTCGGTGCTCACTAAGGCAGTTCAAAGTTTGGGCAACTAATCTGTTCATTTAGTTGTAGCATTATGGCATCTATTGAGGATTTTGTCCTATGCTCCTTCTGAAGAGTTGCTTATGCAGTTTATGGAGGAACAGCTGACGTTGAGTGAGTTATCATGTTGGGAGTAGTGACACATGTCTCAAGGCTACAGTGAGGTCTATTCTGTCAGCTAATTTGCTTTCAGCTGGTATTTTGAAGGCAGAATTGAGTGAACCTAGTCCAGCTCTATTGGATGTACCAATTGTGTCTAGTGCTAGATTGACATTTTAGCAGAAAAAAAATGTTAATTTTATTGCAGCTAAATCATGACAAAGATCTGGAAAGTTTGAATAAGGATACGGAACAAGCTGAACTGCAGTTGCAACATCAGTGGTTAGAACTTGTCAGAAGGCAAACTTTCAGGTGAATTCTTTTGAGAATGTCTACTCAACTTCCCCAATGGGACGCTCTTCCCTTGATCGTTCTCCGCCTTTTGCCTAAATTTACTGAAAAGGATCCTGATCTATTTTTTACGAGATTTGAAAGTGTAGCAGACTCTTGGGCTTGGCCTGATGCAGACTGTACTTTGATGCTACTGTGTGTTTTGACCGGTAGGGCTCAAGAGGCTTACTCATCTCTTAGCCCTACAAATAGCGACGATCACACAAAGGTTAAAACTGCTGTCCTGCACGCTTACGAGTTGGTCCCTGAAGCGTATCGACACTGTTTCAGAACGCTGAAGAAAGGTGAAAAACAGTCCCGTGTTGAGTTTTCATAGGATTTGTTAACTCAATTCAATCGTTGGTGTACTGTGTCAGCAGTCAAGAGGGTTTGTCCCCGAACATTTTAAAGAATCTATCCCTGATCGTCTTGCTAACTTTATAAATGAACATAAAGTACGGACTGCATCTAAAGCTGCTGTTTTGGCAGATGAGTACAGTTGAAGTCGGAAGTTTACATACACCTTAGCCAAATACATTTAAATTCAGTTTTCCACAATTCCTGACATTTAATCATAGTAAACATTCCCTGTTTTAGGTCAATAAGGATCACCACTTTATTTTAAGAATGTGAAATGTCAGAATAATTGTCATGTCTCTCTACGAGAGGTGGGTGTAGGAGTCAGGCGCAGGAGAAGAGAAATGCAATCACAAGAGTTTAATAAAGTCCATCAAAAACATACAGGCACAGAACCAAAAATACACAGTCCAAAATAACCAATAGAACGAAATCCTAAGGACATACACCTGAATGAAAAATGATTAACAAAAATAACGTCACCCAATATAAAACAGGGAAACGAAAATAAACCCGCACGAAACAAAGCGGGTGGAGAGAAAATAAATGCCCACACTAATCAACCTAAACAAGGAACAGGTGCACAAACAAAACAGACAAGACTAAACGAAAAAGAAAAAAGGATCAGTGGCAGCTAGTACACCGGCGACTACGACCGCCGAGCACCACCCGAACAAGGAGAGGAGCCACCTTCGGTGGAAGTCGTGACAATAATAGTAGAGAGAATTATTTATTTCATCTTTTTTATTTCTTTAATCACGTTTACATACAATTATTATTTGGTAGCATTGCCATTCAATTGTTTAACTTGGGTCAAACGTTTCGGTAGCCTTCCACAAGCTATTTTAAATTTTGGCCAGGTTTGTAGGCCTCCTTGTTCGCACATGCTTTTTCAGTTCTGCCCACAAATTTTCTATAGGATTATGGTGAGGGCTTTGTGATGACCACTCCAATACCTTGACTTTGTTGTCCTTAAGCCATTTTTCCACAACTTTGGAAGTATACTTGGGGTCATTGTCCATTTGGAAGACCCATTTGTGACCAAGCTTTAACTTCCTGACTGATGTCTTCAGATGTTGCTTCAATATATCCACATAATTTTCCTCCTCATGATGCCATCTATTTTATGAAGTGCACCAGTTCCTCCAGCAGCAAAGCACCCCCACAACATGATGCTGCCACCCCCATGCTTCACGGTTGGGATGGTGTTCTTCGGCTTGCAAGCCTCCCCCTTTTTCCTCCAAACATAACAATGGTCATTATGGTCAAACAGTTCTATTTTTGTGTCATCAGACCAGAGGACATTTCTCCAAAAAGTACGATCTTTGTCCCCATGTGCAGTTGCAAACCGTAGTCTAGCTTTTTTATGACAGTTTTGGAGCAGTGTCTTCTTCCTTGCTGAGCAGCCTTTCAGGTTGTCGATATAGGACTCATTTTACTGTCGATATATATAATTTTGTACTTGTTTCCTACAGCATCTTCAAGGTCATTTGCTGTTGTTCTGGGATTGATTTGCACTTTTCGCACCAAAGTACGTTCATCTCGGCTGCGTGGTCCCATGGTGTTTATACAGACGAACGTGGTACATTCAGGCATTTTGAAATTGCTCCCAAGGATGAACCAGACTTGTGGAGGTCTACAATTCTTTTTCTGAGGTCTTGGCTGATTTCTTTTGATTTTCCCATTGTAACAGTTGTCGTCGGGAATAGAGGACCAAAACGCAGCAGGAATGTGGATGCTCATCTTGATATTTATTTCAAATAAAGAGAACACCAAAACAACAAAACGAAGAACGAACAACAAAACAGTCTTGTCATGCTCACACAGGCAAAACAAGAAACAATCTCCCAGAACACTACACCAAACAATTACCCATATATAGGACTCTCAATCAGAGGCAACTAGAAAGCACCTGCCTCCAATTGAGAGTCCAACCCCCCATTAACCTACACATAGAAATACCACAAACCAAAACCGGAAATAATAAATCAAACACCCTACTACAAAAATCACCACCCCGAACCACATAAACAAAATACCCTCTGCCACGTCCTGACCAAAGCTTCTAAAGCTATGACATAATTTTATGGAATTTTCCAAGTCGTTTAAAGGCACAGTATGTAAACTTATGACCCACTGGAATTGTGATAGTGAATTATAAGTGAAATAATCTGTCCGTAAACAATTTTTGGAAAAATGACTTGTCGTGCAAAAAGTAGATGTCTTAACCGACTTGCCAAAACTATAGTTTGTTAACTAGATATTTGTGGAGTGGTTGAAAAACTAGTTTTAATGACTTCAATCTAGTGTATGTAAACTTCCGACTTCAACTGTACGTATTGACCCACAAAGGCAGCTTTGGAGGATCCCGTATGCGAGATTGAGGGCAGAGGAACAGTTCAAGTGGATTTCGTTCAGCAAATTCCTTTGGTTCTGGTAATGACGCATTTCCATCTAGATCCGAACATGGTTCATGTGGACAGAATGATGTAAGTAAAATCTGTAATTATTGTCAGGGTAAAGGCCACTGGAAGAATGAATGTCCTGTTCTTGGAAAAAAGGCCAGCAGATTGGCCAGCACAAATGTAAAACCTGTTGCGTTAGCTGGGCCTGTTCCTCATGATAATCCTGTTGCGCAAGCTCAAGAATTGTCCAAACCTTTTAGTACTGATTATTTGCCATTTGTCACAGAGGGTTGTTTCACTATTGGGAAGTGATGTGCCAGTAAAGATTGAGACACTGGTGCCTCTGAATTGTTTGTTTTGGAGACAGATACAGGAACCAGTGTCCTGATTCAAGGGATAGGTTTGAATACATTGTCTGTACCCTTGCACAAAGTCAAACATATCTGACCTAGTGCAAGGTGAAGTTTCCCCTTGGGGTGTATCCATTTATACCCATTAATGGTGTTCATGTGATTTTGGTAACAACTTAGCCTGTAGTCGTGTCTGGCGTGATGTACCTCCTCTGGTGGTTTCTCATACCCCATCCCATGTAGGGATTATCGATGAAAACATAGTGAATCCTGGAGGTATTCTCTCCATGTGGTGCTGACACTACGGTCAAAACGGAATTTACACAACACATAACCGAACAGTTAGGCAAAGGTTAATAATTTAATGGATTATCTTTGTCCTGTAGTGATCTTGTGATGGAGCAGTCCGCTGATCCTACCTTAGTTTATTTGATCAAGTACTTCCGGTTGAGGTTCAGGAGTGTTGCCCAGGGTTACAACGTTCAAGATCAGTTGTTGATGACGAAATGGATGCCTCACAGCAAAAGCTGTGGGTGATGCTATTGTTCAGATCGCGGTTCCTTCTAAGCTTTGTGATCTAGTTTTGAAAACACCTCATGACGTTTCTGATCACTTAGGGGTTAGTAAAACCTATGATCGAATTGTGCGTCATTTTTATTGGCCTCGTTTAAAGACATTTCCGCTTACATCAAAACATGCCATGTTTGTCAGCTGACTGGGAAGCTTAATCAGATGTTAAGGCCCGTCCCGCTACAACCTATTACTGTTACAGGCCAGCCATTTGGGCATTTGTTTATTGATTTATACCCCGTTCTAAAGCTGGTAGCACCTACATGTTAACTGTGATGGGTCAGGCTACGAGATCCTGCAGCCTATCCACTTCGCAACATTACCATTAAATCGTTTGTGAAGGCTTTGTCACCGTTCATCTACAATTTTGGAATACCTCAGTTGATTCAGAGCCATCAGGGTTCCAACTTCACTTCGCACATATTTTTACAAATCTTGTGACAATTATGTTTAATTCTTACATCTAGACGTTCCGCTAGCGGAACACCTGCTCCAATATCCAATGATAGGCGTGGCGCGAATTACAAATTCCTCAAAAATCCCAAAACTTAAATTTTTCAAACATATGACTATTTCACACCATTTTAAAGACAAGACTCTCCTTAATATAACCACGTTGTCCGATTTCAAAAAGGCTTTACAGCGAAAGCAAAACATTAGATTATGTCAGCAGAGTACCCAGCCAGAAATAATCAGACACCCATTTTTCAAGCTAGCATATAATGTCACATAAACCCAGAAGACAGCTAAATGCAGCACTAACCTTTTACAAACTTCATCAGATGACACACCTAGGACATCATGTTACACACAGCATGCATTCTCTTGTTCAATAAAGGTCATATTTATATATAAAAACAGCATTTTACATCGGCGTCTGACGTTGACTAACTATTTTCCCCTCAAATGCGTCCCGGGAAACAGTGCATAATTCCCTTTATTACTATTCGAAAACAATTTTTTAAATTTATATTGTCAATCTAACATTTATAGATGAATATCTCTTGAGAACACCTGTCATACCAGATTTTAAATTAACTTTACTGGGTAATCACACTTTGCGATAAAAGGAGATGCGATACTCAGAAAATGAGCCTGGAAAACTAGCGCCGCGCCATCTTGGAACAATCGCAAGTCACATCTGATCTTGTATAATATTGTCAATAATCGCCTACCTTTAGTTGTCTTCATCAGAAAGCACTTCCAGAAATCCCAGGTCCACAACAGATGTATTTTCGGTCGAAAAAGTCCATCATTCATGTTCCATTAGCCTGCTGTTGGTAGCGTGTCCTAGGGCTATCTCCAAATGCTCCGACGTGCGCGGGACAGTAGTTTCGGAAAATGTACTTTTTACCTCCTCTAGGTTCGTTCAAACATGTCAAACGTTGTAAAACATTAATCTTCAGGGCCTGTAACACCAAGAGAGCCAATAAGATTCGACGGGGACGATTGCAGAGTGTTTTGAAACGTTTCCAAAGGTGGGGGTAGACTGGGCCGCCGACGTCATAATGGTGATGGCCCATCCCCTGTGACCAATTTCCAATGCGTCTCATTCACTGAGTTTCGACTGTATAAGGCTCAAACCACTGTGAAAAGACTGGGGACATCTAGTGGAAGCAATAGGAAGTGCTCAGTGAACCATTGCTCACGGTGTGATTAATAGGCAAAGTGATGAAGTCGAGTCCACAATTCAGAATTCCACTTCCTGTTTCAATCGGTCTCGGGGTTTTGACTGCCATATGAGTTCTGTTATACTCACAGACACCATTCAAACAGTTTTAGAAACTTTAGGGTGTTTTCTATCCATATATAATAAGTATATGCATGTCCTAGATTCTGAGTTTGATTAGTAGGCCGTTGAAAATGGGAACATATAGCAGTGCAAAATCAACTACCCACAAAAACCCAAACCAAACTCACACCTATATATAGGACTCTGAATCAGAGGCAACTAGAAACACCTGCCTCCAATTTAGAGTCCAACACCCAAACCTAAACATAGAAAAACTAAACTAGACAGAACGTAGAAATACAAACAAAACACAAACCCTCTGCCACGTCCTGACCAAAACTAATACAATTACTCCCTCTGCTGGTCAGGATGTGACAGTACCCCCCGCCCCTAAAGGTGCATACCCCGAATGCACCTAAAAGAAAAGACAAAAACCCCCAAACAACAAAAAATATCCCCCTAAACTAAAGGGAGGGAAGGGAGGGTGGCTGCCGTCAACGACGGCACTGTGCTACACCCCCCCTCCCCAACCCACCTATATTGGAGGCGGCTCAGGTGCGGGACGTGGACCCCGCTCCACCCTCAGCGTCGCCCACTTAGGTGGCGCCCCTGGCCGCGTCGGAGGACTGGTGGGCGACCCCGACTTCGCCCGGCTGGCGGGCGGCGATGGCTGCGCCCGGCTGGTGGGTGTCCCTTGCTGCGCCCGACTGGCGGATGACCCTGGCTGCGCACGACTGGCAGATGACCCTGGCTGTACCCGGCTGGCAGGCGGCGATGGCTACGCCCGGCGGCGGACGACCCTGGCTGCGCCCGGCTGGCGGACGGCGATGGCTGCGCCCGGCTGGTGGGCCACTCTGGCAGATCCGGCACGGCGGGCCACTCTGGCAGATCCGGCACGGCGGGCCACTCTGGCAGCTCCGGACAGACGGGCCGCTCTGGCAGCTCCGGACAGACGGGCCGCTCTGGCAGCTCCTGACAGGCGGGCGGCTCTGGCAGCTCCTGACTAGCGGGCGGCTCTGACGGCTCCTGACTGGCGGGCGGCTCCTGACTGGCGGACAGCTCTGGCGGCTCCTGACTGGCAGGCGGCTCTGGCGGCTCCTGACTGGCGGGCGGCTCTGGCGGCTCCTGACTGGCGGGCGGCTCTGGTGGCACCAGACTGGCGAGGCTGGGCTGACGCACTAGATGCCTGATGCATGGGGCTGGTACAGGATGTGCCAGTCTGGGCACACGCACCTTAGGGCTAGTGCGGGGAGCGGGAACAGGCCGAGTCAGACTGGGCTGACGCACCTCAGGGCTAGTGCGGGGAGCTGGCCTGGGGCTCCATCCTCGCCCCGTCAAACTGCCCTTGTGCCCCCCCAAAAAAGATTCTTGGGGCTGCCTCTCGGGTTCCCTTACCAGCCCTGTTCCCCGGTCCTCGCCAGATTTCCTCTGCTGCTTGGTCCTGTTGTGGTGGGTAGTTCTGTCACGGTTGTCGTACTGGAGAGAAGACCAAGGCGCAGCGGGTTGCGTGTTCATCATGATCATTTATTCAATACACATGAACACAAAAAAACAATAAACAAAAGAGAACGACAGACCGACAGTTTTACAGGCTAGGTACTCACATATAGCAGTGCAAAATCAACTACCCACAAAAACCCAAACCAAACACACACCTATATATAGGACTCTCAATCAGAGGCAACTAGAAACACCTGCCTCCAATTGAGAGTCCAACACCCAAACCTAAACATAGAAAAAACTAAACTAGACAGAACGTAGAAATACAAACAAAACACAAACCCTCTGCCACGTCCTGACCAAAACTAATACAATTACTCCCTCTGCTGGTCAGGACGTGACGAGTATAAAGACCATGGGACCACGCAACCGTCATACCGCTCAAGAAGGAGACGCGTTTTGTCTCCTAGTGAAGAACGTACTTTGGTGCGAAAAGTGCAAATCAATCCTAGAACAATAGCAAAGGAACTTGTGAAGATGCTGGAGGAAACAGTTAAAAAAGTATATATATCCACAGTAAAACAAGTCCTATATCGACATAACCTGAAAGGCCGCTCAGTAAGAAAGAAGCCACTGCTCCAAAATCACCATACAAAAGCCAGACTATTGTTTGCAACTGCACATGGGGACAAAGATCATAATTTTTGGAGGAATGCACTCTGGTCTGACGAAACATAAATAGAACTGTTTGGCCATAATGACCAACGTTATGTTTGGAGAAAAAACGGGAACGCTTGCAAGACGAAGAACACCATCCCAACCGTGAAGCACGGGGGTGGCAGCATCATGTTGTGGGGGTGCTTTGCTGCAGGAGGGACTGGTACACTTCACAAAATAGATGGCATCATGAGGAGAAAATGAAGTGGATATATTGAAGCAACATCTCAAGACATCAGACAGGAAGTTAAAGCTTGGTCGCAAATGGGTCTTCCAAATTGACAATGACCCCACGCATACATCCAAAGTTGTGGAAAAATGGCTTAAGGACAACAAAGTCAAGGTTTTGGAGTGGCCATCACAAGGCCCTGACCTCAAACCTATAGAAAATGTGTGGGAGGAACTGAAAAAGTGTGTGCGAGCAAGGAGACCTACAAACCTGACTCAGTTATACCACCTCTGTCAGGAGGAATGGGCAAAAATTCACCCAACTCATTGTGGGAAGCTTGTGGAAGGCTACACAAAACGTTTGACCCAAGTTAAACAATTTAAAGGCAATGCTACCAAAAACGATTTGAGTGTATGTACACTTTTGACCCACTGGGAATGTGATGAAATAAATCATTCTCTCTACTATTATTCTGAAATTTCACATTCTTAAAATGAAGTGGTGATCCTAACTGATCTAAGACAGTGAATTTACTAGGATTAAATGACAGGAATTGTGAAAAACTGAGTTTAAATGTATTTGGCTGAGGTGTATGTAAACTTCCGACTGTATATATACACACACTGTACAGTCGAGAACAGTTAACCCCTAGTACCGACTTTTTGTACTTTTTTGCATTTTGTATCCATATTTTCTCCCTGCTACCTGCTGAAGCCGAGTAAGGCAGAAACACGTCGTGGCTGGGACCCCTCTAGATCTGTAGTGTTGCTCTAAGGAAGGCAAGTCCCAGACAGTCGTCAGAGGGGTCTCTTCTTGGCTACTTCTTCATTTGTACATTTCTTTTTCCTTAATTTGAGTTTTACACAGCTTTATATATATATATATATATACACACACACACGACAATGAAGGATAGTGTTATGTTGTCTCACCACTATGTTATCCCTCACCCCCCTTGTGGGGATGTACATGTATATAAACTCAGCAAAAAAAGAAATCCTCTCACTGTCAACTGCATTTATTTTCAGCAATTTTAACATGTGTAAATATTTATATGAACATAACAAGATTAAACAACTGAGACATAAACTGAACAAGTTCCACAGACATGGAATAATGTGTCGAGATCGGGCGTATTCAGGTCAGTATGGCCATAAGCCACGGAAGAAGACTTGGATTGACAATTTGAAGTTTATGTAACTCAAAAATAGCCATTCCATTTTAAAATGGCCATTATATTATTATTATTATGTTGAGAAGAGTGTACTCGACTGGACAAAAAGCTTACAGCACCTGATATTCTCAAGCGCTCTCCAAACCAAGTACTAACCATGCCTGACCCTGCTTTGCTTCCGAGATCAGGCGTACTCAGGATGGTATGGCCGTAAGCCATGGAATAAGAGTTGGATAGACTTTTTCAAGCTTATGTAACTCAAAAACTTTGAGGAAGTGGGATAGCCATTATCATTTTGTGTATAGAAGAGTATACTCGACTGGGCAAAAGCTTACAGCACCTGGTATTCCCAAACTGTCTCCCGCCCAAGTACTAACCAGACCTGACACTGCTTAGCTTCCGAGATCAGACGAAATCAGGCATATTTTTTAACATTTTATTTAAATAAAAATTATTCAATTACAATATCTATAGAACAAACAATACACACAACTCTAGACTAACATAGGCAGGTGAACTATTTACCCCCTATCAAATCAAAGAACTTAAAGAAATAAAAAACTAATAGACAAATTCAGTCAAGACTAAGACATAAATTCCACTCACAAAAAGAAACAAAAAAGAAAAAGGTTAAAAGCAACCTCCTATCAACTATAAAAACCAAAAGAAAATACCAAAACAATGCTTTCAAAAATGATGTGATTCCTCCACCATCCACCCTTGCAATTAACCCACTCACATCAACAAAAGCTTCATCAAAATCAAAATGTTCCATTCTATAACAATAAAACATATTCTTAAACGATGCTATAAAAATACTCCACACCCTTATCCTCTTCCCCTCAAAATACGCATAATTTCTCCCACAAAAAATAGCATACCTAACAACCTCAAAACAACATTCAACAAATACACATTAACCCCATCCCATTCATCACACACACTAAATAAAACCAATTCCTCCCACACATACTTTCCCAAAAAAACACTCCAATTTTTACTTGTTATTTACTTTCCTAAAAAAAAAACGTTTAATTCCTCACATTATACAAATAAGTGTAATACATGTTTTACCACATATCGCATTCTCCTTTTATTTCTTTATTAATTTGATGCAACACTACTTTTGTGAATTTACAATTTTGTCTTATTTTAAAATCATTATTTTCACATTCCAATTTATTTCCAGGTAAGTATGCATTTTCCATAATACAATAACATCCAACTTCAGAAACAGTTCTACCCACATCTTCTCAGCAGCAGGCCTGTCAGTAACCAGTAACATTTTATAAAAAAAGAATTGTTCTGACACTAGACAATTCTTTCCATTTATCTCCATTGCCAATACATAGATTCAGTAATACATACAAATCTTCTCTAATTTCATCTCTATTTATGACTGAAACCCAGTCTGCTGGAATGCTACTTTTCACCCGTTCAAAAGCATGCAATATAGTACCTTTCCAAACTGTATCATCCACATCAGTCACAGTGTCATAAATGGCCTGGTCTCTTAGAAAACCAGGAATAACTTCATATTCAAAGTCTTTAATAAGTCTCAGTCCAGCCCCCATAAAAAGGGGATTATACAATGCTTTATCATTAAACAGAATTTGGGGATTTAAAAACACAGGTTGATTCAGTACTATATCCTTATGCTCACACACATATTGAACGTGAGGAAGAAGTTCTCCCCATGCAAGGAACATGTTCATACATAGGCTTCTTCCAAACAATCAATAGCCCACTCTCTTCACATCCACCATAATCATACAAATAATTCAGAGAGAAACTCTTGCACCCATATTCTTCCGCACCATGTAAGTACTTCTGCATAATTGTAATTCTTAATGCTTTTCGTTTAGCGTCGTCCACTAATTTAAGACCCCCATCTTTATAATCTGTAGCAAGAGTAGACCTAGATATCCTCCCACCTTTGCCATCCCACAAGAAGTTGGAAACAATAGAATTCAGTTCTTTTAAAACCCACTCAGGCATCTGAAGCACACCCATGACATATAAACATTTAGATAACAGTAAAGAATTTGTTACCACTACTTTCCCTTTCAATTTTTAATTTCTCATTCTCCAAAATGCCAGTTTGTTTGATTTTATTTAAGACACCTGTCCAAGTCCTATCACACGCCTCCTTTCATCAATACCCCAAATAACTCCCAAGTGCTTTAATATAGCCATTAGCTCTTTTAAATTGATACCTACTCCCATTATCATTAACTAGACCCACAAGACCTCAGTCTTTTCCACATTAATCTTGGCACCTGATGCTTTCCCAAAGAGCTCAAAACATTCCATCACTCTATTTACACTGTCAACATCTCTTACAGTAATTGTTGTGTCATCCACATATTGCTGGACAATGCTAACACCACCTCCTGGAATCAAAACACCCCGGATTTGAGCATCTGCTTTAAGAAGAGCCACCAGAGGCTCAACCGACAAACAATACAAGGGCGCAGACAACGGGCACCCTTGCCTCACCAACCTCTCCAAGGGGAAAGCATCAGTAATTAACCTGTTACAATTAACTCTACTAACAGCAGCACCATATAGCAACTGTATCCAGGCCACCAGTCTACTTCCAAAGCCAGAAGTTTGAAGCGTTAGAGTAGAACATTATTTTCTACTGCAATCTATCAAAAGCCTTTTTTAAAACAAGGCATAATACTACACCTCCCTCAACATTCATATCTCTGATAACATCACTTAAAGTGCATTTAATGTCCACTATGTCTCTACCAGGAACACTAAGCCTGTGTCTCTGAAATAATACTTCCCATTACTTTATTAATTATTTTAGCCAGTACTTTAGTCAAAAAGAGTCCCAACTTCTCTGTCGTTGCACTATGTTTACCCGTGTGCCTGGTGATTGAACGAGTTACTAGCAGTAGGTTTTGAAAATTGTTTTTAATGCATTTAGGGGGGTGCAGTGGGTCCATTACCACGTAGGGAGCATTCCACATACAGGTTCTGCCAATGGGGGGCGCCACTGGTCATTTTTTAAGGTTTTGAAAAAATCTGACTTCTGTCATTGCACCATGTTCTACTTTTGCTCCAGAGACTATGTCCAGCCTGTGCGCATGGTGATTGAACTGGTTACCAGGTCTATACTTTTGGATGGTTCTTAATGGCTTCAGGGGGGTGATGGAGGTCCATGCCCGGGCACCCTCTAGGGGGCCCCCACCCCCGGAATTGTCCACGAGGGCGCCACTGGACATTTTAAGCTGTTTTTAAGCACCAGTATCTGTCAATGACAGAGCTTAGATAGATAGATTTGCATAGATGCAAAGACTGTGCCCTGCCCTTGCCACCCAGAGATGGACACAGTTGGATGTATGATAAATCATTCCAGAAAGAGAAGCAACATAAAGGGTCAGCTTCAGCAATTAGAAGAGGATGGCAAAGTGTGGAATGTCATCCTTTTCATTGCCCTACAAGACATTCAGGTGCAGCAAGAACTGTTATTTGACTATCGGGTGTCAAGAAAATCTTTTGGTGGAGAAGGAGAAGATTTGGAATGGCTTGACAGCTAAGTACACCAGCTTGAAATCTGATGGGACTCAAAACTATCCATTAACCTGTTAGGTTCTAATTATTAGAGTAAGAACTTGACGGGCACATTCTCAGAACCCAACAAACCCCTTTTTAAAATGTAAAACGAATTTCTGTAATATGTTTAGCCATGCATGTTTGACTGAAAATGTCAGTTTTGGCTATCATACACTGTAAATTAAACAACACATAAAAAACAACCTGCGTATTGTTTTTATTATAAACAGGTAATTAAGTGAGCTGCATTGCTCCTCAAGGGTAATTGTATGATTACCCTTGCAAACTCACCTTCAATGACAGCTCATCAGGCTACTATAAGGATTACCTTAACTACATCTAGACGTTCCGCTAGCGGAACACCTGCTCCAATATCCAATGATGGGCGTGGCGCGAAATACAAATTCCTCTAAAATCCGAAAACTTCCATTTTTCAAACATATGACTATTTCACAGCATTTTAAAGACAAGACTCTCGTTAATCTAACCACACTGTCCGATTTCAAAAAGGCTTTACAACGAAAGCAAAACATTAGATTATGTCAGCAGAGTACCCAGCCAGAAATAATCAGACACCCATTTTTCAAACTAGCATATAATGTCACAAAAACCCAGAAGACAGCTAAATGCAGCACTAACCTTTGATGATCTTCATCAGATGACACACCTAGGACATTATGTTATACAATACATGCATGTTTTGTTCAATCAAGTTCATATTTATATCAAAAAACAGCTTTTTACATTAGCATGTGACATTCAGAACTAGCATACCCCCCGCAAACTTCCGGGGAATTTACTAACAATTTACTAAATTACTCACGATAAACGTTCACAAAAAGCATAACAATTATTTTAAGAATTATAGATACAGAACTCCTCTATGCACTCGATATGTCCGATTTTAAAATAGCTTTTTGGTGAAAGCACATTTTGCAATATTCTAAGTACATAGCCCAGCCATCACGGGCTAGCTATTTAGACACCCAGCAAGTTTAGCCTTCACCAAAATCAGATTTACTATTACAAAAGTTTGATTACCTTTTGTTGTCTTCGTCAGAATGCACTCCCAGGACTGCTACTTCAATAACAAATGTTGGTTTGGTCCAAAATAATCCATCGTTATATCCGAATAGCGGCGTTTTGTTCGTGCGTTCCAGAAACTATCCGAAATGGTAAATCAGGGTCGTGCGCATGGCGCATTTCGTGACAAAACATTTCTAAATATTCCATTACCGTACTTCGAAGCATGTCAACCGCTGTTTAAAATAAATTTTTATACAATTTATCTCGTAAAAAAGCGATAATATTCCGACCGGGAATCTCCTTTTCGGCAAACAGAGGAAAAATCACAAAGACGGGGGCGGCTAGTGCACGCGCCTAAGCCCACAGTCCCTTGATCGGCCACTTGAGAAAGGCGATAATGTGTTTCAGCCTGGGGCTAGAATGACGACATTCAGGTTTTTCCCGGGCTCTGAGAGCCTATGGAAGATGTAGGAAGTGTCACGTTAGAGCAGAGATCCTTTGTAATAGATAGAGATGGCAAAGAAGTTCAAGAAATGGTCAGACAGGGTACTTCCTGTACAGAATCTTCTCACGTTTTGGCCTGCCAAATGAGTTCTGTTATACTCACAGACACCATTCAAACAGTTTTAGAAACTTTGGAGTGTTTTCTATCCAAAGCTAATAATTATATGCATATTCTAGTTTCTGGGCAGGACTAATAATCAGATTAAATCGGGTACGTTTTTTATCCAGCCGTGAAAATACTGCTCCCTAGCCATAACAGGTTAATTGATTTTCAGCAGAAAATCTCCAGGCCTGCCAATAGCTTGTTAAACTCCCACTCAGAGGTGTGATATTCTCTTGATGAGCCTCCAACCTCAGAACAATGACCTAGGCAAGACCTTGGGTGGGCAATGTACAGTTGAAGTCGGAAGTTTAAATACAAATTCTCTGGTCAGTTAGGATCACCACTTTATTTTAAGAATGTGAAATGTCATAATAATAGTAGAGTGATTTATTTCAGCGTGTATTTATTTCATCACATTCCCAGTGGGTCAGAAGATTACATACTCTCAATTTGTATTTGGTAGCATTGCCTTTAAATTGTTTAACTTGGGTCAAACGTTTCGGGTAGCCTTCCACAAGCTTCCCACAATAAGTTGTGTGAATTTTGGCCCATTCCTACTGACAGAGCTGGTGTAACTGAGTCAGGTTTGTAGGCCTCCTTGCTCGCACACACTTTTTCAGTTCCGCCCACAAATGTTCTATAGGATTTAGGTCAGGGCCTTATGATGGCCACTCCTCATGACGCCATCTATTTTGTGAAGTGCACCAGTCCCTCCTGCAGCAAAGCACCCCCACAACATGATGCTGTCACCCCCGTGCTTCACGGTTGGGATGGTGTTCTACAGCTTGAAAGCCTCCCCCTTTTTCCTTCAAACATAACGATGGCCAAACAGTTCTATTTTTGTTTCATCAGACCAGAGGACATTTCTCCAAAATGTACGATCTTTGTCCCCATGTGCAGTTGCAAACCGTAGTATGGCTTTTTATGGCGGTTTTGGAGCAGTGGCTTCTTCCTTGCTGAGCGGCCTTTCAGGTTATGTCGATATAGGACTTGTTTTACTGTGGATATAGATACTTTTGTACCTGTATCCTCCAGCATCTTCACAAGGTCCTTTACAAACAATAGTACGCAAGTATAAACACCCTGGGAACACGCAGCCATCATACCACTCAGGAAAGAGACACGTTCTGTCTCCTATAGATGAACGTACTTTGGTGCAAAAAGTGCAAATCAATCCCAGAACAACAGCACAGCTCCCAAGGATGAATCAGACTTGTGGAGGTCTACAATTTTTTTCCTGAGGTCTGGCTGATTTCTTTTGATTTTCCCATGATGTCAAGCAAAGAGGCACTGAGTTTGAAGGTAGGCCTTGAAATACATCCACAGGCACACCTCCAATTGAATCAAATGATGTCAATCAGCCTATCAGAATCTTCTAAAGCCATTACATAATTTTATGGAATTTTCCAAGCTGTTTGAAGGCACAGTCAACTTAGTGTATGTAACCTTCTGACCCACTGGAATTGTGATACAGGGAATTATAAGTGAAGTAATCTGTCTGTAAACAATTGTTGGAAGAATTACTTGTGTCATGCACAAAGTAGACGTCCTAACCGACTTGCCAAAACTATAGTTTGTTAACAAGAAATTTGTGGAGTGAAAGTTGAAAAACGAGTTTTAATGACTCCAACCTAAGTGTGTGAAACTTCCGACTTCAACTGTATGTGTGTTGTACCCTCACCCCAACCCTAACCCTACTGACGGACTGACCCTAATACCCAGCCATCGCACCCCAGGGCATTTTTATTATAGGTGGGCAACCAAGGGGTCTACAACTCTGGCCGGGTGTACCAAGTCCCCTCTCGCTCATGCGTCAATGCTGTGGAGTGCACCTCCCTAATCCCCTCTGGTTTCCACATGGCAGAGATGGAAGTGGATCAACCGACTCCACAACTACCAAAGAACCTAACTATTACCGGGGTTCGCATCCCACCCCTAACCCTAACCTTATCCATTAGCCTAACCCGGGTTCGCATCCCGCTCCCAACCTTAACCCTAACCCTTCCTCCTCATCATCCCATCAACAGAAAATACTCATCCCCTTGGTATCAACATTTTCACATAGAGTCAGACCCCTACATCAAGCAATAAAACACAACTTCTCCATAGCACAACAGGTTTACCCACCCCTTCAACCTTACAGAATCATTTCAGCATTCAGGAAGAATAAAAATCTCAGACTTACTCAGTCAGGCAAAGTTCAGTAACATACCAACCACTACAGACAGAAAATTCATCTCCAATCCCCACAGTGACACCTCTGCCCCGATCACAGATAGCCTCTCCCTCAGCACCTCCAATGTTATCTATATTATCACCTGTACAATATGCAATAAACCCTATATCGGTCAAACAAAACATACAATAGAAACCCGGTTGAAACAGCATCTGTACAACATCAAACAAGCATAGTTACATACAGTACTGGTTAATCACTTTAATCACATCACCAACCTCAGTGTATCGGGTCTGCAGTCGCGTCCTGGGTGAACCGGGAGACAGCGAGGGGCAGCAGAACGCAATTAGATCAGAGTTTTAAAAACCATTACACTGGAGGGTTTAAATGAGAAACCGGGATAGGGCGGTGAGGAGGGGTTGGAGGGATTGAACCTTTTTAGTTGTAATACAAAAATGTCAATTACAAAGGAAAGAAAGGTGTTAATAAATAGTACTAAAACCAACAGTCAACAGTTATACATGACTTAGAAAAATTCAGCCCTCCAGAGGCCTGACCTACTGCTTTTAAGACTCACTCAGTACCATCTTTGTTTTATTTATGATCCTATGCTGCCATCTAGCAACTCTTATACTGCATTTGAATAAGATTTTATTAAGACATTGGAGGGGCACATAGGAACAGGCCTGTGCATCTAAAAAGACAAAAGTTTATTTTAACCCTACCAAATATAAAACCTAACCCCACCCTTACCCCAACCCTGCTCCCTACATGGACTTAAAATGTACGTATGACCAAGGATGAAGACTCCTAAAACCAACGCACCCCAAAACCAACTCTGCTAAAGTGGGGTTCTACAACTATAGCGTTCTACAACCTGGGCGGATTTGTGCCCGGACCCCTCGACTCCCCCATTCGGCAAGCGGAGTGCAACCCTCCCCCCCCGGTCTCTGCATCAGCTTGAAGGAATCAGATCAACCTTGTGGATTCCTTAAACAACAAAAACCTAACCCTAAACCCCTAACCCACAGAACCCGGTTTCTAACCCTAATCCCAACCCTTACCCTAACCCCCAGGATCAGGACCAGAATGCCTATAAGGACCACCAGAACACTGGGGCTAACTCTGACCTTCACCCTCAATACCACCACCACAGACCTCTGGGCCAGCCACCTATATCCCTTTCTCTCCCTTTCCCTAACCAGGGTCTAAATCCCAATCCAATTCCTTTCCGCTACCCTCAGACTTTCCCTAGAACCCCCACTCCCCATCTTGGTTACAGGGCCTGAACTCCAGAGGTTACCTATCATCAGCACCTATTCACACACAAATCAACGCATACATTCGAGATTAAAAAGCGCATTTTTAAATACACAACATGCCTTCCTCCCACTACAACCATTCCGACCCATTTCAGCGTACAGTAGGAATTCCAACCTAAAGGACCTCTTATTCCATGCTAAATTTTTGAACAGGCCCTCTCCCTCATTACCCATGGAATATCACTACTACAGACAAACAACAAACATACACAACCTACATGCACACACCTTCAGCCCAATCAAACAACTGATGAACATAAACAGCACCAATATCATCTATGCAATCACCTGTGCATTATGTCAGGAAACTGGGTTTACAATCTTAACACGTCTTAAACAACACCTATATACAATCACTAATAATAAATTGTCCACACATCTAGTCACACACCCCATTATACACCTGAACATCACTGGGCTAGAAACTGTCTCCACCTGGACCATAGCCCAGAGAAAGGCCACAGAATCCAAGTGGATAGCCCCCCTTAGATCTTTCGCTCCACTTGGACTGAATGGCAAAATATAAGGGTAGGTCAACTATTCAAACATTTTACATTTTCACACACACAGATCTTTCCATAAACCCAGGATTGGAAATAATAACAGAGGAGATCACAATAGGCCAGTGCAACTCAAGGTGCAAAACCTCAATGAACAGAATTTCCCATAAACCTAACCCCTAACTCGTAACCCTAACCCAGACTTTAATTCAAAGGGATTCTATTTATTTTAGTACATTTAGGTTTTATATAGCAGGGAAAGATAATCTTACAAAACAAGAACGTAAATCCTTAAGTAAGAATTCCAACATAGTTATAAAACCTGCGGATAAAGGATCAAAGATTGTTATATTGGATAAAACCCAGTATCTGATAGAGGCGAAAAGGCAATTGAGTAATTCTAAACATTATAGACCACTGACTCATTCATTGCAGCAGGAGACCCAGAGGCAGATTATAGGTGGAACTTTATGAGAATAATTACATTACAAACAAACAAATGTTTTACCTATATGGACCAGATACCCCACGCCCTAGACAATTTTATTTGTTGCCTAAAATCCACAAACCTCCTGAGACTTGGACAATTCCTTCAGAGGTTCCATGTGGTAGGCCGATTGTATCGGACTGTGGTTCGAACTCGTATAGAATAGTGGAGTACTTAGATTATTTCAAAAATCCTCTGTCACGGAAACATCAAAGCTTCATTAAAGACAGGTATGAATTTGTGGCAAAATTGAAAGAAATTAGTGTGCCTCAAGCAACTGTTTTTTTCAATTGATATTGACTACTTGTACACCAACTTGGGTCTTAGAGCAATCAAAAAAACATCTTACATAAATATCCAGACCTAGGTAGACAAGATGGGGCTTTATTACGATTACTGGAACTTAGCCTAACAAGAAATTACTTTGAATTTAAATATAATTGGTTTCTTCAAACCCATGGTACAGCTATGGGGAAGAAGTTTGCCCCGTCATATGCCAAAATGTATATGGCGGAATGGGAACAATCAGCCTTCCCAAAATGCATAAAACTTCCAATCTTGTATTTACAGTATCTACATGATATATTTGGGTTATGGACACATTCCCTCTCAGAATTTATGGTATTTGTGAAGATTTTGAATACACATCATCCGTCAATTACGATTAAACACAATGTTCAGCCGGAACTAATCGAATTTTTGGACACTGAGGTATTTTTTGTAGAGGGGAGTGATAACCTGAAGGAATTAGCAACAAAGGTTTATTTTAAACCTACAGACACTCATTCCCTCTTACATAAATCCAGTTTTCATCCAAAACACACCTACAGAGGGTTGATAAAGTTGCACCGTATCAGATTTCACAGGATTTGTACACAGGGAAAACATGTCAAGGAGGCTATAGGAATTATTTTTAAAGCTCTCAGACCCAGAGGATACTCGAAGCGTTTCCTCCGCACTATAAGAGCAGAGGTGAACACTATGTTTTGTAACTGAACCTATACATGGGAGGACTAGTAATGACGGATGTACTATCCCATTTGTCACCACATATTCACAGGCTTCTATGAAGTTTAACTCCATAGTGAAGGATCATTTTAAGCAGACAAGGGAGGATGTGGAGATTCTCCAACAGTTCAGAGTAATATCAGCATATCGGCGAAATAGACATTTGAAAGATGTGCTGGTACACTCTGGATTCAGGGAGAAGCCGGGGCGGAGTGGATCACATTTTAGACAAGTAAAATATATTCAGAATAAATGGTCGGGTCTAGGGGCTCCAGTATGGGAGGTATTTCAATTGAAGACCACCAACATTGTATATGGAATTGAATGTCTACAATGTAGAAACCTGTATATTGGAGAAACTAGGAATTCCTTGGAAGTCAGACTCAAACATCTATATCATATAAGTAAAGAGTCGGTTAAAACCACACTATACACCCACTTTAGATCTCATCCAGTAGCTTAGGTAAGAATAGCAGGGGTGGAATCTAACCAGGGGTGGTCGCTAAAACAGACAGATCAAGGAGCGATGTTGGATTAAAAAATTGGGTACTTGCAATCCTACAGGCCTTAATGAAAAGTATTAGAGACCTTAACCTTTTTTTAACCCTGATCTGAACACTAACCTGAACCATCCAAACCCCAGCTCACCCTAAACCTAACCTTGACTATAACCTTAATCCTAACCCTGATCATAATCACAATCCTAACCTTAACCCCACCTCAATCCCTAAGCCTGAACTCTGACACCAACCTTAATTCTAACCACAGCCTCAAACCTAACCCTAACCTCAAGCTTAACCCCTTGGACTCAAAAGGTGGGTATCAGGAATCCCTCAGGCCTGAATGAAAAGTATGAGAGAACCTTAACCCTTCTAACCCTAATTCTAACCATGACACCATTCTAACTCTAACCTGAATCTTAACCTCTAACCCTGGCTCCATAAAGATGTATCCCGAGGAGCCAGGTAATTAGAGAGCATGTGTTGGTGTACTGTCTGGGTGTTTATCCTCTTAGAGGAAAATGTTATTTTTACCTATACTTATTCAGGTATGAACCAAAACCCCTTCCTCTGGGGAATATCTCCTAATTTCCCGTAGAATAATTATTTATCCCTAGGAGCAATAGAATTAGAGAACATGTGCCCATGTATTTGGTCCTCTTGAAGGGCAATTTTCTCCTAACCCAAAACCCTAACACTAACCCTCCCAAAAAGATACCATGTCACTGTCAGTCCGAGACCCCTGTATAACTGGCGCCTCAACACACCGACCCCAGTCCGAATTCCAACCTCAGCATCAACCCCCAACCCCAGCAACCCTCCAGAAACCATCGTACCATAAAGCCAGACCAAAAGGCAAGATGGCGGATTGGAATTTCCAGGGAAATAAACCAATACTGGTGTTGGGAGACTCCAATGTTAACAGAATCCCTCCATTTCATAACCCAAACATACAAGTTGACAGCTACCCCGGAGCAACTTTTAACCATTTCACAAAGGTCCTGGAGAAAAGAGGTTCACGTAGACACCAGCATAGTGGTTCTCTCCATGGGCATAAACAATATGGATAATGACCCATACAAAACTTCAATCAAACAGATTGCATGCATCAATGCACAAGGAAGCCAGAGTCACTTTCCCTAATGCAATTATCTACATCCCCATCATTAACCACTCACACCTCCTTTCACCAGACCAGAAACGAAACCTTAGTCATTAATGGTTACATCACCACACATAGCCCATTTCTCTTGGAGATACAGCATGACACATTTCACACAACAGACCTGATACACTGGACAACAACCACAGCAGATCTCATTTTTAAGAATTGGTGTGATCAGCTAAATTTAGAATAGGTTCTACCCATATTTTGGACCAACCTAGCCCCGCCATTTTGACTTCTCCCCAACCTCCTTCACTCTCCCCCTCCCTTCCTCCCCCAGTTCCTTCCTTAGATCCCCCAGCAGAGGGGGCAGTTCGCCCCTCCTTATCCAACATCATGAACTTGTCAAAGTCTTTTCAACTTACAGCAGCACAGACCCAACTCCTGGAGAGAGGTTTGTCCTTCATTCCCTGTCCCTTCAAATTCAACTGGGAGGAACTTCATAGGGACAGGACACCCACAAATACCATAGACGACTTAAACTTAGACTATTTTGACTATCAGGCAAATGACAACTACTTACCGTTCACCCTTCCTTCAACCTGGGAACCTAAACTGTCCCAGGTAGATAGAATCTAAGCAGAACCGACCAAGACACCCTTCACAACTACCACACCCAGGCAGATAGACAGGACAACCTCACTCGCATAGAAAGACAAGCTATACAAGAACTTAAAAACAACCTTCACATAATATTGAAACCAGCAGATAAGGGATCCAAAACAGTGATCCTAGACAAACATCAATACACATATGAGGCAAACAGACAGTTATCTAACACCAAGTACTATGTACCAATAAAAAACAGCCTACAACCACAGACTCAGAATAAACTACGTAGAATCATACAAACACTTCATGATAAACGGCACATCACTAAGAAACAACAAGACTTTCTATTTGGACCAGACACCCCACGACCCAGACTGTTTTACCTGCTTTGCAAAATTCACAAAGAACCAGAAACCTGGACAATTCCCCACAAAGTTCCTCCTGGCAGGCCAATCGTATCAGACTGCAATAGTGAATCGTACAACATAGCTCAATATATAGATCATCATATTAACCCTCTCTCCACAGGCACCCCAGCTTTCTCAGGGACACTTTATCTCCACTTTATGGAGAGGATTGGACCCATAGTTGTTCCCTCCCACACACACATATTCACTAAAGACATTGATAGTTTATACACCAACATAAATATAGCAACAGGAATACAGACAGTCAGAAATATTTTCCATGCACACCCAGATAGGAATAGACCAGGCAATGAATTCATACAATTATTAGAAATTAGCCTCACACACAATTCAAACACTATTTCATGCACTTAAGGTGGCCCTCTCTCCCATTCAGCCAACACACTCACATAACACAAGTCTGTCCATCATTCTTTCTTACCCCATCCTTCATTATAGAGGTTCTGGAGGCACTGCCAAATCCCCCCCTTCCCCTGACCTCAACCCTGATATTTTAATATCTTGGTCCCTTCATAGTCATAGGTAACCACTCAGACTATCATTTTAGAAACAATATTAACCTACTTACTTTTGGTGAGGTTCTTAGGAGGCAATCTAGTTAATTTTAACAGTGGAATTTTTTAGAGCATTATATTGGAGGGGCACACAAAAATAGGCCTGGGCACCACAAGACAAACCAGTCTCTTTTTAACCCTACCCAAATTCAAAACCTAACCTTAACCAACGCTAACCCCATCCTTAACCCTAACCTTAACCAACCCTAACTCTACCCCTAATCTTAACCCTAACCCAACGACTGACAGACGCAGTGGAGGACGGTTCCGGGGGCAATTTCCTCTCTGGTGGATCTTTTTCACCACCATTGACACCTTGACCAATAGAAGGACTCCCCTAACCCTATCCCTATCCTAACCCCACACTTATCCTAACCCTAACCTCACTCTTACCCTAACCCCCACCGTAACCCTACCCCCTACCTGGACTTAAAACGAACGTAAGACCAACTCTACTAAAGTGGGCAACTATAGGGTTCTACAACCTGGGCGGATCTGTGCTCGTACCCCTCGACTCCCCCATTCGGCAAGCGGAGTGCAACCCTCCTCCCCGGTCTCTGCATTAGCTTGAAGGCATCAGATCGACCTTGTAGATTCCTTACAAACACAAACCTAACCCTTACAAACAAAAACCTAACCCTAACCCTAATCCCATCCCAACCCTAACCCCAATCCTAACCCTTAACCCTAACCACCATCGCAACCCTAAACCCCAGCCCTAATCCCCATCCCAACCCTAACCCCAATCCTAACCCTTAACCCTAACCACCATCGCAACCCTAACCCTAACCCTTATATATGTGTGCATGTGTGAATGTATGGAGTTGGGTATATGTGTGTGTGTGTGTAGCTGTGCCTGACCTCATGTTGTTAACCTTGTCTGCCCCTTATAATGTATTGTGATCCCCATTTTGTCACACTCCATAGTTTTATCCATACCGAATAACGTTTTAACAAGCCTTGTCATATTGGGTCACCAATGTATTGTTGTCATGTGTGCCTGACCTTAACTCTAACCCCCCACCAACTTTACCTGCATCCCACTCAAATTCTCACCTTAATCTGAACCCCTTACCCCAAAACCTGTTCTATGCCACACGGCAAAGCAACAGTACAGACCAACCAAAAAGGTCCACACCAACTGGGCCACACCCACCAAACACTAGAGAAGCAGCAAACCCACACACTTCTCATAATTTTACAGTGGGACAACCAGATAACACATCGCTCCACAAATGTAACAAAGATTACAACAAAGGTAGGCAAAACACATAGAACACCACACCTACAGATATACACACATTTTCACTGACCTTAACTCTAACCCTACACCAACCTTAATTGCATCCCACTTAAATTCTTATTTCAATCTGAACCCCTCAACCCAAAACCTGTTTTCTGTCATATGGCATAGTAACAGAACGGACCAATCAAAATAACCCACACCACCTGGGCCACGCCCACCAAACACTAGAGGAGCCGCACACCTCACAACTTTACAGGCGGACAACACATTGCTCCACAAACTCAACCAAGACAACAACAAAGGCAAGCAAAACACACAGAACACTGCACCTATAGTTCAAGTCGGAAGTTTACATACACTTAGGTTAGTCATTAAAACTCGTTTTTCAACCACTCCACAAATTTCTTGTTAACAAACTATAGTTTTGGCAACTCGGTTAGGACGTCTACTTTGTACATGACACAAGTAATTTTTGCAACAATTTTTTACAGACTGATTGTTTCATTTAAAATTCACTGTATCACAATTCCAGTGGGTCAGAAGTTTACATACAGTAAGTTGAATGTGCTTTTAAACAGCTTGGAAAATTCCCAAAAATTATGTCATGGCTTTAGAAGCTTCTGATATGCTAATTGACATCATTTGAGTCAATTGGAGGTGTACCGGTGGATGTATTTCAAAGCCTACCTTCAAACGCAGTGCCTCCTTGCTTGACATTATCGGAAAATCAAAAGAAATCAGCCAAGACCTCAGCCAAGACCTTTTTTTTGTAGTCTTCCACAAGTCTGGTTCATGCTTGGGAGCAATTTCCAAATGCTTGAATGTGCTGTTGAAGTCGGAAGTTTACATATACCTTAGCCAAATACATTTCAACAATTCCTGACATTTAATCCTAGTGAAAATTCCCTGTCTTAGGTCAGTTAGAATCACCACTTAATTTTAAGAATGTGAAATGTCAGAATAATAGTAGAGAGAATGATTGATTTATTTCAGCTTTTATTTCTTTCATCACATTCCCAGGGGGTCAGAAGTTTATACACTCAATTAGTATTTGGTAGCATTGCCTTTTAAATTGTTTAACTTGGGTCAAACGTTTCAGGTAGCCTTCCACAAGCTTCCCACAATGAGTTGGGTGAATTTTGGCCCATTCCTCCTGACAGAGCTGGTGTAACTGAGTCAGGTTTGTAGACCTCCTTGCTCGCACACGCTTTTTCAGTTCTGCCCACAAATTTTCTTTAGGCTTGAGGTCAGGGCTTTGTGATGGCCACTCCAATACCTTGACTTTGTTGTCCTTAATGTGTGCTTCATTCATGTGATGACCAATACCTCACCAATTTCTGTGTTCTATGTTTGTGCTTTTCTAATAAGCAATTTCTGTGTTCATGCAAGTGACTGATTGAACAAATCCTCATTATCAGTATCTGCAATTTTACAGTACGCGCAGAACCTTGTTTTGAGAACGAAAGGATATCTCAGTTTCAAGATCTTAAGCTGTTCGCTAGCTGTAGGCTAGACCATAAGCAAATAGGTAAACTGGGATTTTTAGCACCTATTTTATTGGAAGTGTATCAATATATGGAGGATAATAGTGTTTCAGAATCTATGGTGACAGGGCTGATAATTTTATATAAAAATAAGGGAAGTAAATTGAAACTGGAGAATTATAGTCGAATTTCGATTATAATATTTGAGCTAAAATACTAACAAATAGAATGAAGAAAGTTTTAAAGGATATTATAGCACCTAAACAGAATTATAGTGTACCTGGTAGAGACATAGCTGATACAATTAGAGATGTGATAAATAAAATGAATGAGGATAAGATAGGTGGAATTGTTTTAAGTATAGATTTAAATAAAGCCTTTGATCAGGTGGAACATGATTTTATGTTTAGGGCAATGGAAAAATATAGGTTTGGAAATAAAATTATAGGATGGATAAAATTATTATATAAGAAGGCAAAAAGTAGGGTGAAGTGTAATGGGTTTTAACTGATTATTTTATTCTTGACAGATCTGTGAGACAGGGATGCCCTTTATCAGCTTTGTTTGTTTTATCTGTTGAACCTTTAGCAGCTTTCCTTTAAAAAGATAAACTGATAAGTTGTGTACAGACTCCGCTAGGAGCGTATAGTTTGATTCATCAATATGCAGATGATACAACTATAACAGTTAGAGAGGAGGGAAGTGTGAAAATGGTGATGGAGGGTTTTAAAGTGGAAAAGCCTCAGGTGCAAAGGTTAACATGGAGAAGTTGGTAGTGATGTATATTGGAAAGAGGAATGAGTGGAATTTTACTTTTAAAGGTGGTAAAGGATTATTTTAAGGTGTTAGGAGTGTTTTTAGGGGTGAAGGAAATGGAAGCTAGGGATCTGACATGGAGTGGTGTAATAAACAAAGTTAGAAAGGTGGTAAATATGTGGAGGGGGATTTTTTTTAATTAAAAGGGAAAGTAATTGTAATAAATGCATTATTGATGTCAGTTTATTTATGTAATGAATGTTTTAGATATGCCAGAATGGGTATTATCTGAAATGAACAGGATTTTAACTGATTGTTTATGGGATGGGAAGGGTGTGAAAATAGCTTTTAAAACTTTGATTGATAGTTATGAGGAGGGGGGTTTGAATTTGGTGGACTTCAGTTTGAGGAAAACAGCAATTAAAGTAAAAATGGTACGGAAATATTTATATGGTGAATTGGATTATGGGTGGAAAAGGTTTTTTAAAGAGTATTTGCAGGAGGTTGGGGATAATGGTTTATTGATGTGTATAAAAAAGGAAATGTTAGGAAATATACCATTTGTTTTATAGAGAAGTGTTTGAGGCTTGGGGGCAATTTTTACCAAGTATTTATTATGAATGTACCATTTTAGAAAATATTTTAAATCAGCCAATATTCCTGAATCCAAAGATAAAGTATAAGAACATGATGTTGTTTTGTAAATATTTTATGAGGGCTGGGATGAGAAAGATTGGAGATATCTTATGAGGTAATTCCAGGGTTTCTTCCAGGACAGGTTATTTATGATAATGTGGTGGAAGTGGATGATGAAATAAGTACAACTACTGTGGAGAATATGTATAAGAAAATATTAGGAAGTATTCCTGATATTGATGATTTGTCACATTTAAAAGTTAAAATGGTTTATAACATTTTTTATTAGAAAAGAGATAAAAGTCTCTGCTTCAGAAAAAGTATGGTCTAGGGTGTTTGTAAATATGGACGTGAAATCTATATGGCAGAATGTAAATGTAAAATATAACACCATAGAATGTGAAGATAATGATTTAAAATTAAACCACAATAGGATTTTTACTAATGTGGTATTGCATCAGATAAATAGGGGTATAAAAAGAGAATGTGATATTTGTGATGTGGCGCTGGAAAATGTTATGCTTTTTTTGTTGTTGAATGTAGCAGGTTAAAGGAGTTTCATGAGTTTTTGAAGGGGCTACTAGAAAAGCATTGGGGGGGAAATATTTTTGAAGGGGTGGAGAGGAGGTTTTTTCTTTTTGGGTTAAAAGGGAAAAGTAAAGTTTTAAATATTAATCTGTTGAATTATGTACTGAGTCCTGCAAGATATGCTATAAGATTAAGGAGGAATTTAGGGCATTATGAGGGGAAAATTGTGAGTGTTGAGGTTATTTTTAGGAATATTTTGGAGAAAGATGTGAAGTTGGTACAAAAATATGGCGGAGGGGACTTTGAAAAAATGTTTGTCTGGGGAAGTACTTTTATTGGAACATTGCCTAATAGTAAACTTGTGTTCAATTATTAATTGGTTTTATTATTTGTTTGGAGGATGTTTGGAAGTTTTTATTTGTTTTGGAAGTGGGTGAATTGTTCACCCTAATTTGTGTTATTCACTAAATGTTGTAATAATTGATTGATTTGAATAATAAAATATAAAAAAATACACTTGATCTCGGAAGCTAAGCAGTGTCAGGTCTGGTTAGTACTTTCTTGGCAGACTGCTTGGGAATACCAGGTGCTGTAAGCTTTTTGCCCATTCGAGAATACTCTTCTAAACACAAAAATAATATACTGCTCAAAAATATAAAGGGAACACTTAAACAACACAATGTAACTCCAAGTCAATCACACTTCTGTGAAATCAAACTGTCCACTTAGGAAGCAACACTGATTGACAATAAATGTCACATGCTGTTGTGCAAATGGAATAGACAACAGGTGGAAATTATAGGCAATTAGCAAGACACCCCCAATAAAGGAGTGGTTCTGCAGGTGGGGACCACAGACCACTTCTCAGTTCCTATGCTTCCTGGCTGATGTTTTGGTCACTTTTGAATGCTGGCAGTGCTTTCACTCTAGTGGTAGCATGAGACATTTTACATTTACATTTTAGTCATTTAGCAGACGCTCTTATCCAGAGCGACTTACAGTAGCGAATGCATACATTTCATACAATTTTATACATTTTTGTTTTTTCTGTGCTGGCCCCCCGTGGGAATCGAACCCACAACCCTGGCGTTGCAAACACCATGCTCTACCAACTGAGCTACAACCCACACAAGTGGCTCAGGAAGTGCAGCTCATCCAGGATGGCACATCAATGCGAGCTGTGGCAAGAAGGTTTGCTGTGTCTGTCAGCGTAGTGTCCAGAGCATGGAGGCGCTACCAGGAGACAGGCCAGTACATCAGGAGACGTGGAGGAGGCCGTAGGAGGGCAACAACCCAGCAGCAGGACCGCTACCTCCGCCTTTGTGCAAGGAGGGGCAGGAGGAGCACTGCCAGAGACCTGCAAAATGACCTCCAGCAGGCCACAAATGTGCATGTGTCTACTCAAACGGTCAGAAACAGACTCCATGAGGGTGGTATGAGGGCCCGACGTCCACAGGTGGGGGTTGTGCTTACAGCCCAACACCGTGCAGGACGTTTGGCATTTGCCAGAGAACACCAAGATTGGCAAATTCGGCACTGGCGCCCTGTGCTCTTCACAGATGAAAGCAGGTTCACACTGAGCACATGTGACAGACGTGACAGAGTCTGGAGACGCCGTGGAGAACGTTCTGCTGCCTGCAACATCCTCCAGCATGACCGGTTTGGCGGTGGGTCAGTCATGGTGTGGGGTGGCATTTCTTTGGGGGGCCGCACAGCCCTCCATGTGCTCGCCAGAGGTAGCCTGACTGCCATTAGGTACCGAGATGAGATCCTCAGACCCCTTGTGAGACCATATGCTGGTGCAGTTGGCCCTGGGTTCCTCCTAATGCAAGACAATGCTAGACCTCATGTGGCTGGAGTGTGTCAGCAGTACCTGCAAGAGGAAGGCATTGATGCTATGGACTGGCCCGCCCGTTCCCCAGACCTGAATCCAATTGAGCACATCTGGGACATCATGTCTCGCTCCAGCCACCAACACCACGTTGCACCACAGACTGTCCAGGAGTTGGTGGATGCTTTAGTCCAGGTCTGGGAGGAGACCCCTCAGGAGACCATCCGCCACCTCATCAGGAGCATGCCCAGGCGTTGTAGGGAGGTCATACAGGCACGTGGAGGCCACACACACTACTGAGCCTCATTTTGACTTGTTTTAAGGACATTACATCAGTTGGATCAGCCCGTAGTGTGGTTTTCCACTTTAATTTTGAGTATGACTCCAAATCCAGACCTCCATGGGTTGATAAATTGGATTTCCATTGATTTATTTTTATGTGATTTTGTTGTCAGCACATTCAACTATGTAAAGAAAAAAGTATTTAATAAGATTATTTCATTCATTCAGATCTAGGATGTGTTATTTTAGTGTTCCCTTTATTTTTTTGAGCAGTGTATAATGTCCATTTTAACATGGAATGGATATTCTACTTCCTCAAAGTTTGAGTTACATAAACTTGAAATAGTCTATCCAACTCTTCTTCAATGGCTTGCAGCCATTACATCCTGAATACTCAATCTCGTCTGGTATCTGAAGCTATGCATGGTCAAGCCTGGTTGGGAGAACGCTTAGGAATAACAGGTGCTGTAAGTTTTTTGCCCAGTCGAGTATACTTTTCTATAAACATTAATGATATAATGGCGATCCCACTTCCTCAAAGTTTTTTGAGTTACATAAAGTTGAAAAAGTCTATCCTACTCTTCTTACATGGTTTACGGCCATACCATCTTGAATACGCTCCATCTCATCTGACCTTGGAAGCTAAGCAGTGTCAGGCCTGGTTAGTACTTGTTTGGGAGACTGCTTGGTAATACCAGGTGCTTTTTGCCCAGTCGAGTATACTCTCCTCAATAATATTACGGCCATGAGGGATAGTTTTTTGAGTTACATAAACTTGAAATAGTCTGTCCAACTCTTCTTCCATGGCTTACAGCCATTACATCCTGAATACGCCCGATCTCGACACATTATTCAATTTCTGTTAGTCACGTCTGTGGAACTGAGAGGACGTTTATATATATATATAAGGCTGTGTAAAACTAAAATTAAGGAAAAAGAAAACTACAAATGAAGACTGTGTGGGACTTGCCTTCCTTACAGCAACACTACAGATCTAGAGGAGTCCCAGCCACGACGTGTTTCTGCCTTACTCGACTTCAGCAGGTAGCAGGGAGAAAATATGGATACAAAATGCAAAAAAGTGCAAAAAGTCTACACAGTACCATTTACGGAATAGAAGTAGATTAACTGCCAAATACATTTCCATCGAACTCACCTCGATTTGTATTATATATAGCCATCAAAATATATATATTTTCAGAATCCTGTTTCTTATTTTCCATAATTAGCTATTAATATTTGTAGTAATGTAGGCAATTTATGAAAAGGATTTAACCTCTTACCAGTCTCGCCGTTATCAAAATTACATTATTACAAGCGATTATTATATTAGCAAACAGCTGTTGTGAATCATCCTCTATTGTCCCTAGCATATTTTACTCCTTCGCAACAGTTGTGGTATACACACATACACCCACACACTCATACACACTCAACCCTTTCCCCCCACACAACTAGAAGCTCACATTCTCAACAGTTGCACAATCCCAGAGCCCAACTCAAGAAACGTCTACAAATGCATTTACAGTTGCAGCTGTATGAGAAGGCCTGCAAGACCGTGCAAAAAAACCCGACAGAAATGGAGAGATTTTATTAACCATTGTCACGTCCTAGATGGAGGTCAAATGTACACCTTTTCCCTGAAACACCCACAACACGGTCCCCCGTATTGACCATATTCCCAAGCATCTCCATGCAGTCAGTCACCAGGGCCACAATAATATACCCCCTCTCCGAATGTCCGAGTGTGACCCCCTCCCCATGGGTTACTGAAGCTAGTGTTGCCAGCACTGCCTGGGTGGGGGCACCCCACCGGAATCCCCACCGGCTAGGTACAAGGTCGTCAAGGTTCTCATTAGCAGCTTTGAGAATTCCTTGTGTAGTATGCTCTCCCTTTAGGGGGCTTTGGCTTTGCAGGACCAACCCTGCCAAGCAGGCTCAGAACCACTACAGGACCAACCCTGCCAAGCAGGCTCAGAACCACTACAGGACCAACCCTGCCAAGCAGGCTCAGAACCACTACAGGACCAACCCTGCCAAGCGGGCTCAGAATCTTGAGGGAGCAGTGCTGCTCTTGGTCTCTGACCGCATTTTGGCTGCATAGAGACCGCTTACAGCAGGCCCATTAAACAGTTAGGGACTTCTCCTTAGTATCTGGGTCATTCAGGTGGGTGTCTAGGGTATAGGGTTGTGGACCATTCCATCAATACAGGATCATAAATGAATAAATTAGATATACTTTTTTTTACATTTAGTTCCCCATGATAGGACAATAAATAAATAAATAAATTAAATGTATTATTTATTTTAAAACTGTTCCACCATGATAGCACAAATACATAAATAAGACATATAATTCATTATAAAAAGTATATCCATTATCTGAACAACATTGAAAGCTCTCTCCCACCCCCGCTCACAGCAATACATTGGTTCTGGGATATGCAACCATTTCATTTCTCACTCAATGCCACACTTTCCCAAACATAACAAATAAAAGAAAAAATAAACACACACCACAACATCCAAACATACTGTGCCTTCTGCGTACTGAGTTTTTATCTTCACCATGTTGAATTAGTGAATTAGTTATCTTATTGACTGTCTCTTTTAGCTTGTGTTATCACCCACCAGATTGTGTAGTGCTAATATTTAGTCTAACTTGCTGATATTGAATATTACGTTTTTATCTTGAGGTGCTCTACATAACTTCGTTCAGTCCGCCATTACCTGTCTCAGTTCCGCCTCCTCCTATGAATGATGGATGTTTCAGTCTTCCAAGATTTTTTATTTTTTTTAACTCTGTCATTATCCTACCTTTCCTAACTATTTTCTTATAGTACCTTGTACACTTCTCCCCCTCCTTACTTCTTAAAATAACCCCCTTACTTTTCTGTTCTGATAAAAATGTCACTTCCCTTTTTAATACTTTAAAATACCTTTCCAGTCGCCTCTGCAGTCCCACCATGCATCTATCTTTTTCTTTCCTATCTCTCTAAAGAAGGTCCTCGTCCTACCCTTCACCATTTCCCACCACTGTGCTCGTGTGTCAAAGAAGTCCTATAGCGTCTGCCACTGGCTGAACTGCTCCCTGTACTGACTAACTACTCTATCATCTTCTAAAAGGGAGCAGTTCAGTTTCCAGGGCCCTCTTCCCACAGTCACACCCGAAGGTAGTGAAAGGGTGCACATCAGCATTACGTGATCTGAGAAGAAAGCAGGGGTTATTCTAGCATCAGTTGGGGGACAGTCACGGGTAAACAGTCAATGCGAGAGGCTCTGGTGCAGTCACCACTGGTCCAGGTTAAGCCATCCTCTCTTGGATGCAGGGTTTTAAAACAGTCAGTCAGTTTAAAATTCCTGCACAACCCTTGCAATAAAACACTTGACCTATCTACCTTAAAATCCTCTCCCGCCCCTCTCCTGTCTGCTCTACTTAACACACAATTAAAATCCCCACCCACCATTAGAGGATCCCTCCCTAGCATGTGGGACTGCAGGTCTTATAAAAGTGTGCACCGATCGTGTTTATCATTAAAACCATACACATTTAGCATGTTAAAATCCCTCCCCATAAAAATGCAATTGGCTAAAAGAGCACCACCATCGTGCTCCCCCTCACCACTACCTGTGGGGTCTTGATTGAAATGGCAACACCGTCATTCTTATTAAAATTGGAACCACTCCAAATGGAGGGCCCGTGCTGCCACTTATCCTCCCATTTGCTGTAAGAAGAAAAAAGGGTAGACCACCCTCCAGTAATGAAAACACATTGAGTTAAACCTTTCTCAAAAGGATAAAACCGACTTCTTTCCGTTTTTTCACTCCTAACATTTATAGTGGTGAGTAAAAACAGTGGTAAAAGAAAAGGCATTTTAAACTGTTAAATCTTAGGGATAGGCGTCCGGTCAACAGGACAGTTGTAAATCATGCAGCGCCGTGTGTCATGAATGCAGATTTTAGAGAAACAATAAATGTCAGTACATATAGGCGTCTTATATCAGCTGAAAGCTTAAATTCTTGTTAATATAACTGCACTGTCCAATTTACAGTAGCTATTACTGCGAAAAAAAATGCCATGCTATTGTTTGAGGAGAGCTCCGAACAACAAAACACCTTTTTCACCGCGATAGGTTTGATGAATTCACCTCTGAAGGTGAAATGTGTACTTACATTCTGAAATCTTGCTCTGATTTTTCATCCAAAGTGTCCCAGAGATAACATGAAGTGATGTTTTGTTAGATAAAATCCTTTTACATATGGTAAAAAGGTCCATATAGCATGCACGATCGATTTTGTATTTCCACTCGTTCAATATGCAAAGAAAGGATTCTGAAAATCTAACCCTAAACGTTGTTTCAACCAGTCAAATCATGTTTATATTTATTCCCCAGAGATCCTAGAATGTAACCAGACTTCACTATAGCTCGGGGCGGCAGCGTAGCCTAGTGGTTAGAGTGTTGGACTAGTAACTGAAAGGTTGCAAGATTGAATCCCTGAGCTGACAAGGTACAAATCTGCAGTTCTGCCCCTGAACAAGGCAGTTAACACACTGTTCCTAGGCTGTCATTGAAAATAAGAATTTGTTCTTAACTGACTTGCCTAGTAAAATAAAAAAATAAAAAAATATCATTAGGAGTGTAGTATATCCTATAGGACACCAAATTTGGTCAGAGAGCGATGCCTTAATGACACGGGCAGTCTTCACTTGATTGACTGTAACTTTGTCAAATATGCACCAATCGGGGTCAAACAAAGCCAGCCAGATAGCCAATGAGCTGGGCTTTACGGGAGTATGCTGCTAACCTTGTGCCTTTTCCTTTTGGACAAAAATATGGAGAGTTATGAAAACGGGGTGTTTTGCGAACTTTGAACTTACAATATGGCTACTATTACTGGAAAAGCTGAACCAAAGTCCAAGTATACAGATTTGACGATATTCTTACAGAAAAATGTAATGTAAATGTCTCCTTCACGATTTGATTTACAGAGGGTTGAATGCGGTGTTTTTACCTAACTGCAGGTTGGTAAAATCAAACCACTTTTAGGGTGAATTTATCTACTTCCGGTTGCTCCAGGAAGCTTAGAATCAACACAGGTAATCCTCATAGTGGCCTGATGGATTGTCATCGAAGACAGTTTGATATGGCATTCATAACCCACATAGGCTTCAGGTTGAAGTTAGGGCAGCAGGCAATGTATTCCTATGGGGAGAGATGTCAATGTAAACTGCTAGAAGAAAACACCCTGTTTTTCACTGTTAAGGGTTAATTCCACACGGTCAAGGTTAGGCATGCACAGATAGGGAGGACCTTAGGAACATTCCTGTGCTTCTAGCCTTAACGGTTCTGCCGCTGTCACCCAAAAGCACCTCAAATTTAGGTCATGCCTACTTTTTTGCACGGTCGCTGTGGTCAGACCGAGCGAGCTACGGTCACGTAGGGCATCTCCTTGAACGCGGCACGGCCTAGAGTCTATGGTGATGCCATTTGTTTGCCTTTCAGTGTTGATTTCAGCCTGTTTAGGTTTCTAGTACAGATTGTGCTTCCAGTACAGCAGGACTTTGTTTATTATCTATTTCGGCAATGTTAACATATGATTCCCATGCCAATAAAGCCAAAATGTTTTTTCCAACTTTCATAGACAATAAACACTAGACAGTGAAGGTTCAACACTTACAAATTAAGTGACAGAATAAATCCAAACCTTAAAAAAAAGCACAAAGAA
Source organism: Salmo salar (assembly GCF_965601325.2). Taxonomy (NCBI): domain Eukaryota; kingdom Metazoa; phylum Chordata; class Actinopteri; order Salmoniformes; family Salmonidae; genus Salmo; species Salmo salar. The sequence continues at coordinate 37,670,237 of NC_138294.1, read as the reverse complement.
TTACTCTAATTATTTATTAAAACGGCACAAACCTTGACATTACAAAGAATCACACCAAATAGAATGGAGAGTTAAACTAAATTTGACATTTTACACTTCAAAAATCTGAACAAGCACACAAATAGAAAACTACACCAAACAAAATCAGTGTAAATGTGAGACAGTCCTTAAGAGTCTTTGGAAGAGGTCTTGTTGGTCGGCTCCCCTTCCTTCTAGCTGCATCAGGTCTCCCCTCTTTCCTTATGCTCCTTCTCCTGCAGCTTTATCCTCCTTGAGGCAATGGCTTTTTTGAGTCTGACTTTATTTGAATTCAGTTGGTGCATACCTTGCAATGTGACAATGGGGGCGTGGTGGGGCGACTTGTTCTTCACTTTGAGGGGTGAGATTAGCATGGGGCTGACAGCGACCACCACGCGGCGCCTGAGGGTCATCTGCTTCCTTTTTGGGGTAAGTTCCTGCTCCACCTGCGGCTTGATCACCTTGGAGGGTATCTTCTGACAGAGCAAACATGACATATCTCAAAATGCAAACTTGACTGTTACAGTGTACAAGTACATTTTGCTAATCAAATGTGTCCTGTCGGAATAGCTAATCTTACTGGAGGTTGTCTGGCCCTCTTTTCTTCATCTTCGTCCTCCTCCTGTGAGTCCCCGGCAGACGTGCCAGACTCGTGGCACATGAAGTTGGCCACCCTTTCCCTTTCAATCTTCGGGAGCATGTTTTTTACCTGTAAGACACACACATACCAATGATATTATTGATATTACTTCAGACAACAGTGGAATAGGATCTTACAATAATTTGATTCCTATCTAATCTGACCTACATGAGTGACAATTTTTCTTTATTTCACCTTTATTTAACCAGGTAAGCTAGTTGAGAACAAGTTCTCATTTACAACTGCGACCTGGCCAAGATAAAGCAAAGCAGTGCGACACAAACAGAGTTACACATGGAATAAACAAATAGTCAATAACACAATAGAAAAAAAGTCTATATACAGTGTGTGCAAATGGCATGAGGTGGTAAGGCAGTAAATAGGCCATAGTAGTGAAGTAAGTACAATTTAGCAGATGAACACTGGAGTGATAGATGAGCAGATGATGATGTGCAAGTAGTGATACTGGTGTGCAAAAGAGCAGAAAAGGAAATAAAAACAATATGGGGTAGGTAGATTGGCTGGGCTATTTACAGATGGACTATGTACAGCTGCAGCGATCGGTTAGCTGCTCAGATAGCTGATGTTTAAAGTTAATGAGGGAAATGTAAGTCTCCGACTTCAGCGATTTTTGCAATTCGTTCCAGTCACTGGCAGCAGAGAACTGGAAGGAAAGGCGGCCAAAAGAGGTGTTGGCTTTGGGGATGACCAGTGAGATATACATGCTGGAGCGCGTGCTACGGGTGGGTGTTGTTATCGTGACCAGTGAGCTGAGATAAGGCGGAGCTTTACCTAGCATAGACTTATAGATGACCTGGAGCCAGTGGGTCTGGCGCCGAATATGTAGCGAGGGCCAGCCGACTAGAGCATACAGGTCGCAGTGGTGGATGGTATAAGGGGCTTTGGTAACAAAACGGATGGCACTGTGATAGCAAACTGGATGCAGTCTGAGTAGAGTATTGGAAGCTATTTTGTAGATGACATCGCCGAAGTCAAGGATCGGCAGGATAGTCAGTTTTACTAGGGTATGTTTGGCTGCGTGAGTGAAGGAGGCTTTGTTGCGAAATAGAAAGCTGATTCTAGGTTTGATTTTGGATTCGAGGTGTTTGATATGAGTCTGGAAGGAGAGTTTACAGTCTAACCAGACACCTAGGTATTTGTAGTTGTCCCATATTCTAGGTCAGAACCGTCCAGAGTAGTGATGCTAGTCGGGCGGGTGGGCGGGTGTGGGCAGCGAACGGTTGAAAAGCATGCATTTGGTTACACCAGCGTTTAAGCGCAGTTGGAGGCCACGGAAGGAGTGTTGTATGGCATTGAAGCTTGTTTGGAGGTTAGTTAACACAGTGTCCAAAGAAGGGCCAGATGTATACAGAATGGTGTCGTCTGCGTAGAGGTGGATCAGGGAATCACCCGCAGCAAGAGCAACATCGTTGATATATACAGAGAAAAGAGTCGGCCCAAGAATTGAACCCTGTGGTACCACCATAGAGACTTCTAGAGGTCCGGACAACAGGCCCTCCGATTTGACACACTGAACTCTGTCTGCAAAGTAGTTGGTGAACCAGGCAAGGCAGTCATTTGAGAAACCAAGGCTATTGAGTCTGCCGATAAAAATACGGTGATTGACAGAGTTGAAAGCCTTGGCCAGGTCGATGAAGACGGCTACACAGTACTGTCTTATCGATGGAGGTTATGATAATCGTTTAGTACCTTGAGCGTGGCTGAGGTGCACCCGTGACCAGCTCGAAAACCCGGATTGCACAGCGAAGGTGGTACGGTGGGATTCAAATGGTCAGTGATCTGTTTATTAACTTGGCTTTCGAAAACTTTAGAAAGGCAGGGCAGGATGGATATAGGTCTATAACAGTTTGGGTCTAGAGTTTCCCCCTTTGAAGAGGGGGATGACCGCGGCAGCTTTCCAATCTTTAGGGATCTCGGACGATACGAAAGAGGTTGAACAGACTGATAATAGGGGTTGCAACAATGGCGGTGGATAATTTTAGAAAGAGAGGCTCCAGATTGTCTAGCCCAGGTTTTGCAGCTCTTTCAGAACATCTGCTATCTGGATTTGCGTGAAGATGAAGCTGGGGAGGCTCGGGTAAGTAGCTGCGGGGGGTGCGGAGCTGTTGACCGGGGTTGGGGTAGGCAGGAGGAAAGCATGGCCAGCCGTAGAGAAATGCTTATTGAAATGTTTGATTATCATGGATTTATCGGTGGTGACCGTGTTTCCTAGCCTCAGTGCAGTGGGCAGCTGGGAGGAGGTGCTCTTGTTCTCCATGGACTTTACAGTCCCAAAACTTTTTGGAGTTAGAGCTACAGGATGCAAAATTCTGTTTGAAAAAGCTAGCCTTTGCTTTCCTGACTCACTGCGTGTATTGGTTCTTGACTTCCCTGAACAGTTGCATATTGCGGGGACTATTTGATGCTATTGCAGTCCACCACAGGATGTTTTTGTGCTGGTCAAGGGCAGTCAGGTCTGGAGTGAATATCTGTTCTTAGTTCTAAATTTTTTGAAAGGGGCATAACGCTAGCTAATCTTCCTGGGGTCCAACACCAATTAACAAGACATTACAAACAACCACAATCAAGACTTCAAACATTCAACAAGTAGACAATACAGACAATTACCTGACAGGAAACACATTTAACATTCAGTTGATACTTTCTATTTGTTGTTCAGTCATATGGTCTATCACATTAGATAGACCATATGGATTGGTAAAAAGTTCCATTCAGCTATAGCTCTATATAAAATTGTAAATTTAAGGCGATTTGTCCTTGGCTTGAGTTGTTTTAGCTGCCCTGAAATCGCCTGTCTGGTTTGGTGGTTATACGTGTTGCTAGTATGTACTAATTGGACTGAAAAATATAACATTCCTAAAGAAAATCAGAAGACTAGATAGTAATTTGTTTTTAACGTGAAGCAATGAAAGATTCTGATGCACTTTAATAAAATTCATACGGTTAGAGCAATGAAGAGATAATCTGGCAGCCCTGTTTTGAGCCATTTTTTACTTTTCTATATCTTCCTTTGCTGCAGATGACCATATAACCAGACAGTACTCTAAGTGTGATAGGACCAGGGATTGAGTCACCTGATTCAGTGTGCTAGATGTTACATACTCTGAACATTTTCTTGTAACAGTAATTCCTTTACCCATCTTAATAACAATATGATCTATGTGTTCTGACCATGATAAAGCTGCGTACAACATGATGCCTTGTAGTTTTGTTTACTTACTCTACATGCGTTCTATTCATCGACATATTCAATTGGGGGTCATCAGCAAGCATATATCTAGAACCAAATACAATACATTTAGTTTTAGAAATGTTCAACACCAATTTGTTCATATCAACCCACTCAGACACCATTCTTAGTTCACTGCTTATAGGACAACTATTAGGACCAGTGAATGCAGCTTTTTTTATCCTTAGGTAGTGGAATAACCTTTGACTCTTTCCAGACTTCTGGGCACACCCCATCAAGCACTTATTAGAGAGATTGGTGTAGATATTTGGTTAGCTGTAACTAAGCAATTTGTCATCTAGATTATCTGTACCAGGTGACTTGTCATCTGAAAGAGACAACAGCATCCTTCCTACCTCTTTCCTTTCTACTTGATGAAATTGGAACCTGCATTGCCTCTCCTTCATAAGGGTATATGACATGGAGCCATCAGTTGGAATCATAGCATTCCTCAACTTGTCCACTTTGCCTGTAAAATATTTATTAAAGTAGTTTGCGATGTCATGTGGTTTTGTAATAAATATACCCTCTGATTCTACAAAAGAGGCAGACATGTTTGAATTCATACCCATAATAGTGTTCAACGTTCTCCACAGCTTTTCCCATCACCCTTTACTTTCTCAGTTTTGTGCTGATAGAATCCCTTCTTCCCTTTGTTTAGCTTGGTCACAAGATTTCTTCATTTACAATAACTTTGCTTATCAAACAAAGTACCAGATTTATCTGCTACTTGTTTGGCATCATAACATTGAATCATTACATTTTTCAGCTCATCATCAATCCACTGGGCACCATTTGACCTCACAGTGCATTTTCTTAAAGGAGCGTGCTTATCAGCTATACTCATAAATAATTTCATAAACAAACTTAGTGACATTTCAGGATCATCCTTACTACACACTTCAAACCATTGCGCATTCTTAATCTCATCCAGAAATGAGTCCTGATTGAACCCTCTGTAGGACCTGCGGTAGATTATTTTAGGGCCAGCCATTGGCATTTTAGATTTCCTAGTGAGTGCAACCAAGTTATGATCACTGTAACCTAGTGCCACTGATACAGCTTTAGAACAATGTTCAGCCATGTTAGTAAAAGTATGATCGATACAAGTTGATGATGCAATACCAGACCTATTAGTAAACGTTCTGATTGGCAACAGAAATAACTTCTCATTGGACAGTTTGTAAAATAAAATAAAAAAAATCATTATTCATATCTCCCCAAAAATATATTTCCCTATTTTCATCATATACCTTATCCAACAATATATTTCACATCAGCACTAGGTGGCCTATAGCAGCAACCAACTAGTATAGGTTTTAAATGTGGTCAATGCACCTGTACCCATAGCACCTCACGTTGTTTTACTGGAATATGATTCTGGATGTAAACTGCAACTCCACCCCCATATCTATTTCTGTCCCTCCTGAACAAATTGTGTCCATCTATAGAGATCTCAGCATCCTCAAAAGAAGAGTCCAAATGAGTCTGATATTGCCAATACATGAATATTGTTTGACTGCACTAGACAGCATATTTCATGAATTTTGTTCCTTAAACTGCATTTATTGAAGTGAGCAATTAACAGACCTTTCTTTTGTAGATGTACAGTATTTATATGTCTAAACATGAAATCAGTAGTTGGAATCTGAGAGAGCAATACTCAGTGTGTGTATGTGGGGCTGAAATGACTTGTGTCTGTCACTCCTCCTAACTCCATGGGAGGGAGGGTGAACAATCAGTTTGTCATACCTCAGATATGCTATGTCACCTAATTCTCTTACAGCCTTCATGGCTGGTATTAGTTACTTTCTTCTTTGACGGACTGCATCTGAGAAATCCTCATTGACGAAGATGAAGGACCCTTTAAGGCGTTTGGCTTTTTCAAGGACTGCAAGCTTATCCTTGAACCTGAGGAATTTCACTATGTTAGGGTTGAACTGGCTATTTGTATGCATAACTTATATAATATACCGGGGAAGCTATGCTACAATATTAAGTATATAAACTACGAGTAAATCAACTGTTGAAGACAAGAAGAACTACAACCGGCAACAGGAAGTGCGTCACGACGCTGGGATCAGCCTGCACGCCGACGACAGGAGGAGCAAGTTTAAACCACGCTCCTCCTCCCTCTGACAGGCCAGCATTGAGCGGGAACTAACTCTGTCAGAGAATAAAAGAGAGAACAAAGGAGGTGTCGTTCTCTTCTCTGTTTTGCCCTGCGAGGTAAAACAGCGAGACCGTATATATACGAACCACACATATACCACGCACGTGTTTGCATTAATTAAAGTACAGCTAAATCAGAAGTTACTATGTGCTGACTATTTTGTTCTGTTACCAGAAACGAACTGTCGCAACATTAACAACTGCAATTGGCCTGGGTCTGGTTCCATTCTCACCACTAGTGACCCCTGGTTTCCCAGACCGGTGAGCACGTTCCAGCTCTACCTGTTGATCCAGTTGTAGCTCCTCATAAAACAGCTTTCGAACTTTGTCCTCTGATTCAGCCCGTGTCTCACTTCAGCTCTCCTGGATACCATCTATTACAAGATTATTTCTCCTCGATTGTCCATCTAGGTAATCAGCCTTCCCAGACATGTTCTGGAGGCCCTCCCTGGCTGTGGTGATTTCATTCCGCATAGAGGAACAGTTTCGGGAAAGTATCCTGTGTGGTCTTCAATACATCCACATGAACTGAAGGCTTGTTTTAATGTCTTGTACATCTTTCGTTAAGTCATCCAGCCGTTTGTATGAAGCTTTAAAAGTTATTTTCCTGCTGAAGTAAAATACTTTGTTTCTCCAAGAGTTCACGTACCTGCCCAGCAGAGATGTAATCCTCGTCTTTTTTTTCGGAGGCATGATAATAATGATAGTAGGATGAGCCCTTTATTCACTCCGTGAAATGAGAGATGCCAGCAGTAGAAAACTCTGCAAATCAGTGGTCCTAAAACCGACACAAATTGAAGTGCGGCCCTAGCCACAAGGGCTAACCACTTAGCGTGCTTGGTATCCAGCAATAGTAGACCAGGTTGCCTAGCTTCATAGCTAGCAGCTAGGCTAGCTGCTTTGCCAATGTATTACCACCTTGTTTGAGCTAGGATCCCTGGACATATATCAGCGGTCCCAGCGTTAACGCTAACTGCGTCCCAGTATCCAGATATGAATAGGAAAACTACTGTAAACTTTCATTAGCTAACTAGGTAGTTTGTTGTTAATGTAAAACAAACCGAGTCTCTAGTCTTCTACAGCGCGAGATGGTTGTCACGTTCTGACCAGTATGAGGGTTATTTAGTTAGTGTAGGCTGGTCAGGACGTGGAAGAGGGTATTTGGTTTATGTGGTTCGGGGTGTGTGTTTTATATAGAGGGTAGTTGATTTATGTATTCCGGGGTTTTTGGTCACTGCTCTGTTAGTCTATGTTCTTTCTAGTTAGTCTGTTTCTGTGTTGAGTTAATTGGGGTGAGGACTCTCAATTAAAGGCAGGTGTTGTCTAGTTGCCTTTGATTGAGAGTCCTATATATTAGGGTGTGTTTGTAATTTGTGGGAGGTTGTCACTTGAATTGCTGTCACTTGTATTTCTGTCGTTAGCCTTCAAGTCTGTATTCGTCGTCTATCGTTTTGTTTTGTTTGTATCAGTGTTTCATTAAAAAGTTAATTATGAGCACTCAACCCGCTGCGCCTTGGTCCATTCCTGATGACCGACGTTACAATGGTGCTGTTTTGGCGTAACGAGACGAGACAGTACACAGAAGCAGGTTCTTCAGCTGAGAAATAAGTGCTGGGCCTTCTTTCCCCCTGAGAGACAGTGTTTGAATTTCAGGAAGTGTGAAAACCAAGTGTACTCCTCCGTCAGTGACATCTGGACCATAACATGGTCTTGATTTGTTTTGTGTTACCCCACTTATTAGAAATTAAACAGAAAAAAAAACACATTACGCTCCGGCAACTGCAATTGTTTCCAAAAACAACCAATCAAGCAAACAAACACATTCAGGTGTATTTTATAGACTTTCATTGATCAGATATACGCCCCAGACTGGTCACATTTTTCCTCCTCCGCGTTTTTATACAGGCCTGGTCTGTGGCCATATATGGAGACAAGGGACCTTGTCAGGCACGAGTCCTTGCAAAGCAACAAGGAAGTGTCGTCAGCGTCAACTTAAGGGTCTCTTTTCCAAGCTTAACCTGTTTAGGATAGGGGGCAGTATTTTCACGGCCGGATAAAAACGTACCCGATTTAATCTAGTTATTACTCCTGCCCAGAAACTAGAATATGCATATAATTGTTTGATTTGGATAGAAAACACCCTAAAGTTTCTAAAACTGTTTGAATGGTGTCTGTGAGTATAACAGAACTCATATGGCAGGCCAAAACCTGAGAAGATTCTAAACAGGAAGTGCCCTCTCTGACCATTTCTTGGCCTTCTATAGCCTCTTTATCGAAAACAGAGGATCTCTGCTGTAACGTGACATTTTCTAAGACTCCCATAGGCTCTCAGAAGGCGCCAGAACAGGGAATGATGACTCTGCAGTCCCTGGCTGAAAAACAGTAGCGCATTTAGATAGTGGTCGATCTGAGAACAATGAAACGGGCGTGCGCATGCACATGAAGAGTCCATTTTACATTTTCAGTCTTTGAACAAAAACGACGTCTCCCGGTCGGAATATTATCGCTATTTTACGAGAAAAATCGCGTAAAAATGTATTTTAAACAGCGTTTGACATGCTTCGAAGTACGGTAATTGAATATTTTGACATTTTTTGTCACGATATGCTCCGACGCGTCACCTTTCGGATAGTGTCTTGAACGCAAGAACAAAACGCAGCTATTTGGATATAACTATGGATTATTTGGAACAAAAACAACATTGGTGTGGAAGTAGAAGTCCTGGGAGTGCATTCTGACGAAGAACAGCAAAGGTAATCCAATTTTTCTTATAGTAAATCTGAGTTTGATGAGTGCCAAACTTGGTGGGTGTTAAAATAGCTAGCCTGTGATGGCCGGGCTATCTACTCAGAATATTGCAAAATGTGCTTTCACCGAAAAGCTATTTTAAAATCGGACACCGCAATTGCATAAAGGAGTTCTGTATCTATAATTCTTAAAATAATTGTTATGTTTTTTGTGAACGTTTATCGTGAGTAATTTAGTAAATTCACCGGAAGTGTATGCTAGTTCTGAACGTCACATGCTAATGTAAAAAGCTGGTTTTTGATATAAATATGAACTTGATTGAACAAAACATGCATGTAATGTATAACATAATGTCCTAGGAGTGTCATCTGAAGAAGATCATCAAAGGTTAGTGCTGCATTTATCTGTGGTTTTGGTTTTTGTGACATTACATGCTAGCTTGAAAAATGGCTGTGTGATTATTTCTGGCTGGGTACTCTGCTGACATAATCTAATGTTTTGCTTTCGTTGTAAAGCCTTTTTGAAATCGGACAATGTGGTTAGAGAAAGGAGAGTCTTGTCTTTAAAATGGTGTAAAATAGTCATATGTTTGAAAAATGGAAGTTTTAGGATTTTTGAGGAATTTGTAATTCGCGCCACGCCCTATCATTGGATATTGGAGCGGTGCGGAACATCTAGATGTAAGAGGTTAATCTCTGGGCTAGGTGGGACGTGACCGTCCCACTCTATTCAACAGCCAGTGGAACAGCGTGGCGTGAAATACAAAAACCTCAAAAATGCAATAATTTCAATTTTTCAAACATACGACTATTTTACACAATTTTAAAGATAAGACTCTCGTTAATCTAACCACATTGTCCGATTTCAAAAAGGCTTTACAGCGAAAGCAAAACATTAGATTATGTTAGGAGAGTACATAGCCAAAAATAATCACACAGCCATTTTCCAAGCAAGCATATATGTCACAAAAACCAAAAACACAGCTATATGAAGCACTAACCTTTGATGATCTTCATCAGATGACACTCCTAGGACATTATGTTATACAATACATGCATGTTTTGTTCAATCAAGTTCATATTTGTATCAAAAAACTGCTTTTTACATTGGCGTGTGATGTTCCCGAAAATGTATTCCCACCGAAAACTTCCAGTGAATTTACTAAATTACTCATCATAAACGTTGACAAAATACACAACAATTATTTTAAGAATTATAGATACAGAACTCCTTTATGCAATCGCTATGTCAGATTTTAAAATAGCTTTTCGGCGAAAGCACATTTTGCAATGTTCTGAGTACATCGCTCAGCCATCACGGCTAGCTATTTTGACACCCGCCAAGTATGGGGCTCACTAAACTCAGAATTAGTATTAGAAAATGTTTATTACCTTTGCTGATCTTCGTCAGAATGCACTCCCAGGACTGCTACTTCGACAAGAAATGTTGGTTTTGTTCCAAATAATCCATAGTTACGTCCAAATACCTCCGTTTTGTTCGTGCATTTAGGTCACTATCCAAAGGGTAAGGCGCGAGCGCATTTCGAGACAAAAACATTCAAAATGTTCCATTACCGTACTTAGAAGCATGTCGAACGCTGTTTAAAATCAATTTTTATGGTGTTTCTCTCGTAAAATAGCGATAATATTCCAACCGGGCAATAGTGTTTTTATTCAAAGAGAAAAAGAAAAAACAGCGTGGTCGCGTGAATGCGCATATCCAATCACTTTGTCACCAGGCAAACCACTGAGAAACTGAGCTACTATACTCTGCCCAGAGACAGGAGACGCCTCAATCCGCTTTCTGAAGGCTTTAGAGAGCCAATGGAAGCCTTAGAAAGTGCTACGTAACCCCACAGATACTGTAGTTTCGATAGAGAATCAAAAGAAGAACTAAAAATTCTCAGACAGGCCACTTCCTGCTTGGAATTTTGTCAGGTTTTTGCCTGCCATATGAGTTCTGTTATACTCACAGACACCATTCAAACAGTTTTAGAAACTTCAGAGTGTTTTCTATCCGAATCTACCAATAATATGCATATTCTCGTTTCTGGGCAAGAGTAGTAACCAGTTTAAATCGAGTACGTTTTTTATCCGGCCGTGAAAATACTGCTCCCTTGCCCAGACAGGTTAAAAGGACAAACATTAGGCATTCTGTCAATCCAACATGACTTCTGCCACACTCAAAACAACTGAAACTCGGAACTGGGAAATATCAGACTTCAGTGAGTTCAAGATCACTGGGACCTCGGAAAAAAACAAGCTCTGACTGTGAAAATACGTTTTGAACGGTCATCCAACTCGGAATTGCAAGTCGGGAACTCGGGCCTCTTTCTAGAGCTCTGACATGAAGATCACTGATGTCATGATTCAACTCTGGTTTTTTTTCTAGAGTTCCCAGTTGTCATGAAAGCACTATAAATCCAGAGAATGCCAGAATTTGATGCCAAAGTTTGATGTCAAAAGTTGCCCACCAAGGACTGCCGCGCCACCTTCCTGTTCAAGTGAGCACAGCACAACAAGGTGAGTCCAAAATGTCTTGTATGTTGCTGCATAAATGACATAATATGCCAGGGAGATACACTACCATTCAAAAGTTTGGGGTCACTTAGAAATGTCCTTGTTTTTGAAAGAAAAGCTCATTTTCTGTCAATTTAAATAACATCAAATTGATCAGAAATACAGTGTAGACATTGTTCATGTTGTATATGACTATTGTAGCTGGAAACGGCTGATTTTTAATGGAATATCCACATAGGCGTACAGAGGCCCATTATCAGCAACCATCACTCCTGGGTTCCAATGTCACGTTGTGTTAGCTAATCCAAGTTTATCATTTTAAAAGGCTAATTGATTATTAGAAAACCCTTTTGCGATTATGTTAGCACAGCTGAAAACTGTTGTTCTGATTAAAGAAGCAATAACACTGGCCTTCTTTAGACTAGTTGAGTATGTGGAGCATCAACATTTGTGTGTTCAATTACAGGCTCAAAATGGCCAGAAACAAATAACTTTCTTCTGAAACTCGTCAGTCTATTCTTGTTCTGAGAAATGAAGGCTATTTCATGCGAGAAATTGCCAAGAAACTGAAGATCTCATACAACGCTGTGTACTACTCCCTTCACAGAAGACCGCAAACTGGCTTTGACCAGAATAAAAAGAGGCGTGGGAGGCCCCGGTGCACAACTGAGTAAGAGGACAAGTACACCATAGTGTTTAGTTTGAGAAACAGACGCCTCACAAGTCCTGAACTGGCAGCTTCATTAAATAGTTCCCGCAAAACACCAGTCTCAACATCAACAGTAAAGAGGCGACTCTGGGATGCTGGCCTTCTAGGCAGAGTTCCTCTGTCCAATGTCTGTGTTCTTTTGCCCATCTTAGTCTTTTATTTTTTTGGGTCAGTCTGAGACATGGCTTTTTCTTTGCAACCCTACCTAGAAGGCCAGCATCCCGGAGTCGCCTCTTCACTGTTGATGTTGAGACTGGTGTTTTGAGGGTACTAGTTAATGAAGCTGCCAGTTGAGGACTTTTGATTGGTAGTGTATATATACTGTAGCTAGAAAGTAATACAAAGTGAATGTTGTGTAGTAAGCTCTTAGTAGGCCATGTGCTTCACCCTATTAATTTGGTCCCTTTCCCCCTCATAAATTAGCCTACTGTTCTGACTTGGTGGTGCACATGTAGCCTATAACCTGTTTTAGAGAAATGTAATCATCGAATATTTTTAGAGCTTTCATTGTCTGCTTATATGCACCCTTTATTTGTCCTAAGGTTCTGATTAGGTGTACGGGGAGAATACTGTAAGAACGGCCCATGTTCTGAATTCTGTTGCTGTACATTTCAAAAAAGTGTTAAAACTACGTCCATCCTAGTTCGCTCATTAATGTCTTAATTAGGGATAGCCCCCTTTTTGTCAATTTTCGCCTAAAATGACATACCCAAATCTAACTGCCTGTAGCTCAGGCCCTGAAGCAAGGACATGCATGTTCTTGGTACCATTTGAAAGGAAACACTTTGAAGTTGGTGGTCATGTGAAATGAATGCAGGAGAATATAACACAATAGATCTGGCAGAAAAAAAATACAAAGAAAAAAACAACAGTTAAAAAAATATATATTCTACCACCATCTTTGAAATGCAACAGAAAGGTCCCAAATCTAGCCATCAATCTGGTTGTAATTCCGTGGTGTATATGTGCAAAGTCTGATAACTGATAACTTGAAGTATGAGCAAGCTACAGGACATTTAGTGTGAAGTCACCCAGGTACATTTGGGCAATTGTGAAGGACATATTTACATTTATATAAAATTTTTCTGCAAGAATATCATCAAATCTGTATACTTGGACTTTGGTTTAGCTTTTCCAGTATTAGTAGTCATATTGTAAGTTCAACATTTGCAAAACACCCAGTTTTCATAACTTCATAACTCTCAATATTCTTGCAGTTTTTGTCCAAAAGGAAAAGGCTTGCTGTCGCACAAGGTTAGCAACAAAAAAGTGTGACAGATACGGGGTTTCCATAAAGCCCAGCTCATTGGCTATCTAGCTAGCTTTGTTTGACCCCGATTGGTGCTTATTTGACAAAGTTACAGTCAATCAAGTGAAGACCACTCGTGTTATCGGTGAGCCATGGAGGCGTCGCTCTCTGACCAAATTTGGTGTCCTATCGGATATACTACACTCCTAATGATATAGTGAAGTCTGGTTACGTTCTAGGATCTCTGCGGAATAAATACAAATGCAATTTGACTGGTTGAAACAACATTTAGGGTTAGATTTTCACAGATTCCTTTCTTTGAAAATTGAAAGAGTGGAAATACAAAATCGATTGTGCATGCTATATGGACCTTTTTAGGATATGAAAAAGGATTTTATCTAACAAAATGACACTTCATGTTATCTCTGGGACCCTTGGGATGATAAATCAGAGCAAGATTTCAGAATGTAAGCACACATTTCAACTTCAGAGGTGAATTTATCAAATCTATCATGGTGAAAAAAGTGTTTTGTTGTTAGGAGCTCTCCTCAAACAATAGCATGGCAGTTTTTCGCAGTAATAGCTACTGTAAATTGGACAGTGCAGATAGATTAACAAGAATATAAGCTTTCAGCCAATATAAGACACTTATATGTACCGACATTTGTTGTTTCTCTAAAATGTGCGATCATGACACACAGCGCTACATGATTTACAACTGTCCCGTTGACGGAACGCCTTAATTGAAATTACGGATTGCCTCTTATCGCTCGTCGTCCCCTTATGACATAGTTTGTACATCTCAATTGTCAATAGAAACTACATTTGTTTAAGCAAGTCAGCCATATCAGCTATGCTTTTTTAAAAGGCAGTAAGTGAGACTGAAAGAACTGTTTTGCTGCCAGACAAGGCTCCGCTGGTAGACAGGTCTAGCAGTGGTAAGGTGTTGGGACTCTGCTGTTGGGACAGTTTATGAGCACCGTTTGTCATCGTTATAGTGCAATTAATGTATTGTTTTGTGTTGTGTTGTGTAGTGGCTTTGCTGGCATGCATCTAAAAACAATTTGCGGGAGTTTGCCTCACCAAGATTGACATGCTAAAATCGCCAATAGATAACACTGAATATTATGTTTCTATTATCTCTGTTCTCACTTTCTTTCTGGGGACTGGAACTACACAAAAGTTCCTGACCTATCCAGAATAGCCTACTCTCTCCCTTTTTAACAGTTGGAGCTGCTATCTGTTAGCCAATATGAAGTTAGGAAACTGGGGATTGTAGTTCACTTAGTTAGCTATACAGTATGTAAAGTTGTCTAGATAGCTAGCTACATTAGCAGCTGATTTGAGTTGGCCTGCACTGTATTATATTTTCAAAATGTATTTACTTACTTGAATAGGTTCTCCCAGCCATGTGGACGATTGGAAAGGTGTGTTTGTCACCATAGCAGTTTAGGGCATATTACTATTTACCTGTGAATAAATTCATGAAATGGACAATGGATTAAACTAATTGTTGATGCACAACCGAACTGCTGCCATATGCTACTAGCACGTCCACAAGCGAGCCACTCTGGGCGCTGAAGCAGCACGCGGCAATTGTGTACACAGGCCGAAGCTTACGAATGTAACCATGGTTATGTGAGCTATATGGATCACTCCAATATATTGGTATCACTCTGCAGCAGAGGGATACATCCGAGGTGAGGATTTAAACATAACCGTGGTTACATATGTAACCTTCATTATGTTTCACTATACTGGATCACTCCAATATATTGGTATACCCGTACCAGATTTAGTCAGTGCTAGAGGGACCTGGACAGCCAGCGGCAAAGTCCCAGCTCGGGACCGAGAGGCAGGGGCCGCCAATGTGGAAGGGGGTCCCGGAACAGTCCCCGGAAGGGGAGGACCGCTGAACCAACCGCAGAGGGAGGTGCCACATTTACCCGATAGTACCTAGCAAAGGTGCAAGAGGAAGCCCAGCTGGCCACAGCACAGATATCAGCAAGGGGCACTCCTCTCAGTAGAGCCCAGGATGCAGCCACACCTCGTGTTGAATGCACCACCACAGATCCCAGCAATGGCCTGCCAGCCAGGCGGTATGCTGTTGTAATCGTGTCCACGATCCAGTGAGAGAGCCTCTGCTTTGATAGCCCAGCACCCAGGACTCTCTCACCATAGCAGACAAAGAGCTGATCTGTTGTTCTCA
Source organism: Salmo salar (assembly GCF_965601325.2). Taxonomy (NCBI): domain Eukaryota; kingdom Metazoa; phylum Chordata; class Actinopteri; order Salmoniformes; family Salmonidae; genus Salmo; species Salmo salar. The sequence continues at coordinate 37,654,723 of NC_138294.1, read as the reverse complement.
CTGACCGTGTCCACTCCACATAGGCAGCCAGTGCCCTCACAGGGTACAGCGTGCCGGAGGGAGACCCAGACTCCCCCGTCACTGCAGTGGGGTTGTAAGCAGACAGGATAAAAGGGATGTTCACATGCCTGTCTGACAGAACCTTCGGGAGGAATGAAGGGTTGGGGCGGAGAGATATACTCCTCCCCCGGGGTCCATCCGGTAGCACTCAGAACTTACCCTCTTCATGGAAGCAATCGCTACCAAGAAAGCCACCTTCATAGAGAGGTGTTTCAGGGAGGCAGACTCCAATGGTTCATAAAGGCAGCTTTGCCAAAGCTCCCAAGACCACATCCAGATCCCAGCTCACCATTGAGTGAGTCCTAGCTGGATGCAGGTGACTAACCCCCTTCATAAACCTGGAGACCAAGGCACCCCACTGGCCTGTCCATCCACCCCACATGGCAGGCAGATAGAGCAGCCAAATACCCTCTCAGTGTAGAGGCTGCCAAGCCCTCATCCAAATGAGACTGCGGGTATTGGAGGACATATTGCACCTTGCATGACTCGAGCACAATCTCAATACCAGTGCACCAAGAACAGAACAACCGCCAGAGCAACTGGTATGCCGCGGGTGTAGCCGGTGCCCTTGTGCTCTGCATGGTGTTCATTATATCCTCCTGCAGTCCTAACATGGACCATTGGTGCTAGCGGTGCTGTCTCAGGCCGGGGGAACTCTGTGGCATCTGAGGCAGCACCGCAGGTCCGGTCTCAGGGGAAGTTGGCAAGGTGTCCCAGACAACATGGACAGGAGAAGGCTGAACCAGGATTGTCTGGGCCAGTATGGGGCCACCAGAAGCAGATGATGCTCTGCCATCCTGGTCCTGTCCAGCACAGCCTGGATCAGGGGGAAAGGTGGGAATGTGTAAAGCTCCAGCCCTGGCCAATCGTGAGCCAGAACATCCAAGCCCAGAGGCCCTGGTGGCTCCGACATTACCACAGGGGGCAGTGTGATTTGTCCAGGGAGGCAAACAGGTCCACCTGCGCCCTCTCAAACTTGTCCAACAGGTGCTTCACCACCTGGGGATGTAGGCTCCAGTCCCAAGGTGGCAGGCCCTCCCTCGAGAGCATATCCTCTGCCACATTCAGGATGCCAGGTATGTGCGCTGTGCGTAGAGACGCTAGACATCCCTGAGCCCAGAGAAGGAGCTCCCATGCCATAAGATAGAGGAAGTGGGACCTCAGTCCACCCTGATGGTTGATGTAAGCCATCACAGTGGAATTGTCCATTCTCAGCAGGACATATCTTCCTTGCAGATGTGGAAGGAAAGACTGCAGGGCCAGCAGTACAGCTTGGAGCTCTAGTGTATTGATGTGCCTGCCGCTCCAAGGGGGTATCCAACAGCCGCTGGCAGACCTTCCCTTTGTCAACCCCCCCAGCCGATCTGGGAGGCGTCTGTGCTGACCAGCTCCTGGCAGCTCATCCTTAGCATCTCCATCCCATCTGAGAGAAAGGAGTGACAGCGCCACCTCTACAATGCCCTGAGGCACTGTGCGGTCACCCGCAGGTGGAGGTGACGGTGCAACTTCGGGTGCAGCCGGTGGAAGAGGTCGGAGAAGGAGCAGGCCTAGGGGAATCAACAACGAGGCCACCGTCAGCAAGCCCAACAGGCCGGAGATGGAGCAGGCCTAGGGGAATCAACAACGAGGCCACCGTCAGCAAGCCCAACAGGTTAGGCCGGATACCACCCATCCCTGACGAAAGTGGTCGAAGCAAGATAAGATTGCCTGAACCCTTCTGGTGGGCAGGCGTGCTCTCATGAGGACTGAGTCCAGTTCCATGCCAATGAAGGTCACCTTCTGGGTGGGCGTCAAATTACTATTCTTGTCGTTTACAGTAATGCCCAGCCTGCCGATGCGTGTCAGGAGCATGTCTCTGTCTGACAGGACCTCGGTCCTGGTCGGGGCACAAATCAGCCAATCGTCCAGATAATTGAGGATCAACAATCCTTGGGACGTGAGAGGTGCCAGGACAGTGTCCATGCACTTTGTGAAAATGTAGGGTGCCAAGGAAAGGCCGAAGGGAAGAACTATGAATTCATAAGCCCTCCCTTCGAGAGCGAATCGGAGGTACTGCCAATGTGCTGGGTGAACAGGAACATGGAAGTACGCATTCCTCAGGTCCAGCGTCACAAACCACTGGTCCCTGGACACAGCCTACAACACGCGGGCTGGGGACAACATGTGGAACCTCAGTACCTTCAAGTACCCAATGAGGTTGCGGAGGTCCGGAATCAGTCGAAACCCCCCGTCTCTTTTTGGGACCACAAAATAAGTGGAGTAGGCAGCCAAGAGAGCAGAGGGACCAATATGTTGGTTTCAAGTCCTCAAAGACTCTGGGGGGTCCCGGCTTCAGTTGCAGGTTCCGCCCTATAATCTCCTGGTTGGGGAGGACCATGGCAGCTATCATGGTGTCCATGGTCGGCTACTCCCGGAGGCCGACTGACTCTGCGCCCGCAACATAACTCCATGGTCCAGTCTCTGCTGTGATTTGGAAGCGCCCCCTGGCAGAGGCCCAGCTCTCCTGCAAGGCCTCGCAGAACTCAGCAGAGATGGGGACAGATGAAGAGTCATCACTGTCCACCAGTTTGATGTCCAGTGCAGTGGGTACCCGAGTGAGTAGCTCCCCCATTGCCTCTCGAGTTGCTTGGGGCGATGAAGCCCCACCGCCGGCTTCTGATGGCCTGTCAGCCTGGTTGCGAACAGTGCCAGCATCGTCCCCCAGTAACAGCCTATCACTGGCCTACAGGGAACAGCTGTTGTCGCCATCGAAGCTATCAACCTCCTGACGCAGGGCATGCGACCTCCGTTCAAGGTGGTGCCAGCGGTTCGACTCCTGCCCCCGCCAGGACTGGCAGCAGATGGGCTCTGCCTGCGGTGGCTTCGGTCACACTTCCTGGGAGAGGTACTGGGCCCAGTAGAGGGACTAACAGCTTGTTGGCGCACCACTCCTGAGGGAGGGAGCTCGTCCACAGCCTGAGCCCGAGCCTGGCCGACCCACTCGCTCATGGCCTCCAATCGCGCCAGGCGCAGGCGTTCTGAGAACACCACACAAAACAGGCATCCAGTAGGGCGCTTCACCGACCTCTCCTCGTGGCTCAAACCCAGGCAGTGCATACACGAGGTATGCGGATCCCCAGGGGGGATGTCACCTTCACACCTGTCACAAAGGGAAGCCAAAAGCTCAGCCAAGCCAACAAGGCCACTTAGCAGGGGTCCGACGCCCTGGGAGAGCTTATATCATGGCCCGCTTTGGAGAAATAGGAACCCGGTAAGGGATAAATTACCCAATACCTCTGCAAAAATGGTGAAGACCCCTGTGGGAAACACAGGCAGACAAAAGAAAACAGCAACCAGGTAATGGGTTTGATTTATGTGTTTTTTTTTTGTTTTTTTTGCGCCAACTGTGATTTTACCTAGCAGGTTTAATATCGAAGCAGAAAACAAAAAACAGCACCATATGATGGAGTAACTCCGTTAAGGAACTCCGAGGTTAATATCTCAACGTAGTGGAAGCCCACCACGATACTCTTACATTCTGCAGGGGAAAGACATGAAAAAAAAACATACAGGGTAATTAAAGCAATTCACAACACACACAGAACAAGCCAGTCGGCAAGTTATGTAATATAATACAGTCTGTGGCAGCAAGAGCCACCAACATATTAATGGCTGCACACAGAGTCGTAGTGTAACGCTTATGAAACACAAGCACGACAAACCACGGGCGGAAGATACAGATCAACCACGCGCAGCGAGTGGAGCACTCCAGATGAGGGGCTGGCCATGTGGTCCAGCTGCTCCAGGCTGCAAACAGCCAGTGAATATACTGCCACGCAAGATATTACACTTACCTCTTACCAAGTGAACAGAATGTTTATACCTCAAACCATAGACGTCCGCCAAGAAAATGAAATAGAACGTTTGTCACGGTCATGGTGTCTATATATAAGGGTGGACCCCGGCTGTGACACAGGTGTACACGAGAATAAATCTGTAAATCCTCACCTCGGATGTATCCCTCCGCCGCGGAGTGATATCAATATATTGGAGTGATCCAATATAGTGAAACATAACATAGGGTTTCCACCACTTCCGAATTCGCCAGACGAAGTTCTGCCCCAATTCATTTTCAACGAGAGCACATGGAGCAATGCGCAGTGGACTGTGGGAAGGTGAGCTGCGTGAACCCTGCTAGCAGAGTGATACAAAAAATTCAGCTCTACTCTACTTTATGCAAATTGCATGTGGTCACCGCTGTTGATAAACAATCAGGTGAGGAGTAGATGTTTGCTTAAAAATCTTCCCTTCATGAAACATAATTCCACCTTTCATTAAGTCCGGGCAAGCACAACCAAAAAAAGATGGAGGAAGCCAAATCATCGTCGTGTTTGGTATTCCAGTTGTATATGATTATGCTTTGCTAGAATACAGAGACAAAATCAGAAGGTCAATGACATGGAGGAGGATTGCAGAGATTGTTGGTGTTGATGGTAGGTGAAGAGAGATTTGCACAACAATGTTGGTTTGTGCTGCCTGCTAGCTATGAACATCAAGCAACCTTAACCTCAAAACTGTGATCAAAGCCACCATTTGTGATTGGTGGGCAAATTTCACAATTTTATTTACTCAACACAAAGGACAGAAATCACCAGTAACACGCATTATAACATTGTAAACGATAAACTAAGCATTAATTTCCCATGTAATTATGCTACCAATTGGTATCTTAACATATGAATTATTATGGTATCCTAACATTATGAATCTCATATATTATAGCTTATGGCGCTTTCATTATTCTTGTCACGACATTGATGGTTATAGCTCACTTCCTGTAAAATGCATAGGCCTACAGGGCATTAGGAATTCAGACCCCTTGACTTTTTCCACATTTTCTTACATTACAGCCATATTCTAAAATGTATTAAATCGTTTTTTCCTCATCAATCTACAAACATAATGACAAAGTAAAAACAGGTTGTTAGACATTTTTGCAATTTACAACCCCCCCCCCCCCCCCCCCCCATTTCTTCCATGCCTCTCTGCATATCCTCTCAAGCTGTGTCAGGTTGGATGGGGAGCGTTGCTGCACAGCTATTTTCAGGTCTCTCCAGAGATGTTCGATCGGGTTCAAGTCCGGGCTCTGGCTGGGCCACTCAAGGACATTCAGAGACTTGTCCCGAAGCCACTCCTGGTTGTGTGCTTAGCTGTGTGCTCAGTGTTGTTTTCCTATTGGAAGGTGAACCTTTGTCCCAGTCTGAGGTCCTGAGCAGATTTTCATCAAGGATCTCTCTGTACTTTGCTCCGTTCATCTTTTCCTCGATCCTGACTAGTCTCCCAGTCCCTGCCGCTGAAAAACATCCCCACAGCATGCTGCCACCACCATGCTTCACCATAGGGATGGTGCCAGGTTTCCTCGGGACGTGACACCTGGCATTCAGGCCAAAGAGTTCAATCATGGTCTGAAAGTCTTTAGGTGCCTTTTACTGTGGAGTGGCTTCCGTCTGGCCACTGTACCACAAAAGCCTTATTGGTGGAGTGCTGCAGAGATGGTTGTCCTTCTGGAAGGTTCTCCCATCTCCACAGAGGATATCTAGAGCTCTGTCAGAGTGACCATCAGGTTCTTGGTCACCTTTAATGTCAGAAAAATGTTGTCGTAAATCTGGCTTATGATTAGCCTCATATACATTATCCACTGGTATCATTTTAAATTGAGAATATATAGCTAGCTCATCAATATGGAAATTATGTTTGAGTTTATCTATTCTCTGCTTTAGATGTACAATGACAAGGGGCACATTGATTGCACATGCCCATTAGGCCAGTAATGTCATCATACTGTAGACCTATGTCTGCCGAAGTCAATGCCCCTCCTTGCTCGGGTGGTGCTTGGCGGTCGACGTCACCGGTCTTCTAGCCATCATCGATCAGTTTTTCATTTTCCATTGGTTTTGTCTTGTCTTCCTACACACCTGTTTCCAATCCAATTAATCATGTTGTGTATTTAACCCTCTGTTTCCCCTCATGTCCTTGTCGGTGATTGTTTTTGATATGTTACTTGGGTTTGTGTATCAGGGTGAGACGGGTAATTTTACCCATTTATTTTGTGAGTTGGTTTTGTTATTAAATACTCCATGTTAACCAACTTGGTTTCTCCTGCACCTGACTTCCCTGCCACCTACATACATGAACATGACAGAATCACCGACCTGCTTATTGAAGTCAGCAGGAGAAGATACCCCGGACAGAGAGGTGGAGGAGCGCATCCAGGCGAATGCGGAGAAGCTACACCATCTATGCGCCGCCATGGATCACGTTGTCCAGAATCTGGACTGCTGGGAGAGACAGGGAATTCATCCAGCGCCTCCACCAGCCAAACCGGGGTCTATCCGAAGCGCCTCGTGCATTCCGGAACCCGGTGGCATCAGTCTAACATTGCCTCAGGGTTACGACGGGAGTGCTGCCAACTGCCGGGGCTCCCTGCTCCAATTAGAACTTTATCTGGCCACGGTCCATCCAGTTCCAACTGACCGTGAGAAGAGTTTCGCCCTCGTCTCGTGCCTCTCGGGGAGAGCTCTGGAGTGGGCAAATGCTGTGTGGGGAGAAGGAGATACGGCGTTGGACCACTTCGAAGAGTTCACCCGCCGCTTCCGGGCAGTCTTCGACCATCCACCCGAGGGTAGAGCGGCGGGGGAACGGCTCTTCCACCTGAGGCAGGGGACGAGGAGCGCCCAGGAGTTCGCCCTGGAGTTTCGTACCTTGGCTGCCGGAGCGGGATGGAACGACAGGGCCCTTATCGACCACTAAAGATGCAGCCTGCGCGAGGATGTCCGTCGGGAGTTGGCCTGCAGGGATGCCACCATCACCTTTGACCAACTGGTGGATCTGTTCATTCGGTTGGATAACCTGCTGGTTACCCGCGGACATCCAGAGAGGGCTCTGTTGGTTCCATCTTCCAGCACCACCGCTCCGGTGCCAATGGAGCTGGGAGGGGCTGCGCTTAGGGAGGCTGCAGGAGAGGCCTTCACGTGCACTATCTGTGGCCGCAGAGGGCACACTGCCGGTCGGTGCCGGGTTGGTCCCTCTGGGAGTCGAGGCAGCAGGCAGGGCTCTCTGACGTCACCCCAGGTGAGTTTGCACCACTCTCACCCAGAGTCCTCTGTGGTCCACCTTTTTGTTAATGTTTGTTTTCCTGAGTTTTCCCCGCATTCCCAGCATAAGGCGCTCGTCGATTCAGGTGCGGCTGGGAATTTCATCGACAGAGCGTTCGCCCTTAGTTTAGGGATCCCCATTGTTCCTGTGGTTAGACCCTTCCCGGTACACGCTCTGGATAGTCGACCATTAGGGTGCGGGATAATTAGGGAGGCCACCATCTCCCTGGTCATGATGACATAGGGGGGTCACGAGGAGAGAATCAGTCTCTTTCTCATTGACTCTCCTGTGTTTCCCGTGGTACTAGGCCTTCCCTGGTTAGCTCGTCATGACCCCACTATTTCATGGCAACAGAGGGCTCTCACGGGGTGGTCGCGAGAATGCTCGGGGAGGTGTGTAGGAGTTTCCATTTGGTGCTACCATGGTGGAAAGTCCAGACTAGGTCTCCACCGTGCGCATCCCAAGGAAAATATGCTGATTTGGCTCTCACCTTCTCCAAAAATAAGGTGACTCAATTACCACCCCATCGACGGGGGGATTGTGCGATAAATCTCCTGGTAGATGCCGCACTTCCCAGGAGTCATGTGTATCCCCTGTCGCAAGCGGGGACGGCGGCTATGGAGACATATGTCTCTGAATCCCTGCACCAAGGTTACATTCGGTCCTACACTTCACCCGCCTCCTCGAGTTGCTTTATTGTGAAGAAGAAGGAGGGAGGTTTGCGCCCGTGTATTGACTTTCGAGGTCTAAATCAAATCACGGTGAGGTACAGTTACCCGCTACCTCTCATCGCCAAGGTGATTGAGTCAATGCACGGGGCGCGCTTCTTCACTAAACTGGATCTCAGGAGCGCTTACAACCTGGTGCGTAACCGGGAGGGAGACGAGTGGAAGACAGCGTTTAGTACCACCTCAGGGCATTATGAGTACCTCGTCATGCCGTACAGGTTGATGAATGCTCCATCAGTCTTCCAATCCTTTGTAGACAAGATTTTCAGGGACCTGCACGGGCAGGGTGTAGTGGTGTATATTGATGACATTCTGATATACTCCGCTACACGCGCCGAGCACGTGTCCCTGGTGCGCAGGGTGCTTGGACGACTGTTGAAGCATGACCTGTACGTCAGGGCTTTTGGGCACCTAAGGGCTCTGTTTACCTCGGCTCCCGTGCTGGCCTATCCGGATCCCTCTTTGGCGTTCATAGTGGAGGTAGACGCGTCCGAGGCTGGGATAGGAGCCGTGCTCTCTCAGCGCCATGTTCTTTACCGGTTTTGTGTTCACCCTGTCCTACAGACCAGGTTCCCAAAATGTGAAGGCAGACACACTGTCCCTGCTGTATGACACAGAGGAGCGGCCCATGGATCAGACTCCCATTCTCCCGGCCTCCTGCCTGGTAGTGCCGGTCGTATGGGAGCTGGATGCAGACATTGAGCAGGCGTTACATACAGAGCCGGCTCCCCTCCAGTGTCCCATCGGATGTCTGTACGTTCCGTCTACTGTCCGTGACCAGTTGATCTATTGGGCCCACACGTCACCCTCCTCTGGTCATCCGGGGATCAGTCGGACGGTGCGCTGTCTGAGGGGGAAGTACTGGTGGCCTACCTTGGAAAAGGACGTGAGGGTTTATGTTTCCTCCTGCTCGGTGTGTGCCCAGTGTAAGGCTCCTAGACACCTGCCCAGAGGAAAGCTACATCCCTTACCCATTCCACAACGGCCTTGGTCACACCTGTTGGTGGACTTTCTGACCGATCTTCCTCTCTCGATCTGGACGATCCGGGTCGTTGTGGATCATTTCTCCAAGTCCTGTCATCTCCTCCCTCTGCCCAGACTCCCTACGGCCCTACAGACTGCGGAGGCCTTGTTTACACACGTCTTCCGGCACTACGGGGTGCCTGAGGATATAGTGTCTGATCGAGGTCCCCAGTTCACTTCGAGAGTCTGGAAGACGTTCATGGAATGTCTGGGGGTCTCGATCAGCATTAACTCAGGTTTTCATCCCGAGAGTAATGGGCAGGTGGAGCGAGTGAACCAGGATGTGGGCAGGTTTCTGCGGTCTTATTGCCAGGACCGGCCGGGGGAGTGGGCGGCGTTCGTGTCCTGGGCAGAGATGGCGCAGAACTCTCTCCGCCACTCCTCCACTAACCTCTCCCCCTTTCAGTGCGTGGGTCACCTGCATGTGAGAATCACCAAAGTGAACTGCCTGTATTTCACTGGTGTATTTACACAGGTAGTTCTCTCAGTGGCACAACTTTGATTTTAGAAGTGGGGGGGAAATAATTATTATAATTTGTTTTATCCAGTCGGATAAACACTCCAAACAGCCTACCCGACTGCTCGGAGATGTCTGCATGGTCCTAAAGCACACCGTTGCCTCATTTTGTATCACATTGAAATGATAAAACTGGAGGGGACAAAAATGCAATTTCAGAATGTGAGTGGGACATGTCCCCCCCATCCCCAGTGAAAGTTGCGACCCTGAGTTCTCTGCAAAGTCAATATGCACAATAATCTCCTCTTTCCGCAGATTCTCTTTTAATTCTCTCAGTTTGGAGTATTGGTGTTGAATGTTGTACATTTGTTTCCCCAACTTCTCTTTCAATCCTTTGTAGAAGTCCTCCAGTAGAATATACAGTGTGCCACACAGCTTTTCTTATACTGTCAAATGTATAGTGAACATCTCCATGTTTCCCTCTTTTTTTTCCCTTCTCTCTCTCTTCAGCTTTGTTTTTCCACTCAAACCCCCATGTCTACTCACCAGCATCAAAGTCAGATGTTTAAGCTCTTTGGCTTGGAAAAGGGAGAACTCTGTGTACATGCACTCTTTCTTCAGGTTCTCACAGCACAACGACTCAATAAGGTTTGATTGTTGCTGCAGTGGATCACTTTGTGATTCTGTAGGTTGTCCACCATGAACTGGAGGTTGGCGTGGGTTTTGCAGAGGCATGTGTCCCTATCCTGGACTGTTGGCTTGACAACCCAAAAATACGTATTTTTAAGAATTCATAGTTGGACATTTTAATCTCTGAATGTTCCCAATTGTGCCATTCAAGAAGTGCTTCTGCTTTTTTTTCTTGTTCCTCTTTCCCTGTTGTTGCTCTACTGTTGACATCACATTCATAGAATCTAGTGATTTTCTCTTCTGTGGCTGTACTAATTATGTTATACTGCTTTTTCCTGGAGTATTGAAGACTTGTTGGCCTGTTTTCATTTGCCCTCATTGCTTTTGCTGAAAATCCAAATTATCTTTTTTGCAGCTTTGACCAGGCCATAGTTTCTCAAGATGTTGCTTCTGAGCATTTTTGAAGCCACTTGTTTGTCCTTGGCACTGCGCATTTTTTTTACACTTTTGCTGTAACTCTGCAATGATGGCATTTTGAAACAATAAAATCCTTCTCAAGTTCTTCGGACTTCCCTTCATTTTCTGTTTTGTCTTTGTGGAATCTTGTCTATCCATTTTCTTCATCAAGTTGATCATACTTTTTTTTGTATTTCTCAGTTTTCCGTTAAGCTTTATCAAGTTTGACATTTGTCATGCAAAGATCTCTATGTTTTTGAGCGACCTCTTCCAACCTTTTTCCTTCCAGCAAGTATTCGACTTCTCATTCCTGTTGCAGACAATGAGGAAGGGGTATCAGGGCGTGCATCAGGACAGGTAAGTTAGGGGCAGGTATGATGGCCTCATGTTCTGGCTGCAAGTCATCTGGTTACTAAGGTGATGTGTTGCCTGATAGGTAGGTCTCCATTGCAACTGTTCTCTTTAAAGTCTGTCTTCTATTCCGTTGGTTACATTTCTATTGCCATCTCTTGCTTCTTTGTTCTCGCTTTGTAAGCTCAGAGATAGAAATCACTTCTCCCTTCTCTTTTTTCTTCCAGTATATCTCCCTGTCTTTTAACAGATGTTCCTGGTATCGTATAGGAACATTTTCTATTTTGTTTCTATGTCTGTGACCTCTGTGCTGTTTTATGTGGCATATTCTAAAAACAAAGAAAAATACTACTTAAGTTTTCCAATTGTGCACACCTTGGAGCATTTTCTAGATGAAAGTAATTTAAAACATGATTAAATAAGCCTAAAGTTAAAAAAAAGAAAGTAAAAAGTAATAACATAATGTTTTTTGTCATTTCCACCACGTTCTGTCATTTCCATCACAGTCAAGTTTGTGATGGAAATGACTGTGATGGAAATGATGCTTCTGCTGTTTTTGGAGAAAAATGACAGACTGCTTAGCATGCTTTGGCCAGTATTACAGCTAGCATATGGTTTACACTAAATACATCAAATATATTTTAAAAATCAAAATTCTACCACAAATTAAAGAAGTTGTAGCCTGTTTGGAAATGACTGACAATAAAAATATTCTCTACACAAGCAATATTTACCTAGATTTTTCTTCAACTTCTGGACATCACACCTGGAACAACTGTCCTCTGCAGCCATGTGCTTCAGTGTCACAATAAGTTATCATGGTAACTAAGTTAACATTCTCTTGACAAAACTTTATTATTGAGGAATTTGCCCTCAGTGGTGGAAATGACACCACTACCAAAGGACAGGTATATTTTGTGTGAATAACAATATAAAGGGCATACTCACAGTAAATATTGATATATATTTTATTTAATTGACTCGTTCTCTAGAAGATAACATTACATAATGTGTAATTATTAATGTTTTCTCATAGAAAAACATAGTAGAAGCTCAAAAGTTTGGGTCAAGGACAAGGGCAAAACAGTGAAATTGAGGTATGAAATGCATCTGAAAAGAAGCTAAAATACTTGATAGAGAGGTGTTGAAAAATATATGGGGTGATTGTAGTGTGAACTTAACATATAACATATATTTTTTTAATAAAATCCCCAAAATTGACCCTGAGGACATAGAAGTTCCCGTAGTTGCAGAATTACCCATACAGTCTTATAGCAGAGTTCCTGCTCTCTAGCGCTGGAAAGCCCAGTGGTGGATTTCATTCTAGACTTCCTGAAAGCGAATCACAAGACAACTTTAAAACGCAAGCGAGGTAAACGAGGGGGGATCCTATCTAACAAAGTGGTTTGCCTTGTAATTAGATAGCTAGGAAACTGCCTTGAATGTTTACCACCCACGATAAAGCAACGCACGAGTTGAAAATATTGAAGCATGTGGTACACAGAACACACCACAGCCTAGTGCGGCATTTCCAACACAGCGTTGCGGACTGCTTCATTGAAAATGCATTCCACCGGAACGCAAATAGTTTAAGCATCTGGTGGATATGAGGCTTAACTCGATTCGTTTGTATATGACGATACGAGTGCTTATTTCAAAGAGCGTTATGTAAACCACAAACCAGTGGGCATAGTTAGGCATGTTGCACTGGGACACATTTTAATATGTTAAAAAGCCTCTAATGTTACTATAGGTCCGCTGTGGTTCTATGTAGCCTAGTTATGCTAATATATTTGAGACCAGTGTATTGCAGTTAATTTTGGCTTTGATTTAGTAAGTGAATTATCTTTAAGTAGTAAAACAGGGAAATAACGAGTCCCAGACAGTTCGCAATAGAACAGAGGGGGCCATCGTTTAATACCTACATTATTTGGCTCATCTGGTTACCAACCACCTGTGTTTGGAATACATTAGAAATACAAGTAAATATATTTGAGTAGTAAACAGGAAAACAACGAGTTTACTACCAAAATTATTTGGATTATCTGGTTACCACCAGTGTTTAGAATAGATTGAATTGGTTGGCAAAACAGGCCATGGAACGCCTTTTCACATGGAGATTTATTTGTTTATTTGTATCTGTGTATACTATGCGATTTAATATGGAGACAGGTTTATAGCAGTGAATGTCATCTATTAATTTACTGTTATAGTACTTCTAAGTAGCAGCCATATAACAAACAGCCAGGGAAACTAACTTTATGATATAACATTCAGATTGTTCTGCCTGACTTTAGTGCTTTTTAACGGATTTGTTGGGATTTTCTTGTGATCCAACAAAACGACTTATTTTCTCAAATAGATATATAATTAAATGTGTTTTCTTTGACAAGATGGGCCTGGCTGAGAATAGAACATTCAGTTTTCTGCCTGTGTGTGGCACTGTTTACCATAATTTTCTGGAATATCTTGTGACCAGAACAAAGCTACTTATTTTACTCAACTATAGATTGAAATAAATAGTTTCTTTAAAAAGATGGGCCTGACTGACATGGATTGTTTCCTCACCTTATTCACGTCGTGGTTATCCATCTACCACTCAAAGATATTTGACTTATTAAGTCAAAGACCAAATGAACTGCAATACACTGGTCTCAAATATATGAGCAAAACTAGGCTACACAGAACCACGGCGGACCAATAGTAAAACGCGAGGCTTTTCTTCATGTTTGATTGCCTTACGGAGGGAATAACTACACTGTTTGTATTCGGCCATATTCCCAGTCATCTTTCCATGGTTAAATGCGATGGTTCACACGTTCCGTTTTGCGCGAATGTTGCCATCTATCCACGGTTTCTGGTTAGGGTAGGTTTTAATAGTCACAGTGGTACAACATCTCCTATACACTTCCTGATAAACTCAGTCACCGTATCAGTGTATTCGTCTATGTTATTCTCAGAGGCTACCCAGAACATATCCCAGTCCGCGTGATCAAAACAACATTGAAGTATGGATTCCGATTGGTCAGACCATCGTTGAATAGTCCTTAGCACGGGTACTTCCTGTTTGAGTTTCTGCCTATAGGAAGGGAGGAGCAAAATGGAGTCGTGATCAGACTTGCCGAACGGAGGACGGGGGAAGGCCTTGTGGGCATCCCGGAAGTTCGAGTAACAGTGGTCGGGTGTTTTAACAGCGTGAGTACTACAGTCGATGTGCTGATAGAACTTCGGTAGCGTTTTCCTCAAATTTGCTTTGTTAAAATCTCCAGCTACAATAAATGCGGCCTTAGGATATGTGGTTTCCAGTTTGCATAAAGTCCAGTGAAGTTCTTTGAGGGCCGTCCTGGTGTCGACTTGAGGGGGAATATGTACGGGTCTGACTTTAACCGAAGAGAATTCTCTTGGGAGGTAATACAGCATTTTATTGTGAGGTATTCTAGGTCGGGTGAACAAAAGGACTTGACTTCCTGTATGTTATCACAAGCACACCATGAGTAGTTAATCATGAAACATACACCCCCACCCTTCTTCTTCCCGGAGAGATATTTGTTCCTGTCTGCGCGATGAACTGAGAACCCAACTGGCTGTACGGACTCAGACAGTATATCCCGAGAGAGCCATGTTTCCGTGAAACAGAGTGTTACAATCCCTAATGACTCTCTGGAAGGAAATCCTCGCCCTAAGTTCGTCAACTTTATTATCCAGACTGGAAGAGGTGGGTACTCGGAAGAGGAGGGTGGTGTGCGATCCTCCTGAGTCGGAGTAGAAGACCACTCTGAGTACCTCTTTACCGCCAGCGGACATGCAAGTTTCATATTACAGAGGGTGGGGGTAAGAACACGAGATGTGCACAACCGTGGTGGATTAGGTACAGACTTATACAACCAGAGTAACAGGATTGTACATACCTATCATTTAAAGTAATGCTCATACACATATTTTTCCCCCACAGAAATAACACATAAAAAAATAAAATACTGCAAAGTTTCCTAAGAGCTAGAAGCTCTTATGCGGTCTCCTGTTCTATTGATTTTCTTTCAACATTCTTCGTTGTCTAGCAGCCAAAGGCATTATCCTAGTCATATTGTAACGGCTGTCTTCTGTAGAAATGGACCAAGGCGCAGCAGGTATGTGAATACTCATCTTTAATTAAAGTAAAGAAGTAAAGCATCCACTTAACAATGCAAACAAAGTGACAACAGCTACAGTTCTGCAGGCTAGAAACGCAGTGCAAAAACAACCACCCACAACCCCAAAGAAAAACACACACACCTACATAGGACTTCCAATCAAAGGCAACTATACACACCTGCCTTCAATTGGAAGTCCCAATCATCCACCCAACATTTAACCAACACAAACATGCCACGTCCTGACCCCAAAACTAAAACACTAGCTCCATCTGCTGGTCAGGACGTGACACATATTAACAATCCGTGATTGTTGTTCAATTTAAAATCCTCTCTCTTTCTAACTGATATTTCCATCTATGTCCATAAAACCTCTTGCATGTGTGGTGTGCATTTTAGAATGGTGTTTTTCTGCAAATTGCATTTGGAACATTCACGCATAGGCCAACTGCCGTGTGTACATTGCTGCACCTAAAATGTGAAGAACATTTTAAGTTAAACATTCCGATCTGTTCCATCAGCCCTGTTAACTGAAAAATAAGAGGGTATATGGCATACACCTGCGTATACCCTCCACTACACCACTGGGGCGGATTTAGTAGTGACCAGCAAAATATTCCCTAATAATAAACCATCTAAGAAACTGAAAGCGGTACTAAATAAGAAGTTAGTACCAGCAGAGGGAAATCAAAATCAAATCCAATTTTATTAGTCACATGCGCAGAATAAAACAGGTGTAGACCTTACAGTGAAATGCTTACTTACAAGCCCCTAACACACTATGCAGTTTATAAAAATACGGAATAAGAAATAAAAGTAACAAGTAATTAAAGATCATCAGGAAAATAACAATAGCGAGACTATATACAGGGGGGTACCGGTACAGAGTCAATGTGCGGGGGCACCGGTTAGTTGAGGTAATATGTACATGTAGGTAGAGTTATTAAAGTGACTATGCATAGATGATAACAACGGAGAGTAGCAGAGGTGTAAAAGGGTGGGGGGGCAATGCAAATAGTCTGGTTAGCCATTTGATTAGGTGTTCAGGAGTCTTATGGCTTGGGGGTAGAAGCTGTTTAGAAGCCTCTTGGTCCTAGACTTGGCACTCCGGTACCACTTGCCATGCGGTAGCAGAGAGAACAGTCTATGACTAGGGTGGCTGGAGTCTTTGAAAATGTTTAGGGCCTTCCTCTGACACCGCCTAATATAGAGGTCCTGGATGGCAGGAAGCTTGGCCCCAGTGATGTACTGGGCCATTCGCACTACCCTCTGTAGTGCCTTGCGGTCGGAGGCCGAGCAGTTGCTTCCTGCCCTCCCGGACACCTACAGCACCAATGTCACAGGAAAGCCAAAAAGATCATCAACCACCTGAGCCACAGCCTGTTCACCCCGCTATCATCCAGAAGGTGAGGTCAGTAAAGGTACATAAAAGCTGGGACCGAGAGACTGAAAAACAGCTTCTATCTCAAGGCCAACAGACTGTTAAATAGCCATCACTAGCCGGCTACCACCCAGTTACTCAACCCTGCACCTTAGAGGCTGCTGCCCTACACACATAGACATGGAATCACTGGTCACTTTAATAATGGAACACTAGTCACTTTAATAATGTTTACATACTGCTTTACTCATTTCATATGTACAGTTGAAGTCAAAAGTTTACATACACTTAGGTTGGAGTCATTAAAACTTGTTTTTCAACCACTCCACAAATTTCTTGTTAACAAACTATAGTTTTGGCAAGTCAGTTAGGACATCTATTTTGTGTATGACACAAGTCATTTTTCCAACAATTGTTTACAGACAGATTATTTCACTTATAATTCACTGTCACAATTCCAGTGGGTCAGTTTACATACACTAAGTGCCTTTAAGCAGATTGGAAAATTCCAGGAAGTTATGTCATGGCTTTAGAAGCTTCTGATAGGCTAATTGACATCATTTGAGTCAATTGGAGGTATGTATTGGATGTATTTCAAGGCCTACCTTCAAACTCAGTGGCTCTTTGCTTGACATCATGGGAAAATCAAAAGAAATCAGCCAAGACCATAAAAAAAGTTGCAGACCTCCACAAGTCTGGTTCATCCTTGGGAGCAATTTCCAAACGCCTGAAGGTACCACGTTCATCTGTACAAACAATAGTACGCAAGTATAAACACCATGGGACCACGCACCCGTCATACCGCTTAGGAAGGAGACGCGTTCTGTCTCCTAGAGAAGAACGTACTTTGTGCGAAAGTGCAAATCAATCCCAGAACAACAGCGAAGGACCTTGTGCAGATGCTGGAGGAAAGAGGTACAAAAGTATCAATATCCACAGTAAAACGAGTCCTATATCGACATAACCTGAAAGGCCACTCAGCAAGGAAGAAGCCACTGCTCCAAAACCACCATAAAAAAGACAGACTACGGTTTGCAACTGCACATGGG
Source organism: Salmo salar (assembly GCF_965601325.2). Lineage (NCBI taxonomy): Eukaryota > Metazoa > Chordata > Actinopteri > Salmoniformes > Salmonidae > Salmo > Salmo salar. Next base: position 37,637,324 of record NC_138294.1, on the reverse strand, counting down.
GACAAAGATCGTACTTTTTGGAGAAATGTCCTCTGGTCTGATGAAACAAAAATAGAACTGTTTGGCCATCATTATGTTTGGAGGAAAAAGGGGGAGGCTTGCAAGCCGAAGAACACCATCTTAACCGTGAAGCATGGGGTGGCAGCATTATGTTGTGGGGGTGCTTTGCTTCAGGAGGGACTGGTGCACTTCACAAAATAGATTGCATCATGTGGAAGAAAACTTTTGAAGCAACATCTCAAGACATCAGTAAGGAAGTTAAAGCTTGGTTGCAAATGTGTCTTCCAAATGGACAATGACCCCAAGCATACTTCCAAGGTTGTGGCAAAATAGCTTAAGGACAACAAAGTCAGGCTATTGGAGTGGCCATCACAAAGCCCTGACCTCAATTTCATAGAAAATTTGTGGGCAGAACTGAAAAAGAGTGTGAGAGCAAGGAGGCCTACAAACCTGACTCAGTTATACCAGCTCAGTCAGGAGGAATGGGCCAAAATTCACCCAACTTATTGTGGGAACCTTGTGGAAGGCTACCCAAAACATTTGACCCAAGTTAAACAATGTAAAGGCAATGCTACCAAATACTAATTGAGTGTATGTAAACTTCTGACCTACTGGGAATGTGATGAAAGAAATAAAAGCTGAAATAAATAATTCTCTCTACTATTATTCTGACATTTCACATTCTAAAGTGGTGATCCTAACTGACCTAAGACAGGGAATTTTTACTAGGATTAAATGTCAGGAATTGTGAAAAAGTTGAAGGTGTATGTAAACTTCCGACTTCAAGTGTATATACTGTATTCTATCCTACTGTATTTTATTAAATTTCACTCCGGCATTGCTCGTTTGATTTGATATTGTATAATTTGCTGGTACGGAAATGCTAATGTCTCTCAGAGAAATATTGTTAGCTCTGATAGTAAAGTGCTAGGGGTCAAGCAGACAGGTCTGGAGGTCATTTATGATACGAGTCTTCCCAAAAGCCCACAAGGTACTGATGGACCACAGACATCTTCTTTATCAGGAGTTTGAGCTGCTCCTCTCAGCATGATGTTACAAGGATCCAGGGCACAAAAGAAATAGGGCCAAACGATCCTTTGTCCCAGCGGCAGTAAGGCTCCTGAATGTTTAAAACCAGAAGTAGGAACAACGAGCTGGCCTACAGCTAAGATTTTAGTTGACAGAGTTTTCTGTTGTGTATTATGTCTGTAGTGTACAGATGAATCATTGATCACTCAAGAACTCAGGATAATGGCGCCCGAGGGGTTGACTGCCGTTACCAGAACAGTGATTACTCACCCCGAACTGGAGATTTCGCTGCAAAGGATATCAAATCAAATCACATTTTATTGGTCACATACACATAGTTAGCAGATGTTAATGCGAGTGTAGCAAAATGCTTGTGCTTCTAGTTCCGACCCTGCAGTAATATCTAACAATTTCACAACAACTACCTTATACACACAAGTTTAAAGGAATGATTAAGAATATGTACATATAAATATAAGGATGAGTGATGATAGTCAAGTACAGTATATCAATATGAGATGAGTAATGTAGGGTATGTAAACATTATATCAAGTGGCATTGTTTAAGTGACTAGTGATACATTTGTTAGGTCCAATTCTTTATTATAAAAGTGGCTAGAGATTAAGTCTGTATGATGGCAGAAGCCACTCAATGTTAGTGATGGCTGTTAAACAGTCTGATGGCCTTGAGACAGAAGTTGTTTTTCAGTCTCTCGGTCCTAGCTTTGATGCACCTGTACTGACCTCGCCTTCTGGATGATAATGGGGTAAACAGGCAGTGGCTCGGGTGGTTGTTGTCCTTGATGATCTTTTTGGCCTTCCTGTGACATCGGGTGGTGTAGGTGTCCTGGAGGGAAGGTAGTTTGCCCCCGGTAATGCGTTGTATAGACCTCACTATCCTCTAGAGAGCCTTACGGTTGTAGGAGGAGGAGTTGTTGTACCAGGCGGTGATATACCCCGACAGGATGCTCTCGATTGTGCATCTGTAAAGGTTTGTGAGTGTTTTGGTGACAAGACAAATTTCTTCAGCCTCCTGAGGTTGAAGAGGCGCTGTTGCGCATTCTTCACCATGCTGTCTGTGTGGGTGGACCATTTCAGTTTGTCCGTGATGTGTACGCTGAGGAACTGAACACTTTCCACCTTCTCCACTACTGTCCCGTCGATGTGGATAGGGGGTGCTCCCTCTGCTGTTTCCTGAAGTCCACGATCATCTCCTTTGTTTTGTTGACGTTAAGTGTGAGGATATTTTCCTGACACCACACTCTGAGGGCCCTCACCTCCTCCCTGTAGGCCATCTCGTTGTTGTTGGTAATCAAGCCTACCACTGTAGTGTCATCTGCAAACTTGATGATTGAATTGGAGGCGTACATGGCCACGCAGTCATGGGTGAACAGGGAGTACAGAGGCATGGAAAGGACGAGCAGAGGTCATACTGGCTCACCTAGAAGAAGACAAGCAAGATGAGCTGAAGCAGCTGTTTGGCAAGTATCCGGCCCTCTTCAGTCAGAGGCCAGGAAGAACCAATGTCCTGGAACACATCATTCGTTTGAAGCCTGGCCAGAACCCTGTCCGCCAGCATCCTTACCGTGTGCCTGAGAGGCTGGTGGTAGCCCTCAAGGAAGAGGTCCACACCATGATAGAGATGGATGTTATCGAGCCATCGTCAAGTGAATGGAGCAGCCCTATTGTCATTGTCCCAAAGAAGGATGGCTCTTTGTGCATCTGCATGGACTTCCGTAAGGTGAATGCCATCTCCCAGTTTGATGCCTACCCCATGCCCCGCATTGACGACTTACTGGAGAGAATAGGTAGAGCTCATTACATCACCACATTGGATCTCTGCAAAGGGTACTGGCAGGTGCCCCTGGACGAACAATCCAAGGCCTAAACTGCGTTCCGGACGCCGATGGGCCTGTTCCAGTTCAAGGTCATGCCATTTGGCCTTCATGGGGCCCCTGTGACTTTCCAGAGGCTGATGGACAAGGTCCTCCAGGACTGTGACGACGTGGTGATCTACAGCCACTCCTGGGAGGAGCACATACAGCATCTTAGCAGAGTGTCTGGGGAAGATCCATGATGCAAGCCTCACGCTTAACCTCCTGAAGTGTGAGTGGGCGAAACAGGAGACAAAGTACCTGGGTTACCAGCTGGGTAAGGGTGAAGTCCGGCCTCAGGTGGACAAAGTGGAGTCCATCAGGAACAGCCCTCAACCCAGAACCAAGACACAGGTGAAGTCCTTCCTAGGTCTGGCAGGGTGGTACCGGAGATTCATTCCGCAGTTTTCGACCATCGCGTCCCTCTGACCAACCTCACTTCAAAGGTGGCCAGCAACCCTGTGAAGTGGACTGAGGAGTGTGAGGAAGCCTTCATGATACTGAAAAAACGACTGTGCTCATTCCCTGTTCTCCAGACCCCTGATTTTCAGAAGAGGTTTCTCGTGCAGGTGGACGCTTCGGCTGTGGGAATTGGAGCTTTACTGGCCCAAGGGGAGCCAGGAGAAGAGCTTCCTGTGCTGTACCTGAGTCGGAAGCTGTTGCCCAGGGAAACCAGGTATTCGACAATCGAGAAGGAGTGCCTGGCTATAAAGTGGACCCTAGATAGCCTCCGTTATTACCTTCTTGGGAGGGAATTTGACCTGCACACAGACCACAGAGCACTGACCTGGATCCAGACCATGAAGGACCGGTATTCTCATGTGACCAGGTGGTATCTGGAGCTCCAGCCCTTCAGGTTCTGTGTCCGTCACAAGGCAGGAAAAGAAAACGTCATGGCGGACTACCTATCCAGGCTCCCGAACCTGGTCGCTTCAGGAAAGGAGGAAGGTAATGTAGAAGTCAGTCACTGGCCGTGGGCAGAATTTGGTACTTTAACGCACGCACACATTCATCACTCCTCCCTGCTCCGTTATCAGATAAGTTAACAATGTGGGTCAACACGCAAGTTAAGTTCTCTATCTTAGTACATACATTTCACACTTACGTCAGTAACCGGTTATGGTATAAAGAAATAAACAGACAAGTGTTCATATTTAATATAAGCAATATTTATTATACATAGATGTTATGGATGAGCGTGTTGTTTGTTTGTTCTGTTCCTCTCTCTCTCCATCTCTGTAGCTTCCGGGTATGCTGGATAAGGACCCGAGCTAAGGGAATTGGGCTTACTTTGTAGTGCCTGTCTGGAATGGCTCATTAATGCACATTTTACATTTTACATTTTAGTCATTTAGCAGACGCTCTTATCCAGAGCGACTTACAGTAGTGAATGCATACATTACATAGATTTATTGGCTCTCTTGTTGAAAAACGCCCCGAAGATTTATGTTATACAACGTTTGACATGTTTGAACGAACCTAAATGGGAAAAAAATGCATTTTCTCGAAATGGCTGTCCCGTGGCCGACGGAAGTTTTGGAGCAGCCTTCAGACGCGCTAACAAGAACAAGCTCTTGGAACATAAAGGAGTATTTTTTTCGAACGAAAATACATTTGTTGTGGACCTGGGATTCCTGGAAGTGCTTTCTGATGAAGACAACCAAAGGTAAGGGATTATTGACAATAGTATACAAGACTAGATGTGATATGCGATTGTTCCAAGATGGCGCTGACCTGTAACGTTAGCCTATTTTTCAGAGTATCGCATCCCCTTTCATCGCAAAGTATGATTACCCAGTAAAGTTAATTTTAAATCTGGCATTACAGGTGCTTTCAAGAGATATTCATCTATAAATCTTAGAATGACAATATTACATTTTAAAAATGTTTTCGAATAGTAATTTAGTAAATTGTAGCTCTGTTTCATCGGATGCATTTGAGGGAAAATAGTTAGTCAACGTTACGCACCGATGTAAAATGCTGTTTTTATATATAAATATGAACTTTATCGAACAAAAGAATGCATGTATTGTGTAACATGATGTCCTAGGTGTGTCATCTGATGAAGATTGTCAAAGGTTAGTGCTGCATTTAGCTGTTTTTTGGTTATTTGTGATGAATGTGGTTGGTCGGAAAATGGCTATGTGGCTACTTTTACGATATACTCCTCTAACATAATCTAATGTTTTGCTTTTGCTGTAAAGCCTTTTTGAAATCGGACAACGTGGTTTGATTCAGGAGCGGTGTATCTATAAAATGATATACTTAAAAAAAAAAAAAAAAAAAATATTATTATAAAATTTTGTTATGCTAATGGCGATATGATATTTCGCTGGATGTCCGTCCACGGGACGGAGGCCGCACAGGGGTTAACCTGTTAGGGCTAGGGGGCAGTATTGACACGGCTGGATAAAAAACGTACCCGATTTAATCTGGTTACTACTCCTGTCCAGTAACTAGAATATGCATATAATTATTGGCTTTGGATAGAAAACACCCTAAAGTTTCTAAAACTGTTTGAATGGTGTCTGTGAGTATAACAGAACTCAAATGGCAGGTCAAAACCTGAGAAGATTCTGTACAGGAAGTAACCTGTCTGACCATTTCTTGAACTTCTTTGCCATCTCTATCAATTACAAAGGATCTCTGCTATAACGTGACACTTCCTACGTCTCACATGGTCTCTCAGAAGGCGGCAAAAAGCTGAATCGTGGCTTTGCAGGCTCTGGCTGAAACAAAGTAGCCCGTTTGGGTAGTGGCTGGTCACAGTACTGTGAGACTCAGGCTCGTGCCCGCGTCGACCGAAAGCTTTCTTTTCCTTTGTCTGTTTACCTAAAAGGATATTCCCGGTCGGAATATTATCGCTTTTTTACGAGAAAAATGGCATAAAAATGGATTTTAAACAGCGGTTGACATGCTTCGAAGTACGGTAATGGAATATTTAGATTTTTTTTGTCACGAATTGCGCCATGCGCACGACCCTTATTTACCATTCGGATAGTGTCTGGAACGCACAAACAAAACGCCGCTATTCGGATATAACGATGGATTATTTTGGACCAAACCAACATTTGTTATTGAAGTAGCAGTCCTGGGAGTGCATTCTGACGAAGACAACAAAAGGTAATCAAACTTTTGTAATAGTAAATCGGATTTTGGTGAAGGCTAAACTTGCCGGGTGTCTAAATAGCTAGCCCGTGATGGCTGGGCTATGTACTTAGAATATTGCAATATGTGCTTTCACCAAAAAGCTATTTTAAAATCGGACATATCGAGTGCATAGAGGAGTTCTGTATCTATAATTCTTAAAATAATTGTTATGCTTTTTGTGAACGTTTATCGTGAGTAATTTAGTAAATTGTTAGTAAATTCCCCGGAAGTTTGCGGGGGGTATGCTAGTTCTGAACGTCACATGCCAATGTAAAAAGCTGTTTTTTGATATAAAAATGAACTTGATTGAACAAAACATGCATGTATTGTATAACATAATGTCCTAGGGTTGTCATCTGATGAAGATCATCAAAGGTTAGTGCTGCATTTAGCTGTGGTTTGGGTTTTTGTGACATTATATGCTAGCTTGAAAAATGGGTGGGTACTCTGCTGACATAATCTAATGTTTTGCTTTCGTTGTAAAGCCTTTTTGAAATCGGACAGTGTGGTTAGATTAACGAGAGTCTTCGAGGGCCGTCGAGGTGTCTGCTTGGGGGGGATATACACGGCTGTGATTATAATCGAAGAGAATTCTCTTGGTAGATAATGCGGTTGGCATTTGATCGTAAGGAATTCTAGGTCAGGTGAACAAAAGGACTTGAGTTTCTGTATGTTGTTATGATCACACCACGACTCGTTAATCATAAGGCATACACGCCCGCCCTTCTTCTTACCAGAGAGATGTTTGTTTCTGTTGGCATGATGCGTGAAGAAATCGGGTGGCTGTACCGACTCTGATAACATATCCCTAGTGAGCCATGTTTCCGTGAAACAAAGAATGTTATAATCTTTGTTGTCTCTCTGGAAGGCAACCCTTGCTCGAATTTCATCTACTTTGTTGTCAAGAGACTGGACATTGGCAAGTAGTATACTCGGGAGCGTTGGGCGGTGAGCCCGTCTACTGAGCCTAACCAGAAGACCGCTCTGTCTGCCCCTTCTGCGGCTCCGTTGTTTTGGGTCGCCTACTGGGATCCGATCCATCCTCTGTTTGGTGGTCCAAACAGAGGATCCGCTTCGGGAAAGTCGTATTCCTGGTCTTAATGTTGGTAAGTTGATGTTGCTCTTATATTCAATAGTTCCTTCCGGCTTTATGTGATAAGACTAAAGATTTCCTGGGGTAACATTGAAAGAAATAATATGTAAAAAAAAAAAAATATTGCATAGTTTCCTAAGAACGCGAAGCGAGGCGTCCATCTCTGTCGGCACCAAACACGAAAACACCGCATTCACCGAGACCAGGCCCAAACACGGATATACTGCTTCACCAAGACCAGGCCCAAATCCCCATCATTCGCGTGAAGAAAAGACTGAAATACATGGGCCGGAATTCGAGGTTCCTTGTGAGAATTCATCGGTGAGTGGGTTACCCGCCTCTACCATCCATTCTATTGGCCAATGTGCAATCACTGGAGAATAAACTGAAGGATCTTTGTTCGAGACTATCCTACTAACAGGACATTAAAAACTGTATGTTTCACCGAGTCGTGGCTAAACGACGACACGGATAATATAAAGTTGGCTGGGTTTTCTGTACATCGGCAGGACAGAACAGCTATGATTGGTAAGACGAGGGGCTGGGGTGTGTCTATTTGTCAATAACAGCTGGTGTTCAATGTCTAATATTAAGGAAGTCTCGAGGCATTGCTCGCCTGAGGTAGAGTACCTCAGTCCCGTGTGGCTCAGTTGGTAGAGCATGGTGTTTGCAACGCCAGGGTTGTGGGTTTGTTTCCCACGGGGGACCAGTACAGAGAAAGAAACGTAAGAAATGTATGCATTCACTACTGTAAGTCGCTCTGGGATAAGAGCGTCTGCTAAATGACTAAAATGTAAAATAATACGCTGTAGACCACACAATATACCAAGATAGTTTTCATCTATATTTTTCGTAGCTGTCTGTTTACCACCACAAACCGATGTTGGCTCTAAGACAGCACTCAACGAGCTGTTTAAGGCCATAAGCAAACAAGAAATGCAAAGGCGGCGCTCCTAGTGGCCGGGGACTTTAATGCAGGCAAACTTAAATCAGTTTTACCTCAATTCTACCAGAATGTCACATGTGCAACCAGAGGAAAAACATCTCTAGACCACCTTTACTGCACACAGAGACACATACAAAACTCTCCATCGTCCTCCATTTGGCTAATCTGACCATAATTCTATCTTCCTGATTCCTGCTTACAAGCAAAACCGATGCTGGCACTAAGACTACAGGCAACATCCACACTGAGCTAGAGGTTAGAGCTGCTGCATTCAAGGAGCGGGACACTAATCCGGATGATTATAAGAAATCCTGCTATGCCCTCAGACGAACCATGAAACAAGCAAAGTATCAATACAGGACAAAGATTTGAATCCCACTATTAACCTCTATGGGCTAGATGGGACGCTTGCGTCCCACCTACTCAACAGCCAGTGTAATCCCGTGGCGCGTTATTCAAATACCTAAAAAATGCAAAAACGTCAATTTTTCAAACATATGACTATTTTACACCATTTTAAAGACAAGACTCTCGTTAATCTAACCACACTGTCCGATTTCAAAAAGGCTTTACAACGAAAGCAAAACATTAGATTATGTCAGCAGAGTACCCAGCCAGAAATAATCAGACACCCATTTTTCAAGCTAGCATATAATGTCACAAAAAACAAAACCACAGCTAAATGCAGCACTAACCTTTGATGATCTTCATCAGATGACAACCCTAGGACATTATGTTATACAATACATGCATGTTTTGTTCAATCAAGTTCATATTTATATCAAAAAACAGCTTTTTACATTAGCATGTGACTAGCATTCCCCCCGAACACTGCCGGTGAATTTACTAAATTACTCACGATAAACGTTCACAAAAAACATAACAATTATTTTAAGAATTATAGATACAGAACTCCTCTATGCACTCGATATGTCCTCTATGCACTCGATATTCTCAGTAGATAGCCCGGCATCACAGGGCTAGCTATTTAGACACCCAGCAAGTTTAGCCTTCACCAAACTCCGATTTACTATTAGAAAAGTTTGATTACCTTTGGTGTTCTTCGTCAGAATGCACTCCCAGGATTGCTACTTCAATAACAAATGTTGGTTTGGTCCCAAATAATCCATTGTTATATCCAAACAGCGGCGTTTTGTTCGTGCGTTCAAGACACTACCCGAAAGGGTAAATAAGGCTGGCGAGCATGGCGCATTTCGTGACAAAAAATGTCTAAATATTCCATTACCGTACTTCGAAGCATGTCAACCGCTGTTTAAAATCAATTTTTATGCCATTTTTCTCGTAAAAAAGCGATACTATTCCGACCGGGAAAGCCTGTATACGTACAAAGAGAGAGAAAATAAATACATCTCGTGCACGAGCTTGAGTCTCAGAGTACTCTGACCAGCCACTATCCAAACGCGATAATGTGTTTCAGCCAGAGGCTGCCTCGATATCATTCAGCTTTTTCCCGGGTTCTGAGAGCCTATGGGAGCCGTAGGAAATGTCACTTTACTGCAAAGATCCTCAGTCTTCAATAAAAAGAGCCAAGATGAACAACAACTTGTCAGAGAGGGCGCTTCCTGTTTGGAATCTTCTCAGGTTTTTGCCTGCCATATGAGTTCTGTTATACTCACAGACACCATTCAAACAGTTTTAGAAACTTTAGGGTGTTTTCTATCCAAAGCCAATAATTATATGCATATTCTAGTTACTGGGCAGGAGTAGTAACCAGATTAAATCGGGTACATTTTTTATCCGGCCGTGCAAATACTGCCCCCTATCCCCAACAGGTTAAACCCACACTTGGACCACACAACCTCTCCACTGAATAGCAGGCTAGTGATTGATTTGTGATGCTTGCAGTTAGCCACCGATTCTTTCCAAACCATTCATTGTTAAATTTGTGATTTCCAACTTGTTGTGTAATGTTTATGTTCAATGGCCGGTGAGCCAGATATGTTTTATCTATAATTTCTCTTCATTATTTCTCATCATACTACAATGATTGAAAAGGATTTGCCATTAGATTGTTGACTTGATTCATGATGACTGCTAGCTAAAAAATGTAAATCCAATCAAAGCTACTGTAGATATAACGTGATTTAATGTAATTTTATCTGTGGCCAATGACCTTGAGCCTTCTTTAACCTGGGCACTTCTGATGTAACTCTATGGCAGCACCCAAAGGGCTTGAATTTTCTAGCTCTACCCATAGATTTTGCAGTGATGTAGTGTCCCCAGGAGTTACAGAATACTGAGCCAATCACGGCGCAACTAGAGAACAATACCAACCCCTACGATCCGTATTGTTCACTGGCTGCCCCACCAACACAGAAAGCACTGATCTAGGCTGACACACCTGCATTTCGGAGCTGCCTTACTCAAGAAAGCAAAAAAATGTATTTATTGTTTGCAAATGTATTAATGCCAAAATAACATGCAAAATGACAGGCCACCACTGGTTCTGTCTAATTTGAGTATAATGAAGTTTGTTTCTTTTGATGTTTTCTGTCCTCAGATACAGAGAGCTGTGAAAGCCTGTATGCAGATGAGGTCCCAAAACAATTGCTGACAATTGCCATGTAGGGCACTGCCTCGTGGGGGAATTCAAGTATGTGTGAAAGCTATCTGTGTCCTGCATAACTTCATGATAGACATGAGGACCAGGAGGGGACCTGCAGCTCGCCACCATCTGCCATAGGAGAGGTCTGCTGCTCTGCAGGATGTTCCAAAGATCGGGGCCAACAACACAGCTCGGGAGACAATCCGTATGCAGGAGATCTTCACCTCCTACTTCTTCTAAGAGGGTGCTGTTCCCTGGCAACACCATAGACTACACTATGCACAACTCTTTTAAGAGCCATCCACATTGCAATAAGAGTATTCTTCCATTTCCAAGCTATGTCAACTACAGTTATTCAATTTCCAGTTTCTCTCCCTTTGATTTCTACTTCTCAGGTGAGGGTGCTGTTCAGAATAAGGGGGATGTCTATACAAAAACAACAGGCGCTTAAGAGTCACCCATATTGAATGTAGAACAACTAGACACCCTACAACCCAAACCTACAGTACACACTCGTGTATCAATCTTATTGATGGATTGTGTTGTGCAGTAAGTAGGCTCCCCTGTATAACTGTGGCTCCTTCCACCTTCAAAGAATAGGCAAGAGGACCAACCATGGAGAATAATAAGACACTCAATTATTTATATTTATGCATCAACGCTATTTGTTTGTCCTTGTGTGCCTCGTCTGTTTTTCAGTATAAAGTACTCTGCAGCCACTCCGTGTGGGACACCAGGTGAGGCCACACACAAATATTCCTGTTGAACACTGTCTCTTTAACTACCTTATTTTTTCAATAAGTCTCTCTCCTTCACTTCATCTCTCTCCCCCTTCTCCCTAAATCCTCTAGGTTATATCAGCTGTGTCGGTGAACCCCTCCAGCTTGTGAACTGCCTGACACAGAGGGCACAGCATGATCAGAGGTGAAAGGTCACTTGGTCAGGTCAACAGGAAGTATTATTAAAGAGATGTTTACATTGAAATACAGATAGAGATGTAGTAGTCCCAGAGTTAATGATCCAAGGTCAGTTTTGCATTCAATTCCTGATGATTATGATGACTGACAGTGTTGGGATTAAAATAACACAAGGCTTAATCATGCTCTTTCTCTCATTTGCAGGTACTGTATGTTTTGATGTGAGAGAGGATGCCAACTCCCAGTCCTGTCATTGCCACCTCACGGGCCTACTGGGTGCCCAAGGCTGGTTAGGAAACACCGCTAGACACTTATGTAATTGTGTTGACCTGAGAGAATATGAAGTTTAGTAGCACTATAATTCATTCATCATATTCTATCTTCCCTGCTCCTCAGTTCTTAACTCTTCCCCTTTGTCTTTTACACTCTCACACCTCTCTCCCAAACTTCTTTCTTCCTGTGTTTTTATAATTCATACCAGATGTGCATTGAAGTACAGATTGAACTTGTATTTATATCATATTACAATTATAATGTATTATGCATGTACTTATAACACTTGGATATTGAACTTCTTTCATTAAAGCTTTTCAAATTCTCTACTGGTTGAAATTAAGTCTCATTTGATGACATGCTACACCTATCCTGTGTCCTCAGATGAAGGAAATTAGATATGGAGATGAACCTGTTTTAGAGTATTTACATGACACATAGGAAGTGTAGCGTAAGTTTTTTTTAATTCTGGTTCTCTATATATATGAATTACAAATCAGCCTTTAACTAGTTAAATAATGTGTTGTAGTTCATTGCAGAGTTACAATGTGTAACCATTAATGTCCCAGGACCAGGATTGGTAAACACTGTTGAAGTGCATAATTGTAATACATGCATGCAGACAGCATCTGTCACGATTCCGTAAGGCAGGAGGAAAAGGCAGAGTCAAACGCAGGAGACGTAGTCCAGTTGTGCCGTAGGACGGTATATTTATTGCACCGAAAAAAACACTCGGCGTAACAAAAGGGCATAGGGTGTGCCCAGAGACCACACGGGAACACAGTTAACCCCGAGAAAACAAAGATACGCACGGGGCGCAGCCCGGCAAATATAACATTCCTCTAGCGAGAATCCGCTGGGGAAAAATGTGCAAAAACCACAGACCGTTCACAGACCTGCCCGCTGGCGAATAAACAATCCCGCACAAAACACAAACCAAAAGGAACAAACTAAATACCCCCCCTACTAATTACAGAAACGGAAACAGGTGCGGACTTAAACAGACAAAACACAACGAACACAGAACATAGATCGGTGGCAGCTAGTAGACCGGCGACGACGACCGCCGAGCGCCGCCCGGCCGAGGAGGGGTTTGAGTTTGAGTTTATTTTATTTTTACAGGGACAGTGCACATTAATCAACGTTTCAGTAAAAGTGCCGGTTTTAGCCAGCCGGCTAATTTTCAACCGCAGTCCCCGAGGGGTCATCATTTTCTGTGGATACTGTGACAGCATCATTCACAGACTGGAGTTTGATACTCCTGATATTGGATACGACTGAAAAATAATGTCTCACGGGCATTCATACTGAACCACACCTTTATTTGTCAAGGTAGAGTATATGATCAGTGAATATATTAAATGTACAGGCTACAATGTGGTGAACTCATGCTTGGTAATAACTACATGTATGTACGACTTGCATCCTTGGCACAATAATATTATATTCTATTCAATCCATAGGCTTCATTGATTCTATTCAGACTGTGTTGATGTCAATACAATCGGCTATGATAGCTGAGGTTCATAGCTAGCTAGCTAATATTGACACGATAATAATGACATGTAACAGTCGTGTGTAACAGTTATTTTCTGCAATTCTACTGTCAGACTGATGGATCTTACATGGACCTACCTGTAGTAAGTGGACCTACTGTCAGACTGATGGATCTTACATGGATGCTCCTGTACTAAGTGGACCTGCTGTCTGACTGATGGATCTTGCATGGATGTACCTGTGGACATACTGTCAGGGCTGGTGCTTCTGATGGTCCTGGCATGGTTTCGAGGCCTGTTCAGAAATCTGTGCTCATGAATGTGCGGCGTCAAAGGACACTTTGATAATGAATAAAGTGGACTTCATAGCTTTTATTGGTAAGGTTATCAATATGACTCAGGTTGTGGAAAGCTGAAATGCCAGGTTGAAGGTTATTGTGGAGATGGCAAAATAGATATTGGGGGTAACAGATGTTACTGTTGAAATGGTTGTTGACATGCTGAACAAACCTAAGGGTGGAGTGTTTCAGCATGATATAGATAAAGTTAAATGGGGTTGGAGGTTTGGAGGAGGGTGTGGAAGAAGTTAGGGATTTATTTGGTCTAGAATTTGTTCATGGTAGTACAGAATTGGGCAGACCATGATTGATCGTACATTCCAGCACAGTAGGTGGCGGAGTGCACTTAAACGATTGTTTACGGACCGCCATGATATCATAGAAGAATAATTATTATTATCATTATTATTAATATTATTCATTTCAACCGGGCGTGCGCACTGCGCTGTCACCGCCTGCGAAGCAACACAAACCCCAACCCGTGCGCGTACTGAAAACAAGATTGATCCTGCCTGGTGATAGGACATATCCCAGCAAAAACATAACATTGTATCGCCTATTTAGATCACAGAACACGGACTTTGAGACAGATCATACATAGAAGGGTGAGTTGAGTTGATTTTATTATCTTGATAAAACGAAGCGGTAATGATGACGATGTGGCTGCAGTTGTTTTGCGCTTCCCGTCTGTCTCAAAATGGCGGAGGCAGTTACAGCAACAACACACGGTTGGGAAATTGATTATTGTAGCTAAATCATGACATTCTATCTTACTCTGATACCTTTATCCAATGATGTTTCGACGTGTAGTTTTAATCCATGACATTTGGAAACTTGGCTAGCATTCACATCGAGTTTGTTTACGTGGAACGTTAGCTTACTAAGATTTTAAACTTTAGTAGCTAACATAGCAAGTCAGCATAGCAATTAGCCACGGCTCAGTTGGTTCGACTTTAAATGGTCAGAATGCGGAATGATTGATTGAAATTACAGAACTATAGAATATAGTATAGGTTTATTACTTCTATTAGGTGACAATGTCATGTTTGGTGAGAGGACTTGGGCAAGACAAAATGCTAACGAACCGTTTCAATTTCGGTCTTACTAGCTAACGTAACAAGCTGCATTCGTCAACTAGCTAACTGGCTGGAAGGGCGTATGTTGGTCATTGCTGCAACCTTCGATAGCCAATTCCCTCCATGCTAGATCGTGTAGCTACCTACCGGTATATTGGCTAGTAAACCACCTATTTAAGTATCACCTTTGCCTTACTACCTGCGCCGATATTTAATCTAGCTAAGGTAAGGAGTTGTCTACTTGTGTAAACACTTTTGGAAAATGGCTAACTATAGTAATGTTAGCTAACTAGGGCGTTAACGTTAACTATGTAACGTTAGCGATCTTGCGTGCCATTTGAGTTAAATTAGTAACGTCACATTTCTGGTGTTGATTCCTCGAGCATATATACATGTCGATCAAGGCTTAAATGGGCTGAATGTTCAAAATAAATCACATCGTTCATGTGATGAAACAGCTTGTTTGCCACCAGAATGTAAGCTAAACAGGGTGGAGTTTTCGCATTATGGTGTTTGTTTTGGCTGGTGTTTATCATGAATAACGTTACACAGATAAAGTGGTCTCTGGTTGTCTAGTGGCTGCTCTACATCGGACATTCGCTGGGTTTATATCTACATTTCGGTTCAGATAGCCAGTTAGCTAGCTTAACGTTATAACGTTAGATTCACGATTTGTGTTGTCAACAGTTAGCAAGCCAGAAGGGTATTTTCATGAGCCTTTATGGCAAAGACAACGTAGTTTGAGCTAGCTAGCTAACGTTAGCTGTCACTGGAGGGGACTCATAGAAAATAAAAAGTAACGTTAATGGCGTATTTCTGTAAGCAGAGGCCAATGTGAAAATGAATGGCGTATAAGGTCTGTGGTAAACGCATGCTTAGATCTTATACACATTGTTCTGAGATGCTCTTAAGCAGCTAATGTCACATTTTTTAAATTATGTAATCGGAACAAGCACATTACGTTTTAGTAATTTAGCAGACGCTCTTATCTACCTGCCGCATATAAAGGCGTCATAATTCATAAAGGTCATATTAACTGACTCGTAACTTCTCAGAACAAACCATATAAGATCTTCTAAGCCTGGGTTAACCTTAGACCCTATTTTTGGTGTTTATCCCCAAACCCCCATAGGAATGGCTGAATGAACCAGAGGTAACTCATTTCTGTTTTTTAGGACTACAAGCTGGCGAGCTCTATTAGCCGAGTTTTGTTTTGCATGGCCCACCCGGTGGGTGGAGATTACCCTTGAGGACCAATTGAATTGTCTAAAATGCATTATTAACTGGGTAGTTTGAGCCCTGGAT
Source organism: Salmo salar (assembly GCF_965601325.2). NCBI lineage: Eukaryota > Metazoa > Chordata > Actinopteri > Salmoniformes > Salmonidae > Salmo > Salmo salar. The sequence goes on along the minus strand of NC_138294.1, from coordinate 37,621,262 downwards.
GCTGATTGTCTGACTGCCGTGGTATACCATGGGTATGACAAAAATATATTTTTACTGCTGTAATTACATTGGTAACCAGTTTATAATAGCAATAAGGCACCTCAGGGGTTTGTGGTATATGACATATATACCACGGCTAAGGGCTGTGTCCAGGCACTCCACTATGTGTCGTGGCTAAGAACAGCACTTAGCCGTGGTATATTGGCCATATACCACACCCCCTCGTGCTTTATTGCTTAATTAACTCAGCAAACCTGGGGCACCGGGCCATGCAAAACGAACTCTCCCAATGCTGTCTTGACACAGCTGTTTGTGATGTGGGCTGACATTACCTAGTAAATAATCTCCCGTTGAATCCACTAACAATTCAACGTTTTGTTTTTTACCAACCATCAAGGTACATCTGATCTGAATTCTAGGTCATTATTTGCGTTTAAGCAAGTAGGCAGCTGTCATCCATGATTTGAGTGAGGGTGGAACGAACAGCGAGCAACAGGACATTAAAAACAACAATTAATGAGCCGGTGCTAAACTTCACTGTTTTTGTCAGTCTGCTATTATTAGTGCATACAGTTGGGTCTGAAATTGACACGCTTAAAAAAGATGATCAAACATTATAATTTAAAATATTGAGCTATTATTTTATACTAATACAAATGCTCAGAGAATGAGATTTTGTTTAACTAATACTTTTTTTATTTTCTCAAAGGTAGGTGTCAAAATGATTGACAACCATGTTTTAACACCTTTCAATACCTCATCTTGTGAGGATAATGACACACAAAACATTTTAGAAAAAGGCTCTGAGTTGGAGAACACATTGGGAGAGAGCTAAAACCATTCCTCCATACAGAATCCTTCCAGATCCTTGATATCATTCATCTGCACTTATGGACTGACCTCTTCATGTCTGGAGACTGAGATGGCCATTTGCAAAAATATAGATTTTGTGGCCAATTAATTTCTTTGTGGATTTTGATGTGTGCTTGGGGTTGTTGTCTTGCTGGAAGATCCACTTGTGGCCAAGTTTCAGCCACCTGGCAGAGGCAAACGTGTGTGTGTGTGTGTGTGTGTGTGTGTGTGTGTGTGTATATATACATACACATATATATGTGTATGTGTATATATATATGTATGTGTGTGTATATATATATATATATATATATATATATATATATAATGTGTATATATATAATGTGTATATATATATATATATAATGTATGCATGTATGTGTATATGTATGCATGTATGTGTATATGTATGCATGTATGTGTATATGTATGCATGTATGTGTATATGTATGCATGTATGTGTATATGTATGCATGTATGTGTATATGTATGCATGTATGTGTATATGTATGCATGTATGTGTATATGTATGCATGTATGTGTATATGTATGTATGTATATATGTATGCATGTATGTATGTATGTATGCATGTATGTATGCATGTATGTATATATATATGTATGCATGTATGTATATATATATGCATGCATGTATGTATATATATATGCATGCATGTATGTATATATATATGCATGCATGTATATATATATGCATGCATGTATGTATATATATATGCATGCATGTATGTATATATATATGCATGCATGTATGTATATATATATGCATGCATGTATATATATATGCATGCATGCATGTATATATATGCATGCATGTATGTATATATATATGCATGCATGTATGTATATATATATGCATGCATGTATGTATATATATATGCATGCATGTATGTATATATGCATGTATGTATGTATATATGCATGCATGTATGTATATATATATGCATGCATGTATGTATATATATATGCATGCATGTATGTATATATATATGCATGCATGTATGTATATATATATGCATGCATGTATGTATATATATATATGCATGCATGTATGTATATATATATATGCATGCATGTATGTATATATATATATGCATGCATGTATGTATATATATATATGCATGCATGTATGTATATATATATGCATGCATGTATGTATATATATATATGCATGCATGTATGTATATATATATATATGCATGCATGTATGTATATATATATATGCATGCATGTATGTATATATATATATGCATGTATATATATATATGCATGTATATATATATATGCATGCATGTATGTATATATATATATGCATGCATGTATGTATATATATATATGCATGCATGTATGTATATATATATATGCATGCATGTATGTATATATATGCATGCATGTATATATATATATGCATGCATGCATGTATATATATATATGCATGCATGCATGTATATATATATATGCATGCATGCATGTATATATATATATATGCATGCATGCATGTATATATATATATATGCATGCATGCATGTATATATATATATGCATGCATGCATGTATATATATATATATGCATGCATGCATGTATATATATATATATGCATGCATGCATGTATATATATATATGCATGCATGCATGTATATATATATATGCATGCATGCATGTATATATATATATATGCATGCATGCATGTATATATATATATATGCATGCATGCATGTATATATATATATATATGCATGCATGCATGTATATATATATATATGCATGCATGCATGTATATATATATATGCATGCATGCATGTATATATATATATATGCATGCATGTATGTGTATATATATATATGCATGCATGTATGTGTATATATATATGCATGCATGTATGTGTATATATATATATGCATGCATGTATGTGTATATATATATATGCATGCATGTATGTATATATATGCATGCATGTATGTATATATATATATGTATGTATATATATATATGTATGTATATATATATATATATGCATGTATGTATATATATATATGCATGTATGTATATATATATATGCATGTATGTATATATATATATGCATGTATGTATATATATATATATGCATGTATGTATATATATATATGCATGTATGTATATATATATATGCATGTATGTATATATATATGCATGTATGTATATATATATATGCATGTATGTATATATATATATGCATGTATGTATATATATATATGCATGTATGTATATATATATATGCATGTATGTATATATATATATGCATGTATGTATATATATATGCATGTATGTATATATATATGCATGTATGTATATATATATGCATGTATGTATGTATATATGCATGTATGTATATATGCATGCATGCATGCATGTATGTATATATGCATGCATGCATGCATGTATGTATATATGCATGCATGCATGCATGTATGTATATATGCATGCATGCATGTATGTATATATGCATGCATGCATGCATATATATATGCATGCATGCATGTATGTATATGTATGTGTGTGTATGTATATATATATATGTGTATGTGTGTATATGTGTGTGTGTATATATATATGTATATATGTGTGTGTATATGTATGTGTATATGTATGTGTATATGCATGCGTATATATATATGCATGTATGTATGTATATATATGCATGTATGTGTATATATGTGTATATATGCATGTATATATATATATATATATATATATTATATATATATATATATATATATATATATATGCATATATATATGCATGTATATATATATATATATATATGCATGTATATATATATATATGCGTGTATATATATGCATGTATATATATATATATGCGTGTATATATGCATGTATATATATATATATGCGTGTATATATATGCATGTATATATATATATATGCGTGTATATATATGCATATATATTATATATATATATATATATATATATATATATATATATATATATATATATATATATATATATATATATATATATATATATATATATATATATATGCATATATATACACGCATATATATATATATACATGCATATATATACACGCATATATATATATATACATGCATATATATACACGCATATATATATATACATGCATATATATATATATATGCATATATATATACACGCATATATATATATATATATATATATATATATATATATATATATATATATATATATATATTATATATATATATATATGCATGTATATATACACATACATGCATATATATATATATACATGCATGCATACATATGTATATGTATATGTGGTATTTTTTAAATCTATGACGGTATTTTATGTTTTTGATTAATAAAAGTTCAACATTTGCTTTGAGTAGTGCATGACCCTAGGGTGGCAACACAGATATTCTAAATTATTTCAATGGGTCTTTCTTAGTTCTGATTTGTTTTATACTTTTCAGTTCAACTTCAACCTAAAACAATTTCCATCAATTTCTGCAGTTCCTGCAGTCATTTGAGATCATTTTCACACTGCCAAGATATGGGCAAAAATACTAGGCCTTATTTTTAACCAAATGTTGCAATTGCGATTTAGATCAAAACACTTGGGTGAACTTCTGGAATCATGGAAATAGAATGTTTATAATTCTATAGTTAGAATATAAATAATAGTGTGCACTTTGAATACAGTGTTTGACATGACAACGAATGAAAATGCCATGGATGAGTTATTGTGACAGGGTAGGAACCAATGTGATGTTCAGTGTTTCCTAGGAGACTCTATAATATTTGGCTACATTAAATCTTTATTCATATAGCCAACATTCGCCTATTCCTTTTTCATTTAGAAGATAGTGTTGCACAAAAACATGCTGATTTAAGCCTCCACCAGTACTGGTATCAGGCTGTATTAGCTTTGCTCTGACTCAGCTAACTAGCGATTAGCATTAGTGGCTAACACAATTTAGCTTAACTTGCTAAGAAAATACAAACTAGCTGTTTGAAACACAAACTAATATCGTAATTATGGAACACTTGTGGATTTATATTAAGATCAAAGTGGAAGCAACATTGTTGCATGTGCTGCATTGACCATGCAGACTGAACGAAAGTGTCTCGTGGTCTTGCAACAACAAATGCGCTCGTTGAGTGAGCGAGAGAGAGTACTCAAGTAGCGGAGTAAACTATAAAAATGTATCACATTTAACAAACCAAACAAAACCCAAACCCGTCCGTGCATAAATACCACTATATAGTACAATACGGTACACCGCCCAGCCCGGTATACCGTGTTTTCCCACAAATTGCATTTTGGTAAATGTTTGAACATGTTTATTTAGCTGCTTCATTACAGCAGTTGCATGTTCAATAATGGGCTATAGACTTTACTGTAAGACAAAGGGTGTGCTATTGTTGCATGTTTTCATTAAGCTCTTAATGAAAAATGTCAGTTACTTGTACAAGCATGCATAGTATTTTCTGTTGGTCACGTAATTTTGTTTGGACATTTTTTTTTTTATACAATATGTGACGGGTGAATGAGGGTCAGTGAGTCGGCAGCAAAATCGGCCGAAATGTGCATACCTAATATCGGGATATTATTTTTCGCGATGTAGCGACAATATCGCGTTCAAAATGTTGAGCTAGTTGGCTGTACCTGCACCAAAGCTCCAGTGTTGTTATTTCGTAGCTTGTTCTCAGTCTTTTTAAATAGGGAGCCAATTTGTTTTCAGCACATATTTCCATGACTGATCAAAACTTGTTTTCTCATGACTCTAATTTCCCTCAGCAGAAGACATGATGAGCGATATGTTTGGAATATCGAAACTAGGGCTGCATGATTCATGAAATTGAGATATTGGTATGTGCAATATCCATATCGCAAGAGGCTGCGATTTTTCTCCTTTATTTGACGATCCGTAAATACAACAACTAGACTCCGGTACCCCCTCCAATGAGACACGCTAGACTGTTAATTCACTCTCTGCTTGGAATGCACATGCAGGCCAATCACAAGCTTCCCCGCTTAGAGCACGCAGTTAGGTGCTGGTGGGTGAGGAGAGAAAGTGCTTTACCAAAGACGGTACAATATGAGGTTTAGAAACTCTGTGGCTTTACCTCCGAGTGTGTGTTGGAAACATGAGTGCTGTTAGTACTAACGACAGTGTGGTATATGGTGCCAAATAAGGGTGCCTCTTCAGTGGTATGGCAGTATTTTGGCTCCAGGCAAACCAATAACAACCAAATGCAAGTTGTGTTAAAAGTACCTCAGATTTGTGGCGATGACAATAGGCAACACAACAAATTGATTCAATCATTTGAAGAATGGTGAAAAAAAATGCCCAACAGCAGCAAAGCCCCTCAGCCACAACCAGCCACCTACGTCAAACAGGCATTGATTGCCGATGTGTTTTCAAGTATAATACCCTACCTAAAACATCCCGCAGACACATCAGAGGCTATCACATAGCCAAATACATGGTCCCTATTTACAGTTGCAAAGACAGCTTCAAGAATATGATAAACAAGCTGGACAGGAGATACAAGATTCCATCTTGCACATATTTCTCCCAAGTCGCCATCCCAACACTGTATAACAAAATTAAGGGAGAAGTTTAAACATGTCGCGTTGAATGACTTGACCAGACTCCAATGTTTTGGACACAGGCTGCACCTTGTAATCGGTAGGCTACGTGTTGCATGTTTTTAAGGCATTTTGATATTCAATTTGAATGATTGAGCCTACTTATGCATATTTACACAATCATAAGGCTATGGCTGCCTAAATAAATAAATAACTTAAGTTATTTAAGAACTCATAATGGTAAAATAGTAAATAGGAACTCTTTATTCATTAATAAGTGCGGTGCTTATACCATACTATATTTTGATAAATCTTGAAGTTCCCACATATGCTGACCACTTGTTGGTTGTATAGCCTACCTGGTTGGCATGAAAATGAACCACGGGAAAAGCATCCTCCATTTGCTATTTAAGTGCGTAGATGACGTATTTTTTTCCCGCTGCCCCTGTTTGGAGACAGCTGCATCAAAACAAATTTCACACATGTATATTATTATTTAGTATATGTAAAGACGAGATTAAATCAAGAATAGTCTGATGGGTGACAATATTAGCCTATATTATCACTTATGGATGATGCCCAGCATAAGAAACAATGACTTTTTTGTGAGACTTTTTCGACTAATAGTCGCACACCTCATGTATCCTAGTCCATATGTTTTGATAAGGTTTGTATCGCAATTTAAGTGGCCAAATAACTTCTTTAAAATGAAGCACATTAATCCGCTTTACATGGGTTGTAGAGCTTAATTAGCATACATAAGCAGCGCGTGAGTTTCACGTTTGGGGAAGATAATTTTCACCGTAAAAATTAACCTTTATAATAAAAGCATTACATGCATAATCGCATTTGGGTCACTTTTGATAATGGTGTTTTCTTGCTAATGGAACATTCACGCTTATAGCTTACTGCCATGTGCGCATTGCTGTGCTTATAATGTGAGGAAATAGCCTAATAGTTTAACAACATTTTAAGCTAAATGTTCTGATCTGTTGTGTGAGCCACATTGTGTAAAAAATGTTTGTTTTTTTATGCTAGTATTTGTATTAATTTGGCATCTATCGCATCCCACAACTGTCCCAGACTATGTGTGGAATATTATTTTTAGCATAGAATAGTTCAACTTTTGTACTATGGGGGATAGTAGATTAACATAGCCAGTTGTTGTTTGCTGATGAAAAGTGAATGTGGACAGTTCTCCCAATATCTTCAATATGCATCTCGGAATTGGTTAAGGTTGCGTCCCCGATGTGTCTGTCTTCATTTGTAGCCTGTGAGAAAGACTCGATCAGGTGATGGAGAGCTATATGAGTGAGTTGCTCCGGCACGTGCAGCGCTCAGGGAAAAGGGCACAACGCAGCACTCCGGGCCAAGGGCACAATTGCCACCTGACGCAAAAGGCATGGATTTTTTTAGGGTGCATTACTGCCACACAGAGGGGATGCCGCCATGCAATTGCTTGTCAAATTGTGAGTGAGAAACTTATAAAGTGTGTACGCCCTGCGCAAACAACAGCAGAGCTCATGCCTTTCAAGCTACTTTTTTCAAATCATCATTAGTTGCATCATGCAGCCTTACAATGTATTAAAAATCAAAACATGTAGAACAACTCAAGTTACATTAACTCTAAATTAAGCATATAGGAGTACCTATTTCTTCGTTAACCGCTCAACACAGAATAGCCGCATGTGCACACTCCCTCAAATCATTTGGAGAAAATATTTATATTTTATTCAGCTTTGTTCAATTGTATTCTTCATACTATAAAATAATGCCACAGAATTCAAAGGAAATCTTACCTGCTAGATGTGTAGCCCACAGCCATTTGGCATAGCCAGATCAGGACCTAACATAAGGGGCGGCAGGTAGCCTAGTGGTTAGAGCGTTAAACCAGTAACAGATGAAATCCCCGAGCTGACAAGGTAAAAATCTGTCGTTCTTAACTGATTTGCCTAGTTAAATAATGTTTTTTTTGTTTTTACTCAGACTATGCTATTCTGTTCTATTCTTCTGAAAAGACTACATATTCTTCATATCATGTTTCTTTAGACCTGTCTAAAATAAATAATGGATTTATTGTGAAGGTTTAGGCTATATTACATGGATTTATTAGACTTTGGAACATTTTAAAAAGGTCTGCATCATTGGCTTGTAGGCTATACGTTGAAGCCAGGAGATGCTAAATGTGTATGTTAATTAACAGTCAATTACCGTGAGACCGACCCGTTATTTGCTTGACAATCACCATCTGATGAAATGATTGCCACATCCCTAAACGGGGCACAATTTGAGCGAGTTCCTTCCTACAAATATCCTGGTATTTGGCTTGCTACCAAACTGTAATTTAAAGAACATGTCACTGAGCTGGTGAAGAAGTTGAAGTTCAAGGTTTGTTTCTTTTACAGAAACCAAGCATGTCTGAATTTTCTTAATAGGAAATACATTGTCAAGGCCATTTATGTCTATTTTAGAAAATGGGGATATTATCTACACTACATATACAAAAGTATGAGGACACCCCTTCAAATGACTGAATTCTGCTATTTCAGCCACACCCTTTCCTGTCAGGTGTATAAAATCGAGCACACAGCCATGCAATCTCCTTAGACAAACATTGGCAGTAGAATGACCTTACTGGGGAGTTCATTGACTTTCAACATGGCACCGTGTCAAATCAGGTTTTATTTGTCTCATGCATCGAATACCACAGGTGTAGACCTTACTGTCATAGGATGCCACCTTTCCAACAAGTCACTTTGTTAAATGTATGCACTTCTAGAGCTGTCCCAGTCAAGTGCAAGTACTGTTATTGCTCTAGGAGCAAGAACAGCTCAGCCTCAAAGTGGTAGGCCACACAAGCTCACAGAACGGGACCGCCGATTTCTGAAGCTCGCAGCACGTATAAAATTGTCTGTCCTAGGCTGCAACACTCAGTACCAAGTTCATAACTGCTTCTGGAAGTAACGGCAGTACAAGAACTGTTTGTTAGGAGCTTCATGAAATGGGTTTCCATGGCCGACCAGCCGCACACAAGCCTAAGATCACAATGCGCAATGCCAAGCGTCGGCTGGAGTGGTGTAAAGCTCACTGCCATTGGACTCTGGAGCAGTGGAAACGCATTCTCTGGAGTGATGAATCACGCTTCCACATCTGGCAGTCCGATGGACGAATCTGGGTTTGGCGGATGCCAGGAGAACGCTACCTGCTCCAATGCATAGTCCCAACTGTGAAGTTTTGTGAAGCAGGAATAATGGTCTGGGGCTGTTTTTGATGGTTTGGGCTAGGCCCCTTAACTCCAGTGAAGGGAAATCTTAATGCTGTGCTTACAACTTTGTGGCAACAGTTTGGGGAAGGCCTTTTCCTGTTTCTGCATAACAATGCCCCCATGCACAAAGCAAGGTCCATACAAACATGGTTTGTTAAGATCGGTGTGAAAGAACTTGACTAGCATGCACAGAGCCCTGACCTCAACCCTATTGAACACCTCACCGACTGCAAGCCAGGCCTAATTTCCCAACATCAGTCCCCGACTTTACTAATGCTCTTGTGGCTGAATGGAAGCAAGTCCCCACAGCAATGTTCCAACATCTAGTGCAACGCCTTCCCAGAAGAGTGGAGGATGTTATAGCAGCAAAGAGGGGACCAACTCCATATTAAGGCCCATGATTTTAGAATGAGATGTGTATCTGGCACAAGCTACATTCCTTGCCAAATGACAACCGTTTAATCACAAATTCTAAATCCAATGGTTGATTTGAAGTAGTAAAATGTGTTCCAACGAGCTGCAGTTTTGGAATCATTTCTTAGTCTATTTTCAGCTTAGGCTACTTTGCGAACTGCTTTTGTCATTCAGATTGGGTCAGCCTAGGCCAGTACATGAACAGTCAAATGCCCATCCCTTTGTGTGTGACCTAAATGTTGTCCAGTAATACTAGCCCTAGCTCCTCTCTAAGAACCCGGTGGTCTATACGGGCCTTGTGTGTCTGTGACTCTCTGGATGGTTTGGAGAGTTAGTCTCCTAGCTAAGTCTACTGTTGTATTACTTACTGTACGGTCTGGCTGTTGTGTATGATGTAGTTAACAGAATGAGAGATGAACAGGAGACAAGTAACTGGCTAAGACCTACCTTGAGATCTGTGGCGCATGCTACGTGAACTTTTGGTGCAAAACTGAAAGTTTGACTGGACAGTGACTGGACTGCATTAGTTATTCACATGTGTTCACTGATACAGTTCCTTCAGAAAGTATTCACACCACTCTTGAATTTTCCAAATTTGTAGTTGTTACAAAGTGGGATGAAAATGGATTTAATTGTAAAAAAAAATGATCAGCGATCTACACAAAATACTCCAATGTAAAAAATATGTTTTAAATATGTCCACAGTTTCGGCCCCCAATTAGGTTCTCTGGCAGGCTATTCCAGAGGCTGTGGGCATAATAACTAAATCATCTCACACTTTCTTTTTTTTGTTACATTTGTTCCCAGGTGTGGATAAAAACACCGGTGGGCTAGCACTGCTAGCATTAGCCTGCTCTGTTTTCACAATGGCTAGCAGCTAACTGCTACTTAACAGGAATCCTGGACACACTTGCAGTTCCAGCCATAAAGTCTCACTGTGTTGCAGAATCCGTACCAATACAAACTTTACCTATGATTAAAAATGCTGTTCATTGACTACAGCTCAGCATTTAACACCATAGTACCCTCCAAATTTGTCATTAAGCTCGAGACCCTGGGTCTCGACCCCGCCCTGTCCAACTGGGTCCTAGACTTTCTGATGGGCCGCCCCCAGGTGGTGAGGGTCGGAAACAACATCTCCACCCCGCTGATCCTCAACACAAGGGTGCGTTCTCAGCCCTCTCCTGTACTCCCTGTTCACCCATGACTGCTTGGCCATGCACGCCTCCAACTCAATCATCAAGTTTGCAGACGACACTACAGTGTTAGGCTTGATTACCAACAATGACGAGACGGCCTACAAGGAGGACGTGAGGGCCCTCGGAGTGTGGTGTCAGGAAAATAACCTCGCACTCAACGTCAAAAAAACAAAGGAGATGATCGTGGACTTCAGGAAACATCAGAGGGAGCACCCCCCTATTCACATCGAGGGGACAGTAGTGGTGGAAAGTTTTAAGTTCCTCTGCGTACACATCACGGACAAACTGAAATGGTCCACCCACACAGACAGCGTGGTGAAGAAGGCATAACAGCGCCTCTTCAACCTCAGGAGGCTGAAGAAATTTGTCTCGTCACCAAAAACACTCAACTTTTACAGATGCACATTCGAGAGCATCCTGTCGGGCTGTATCACCGCCTGATACGGCAACTGCTCCGCCCACAACTGTAAGGCTCTCCAGAGGGTAGTGAGGTCTGCACAACGCATCACCGGGTGCAAACTACCTGCCCTCCAGGACAACTACATCACCCGATGTCACAGGAAGGCCAAAAAGATCATCAAGGACAACAACTACCCGAGACACTGCCTGTTCACCCCGCTATCATCCAGAAGGCGAGGTCAGTACAGGTGCATCAAAGCTGGGACCGAGAGACTGAAAAACAGCTTCTATCTCAAGGCCATCAGACTGTTAAACAGCCATCACTGACATTGAGTGGCTGCTGCCAACATACTGACTCAAATCTCGAGCCACTTTAATAATTAATTATTGGATGTAATAGATGTATCACTAGTCACTTTCAACAATGCCACTTTATATAATGATTACATACCCTACATTACTCATCTCATATGTACAGTTGAAGTCGGAAGTTTACATACACTTTTGTTGGAAAAATGACTCCAACCTTTGTTTACAGACAGATTATTTCACTTATAATTCACTGTATCACAATTCCAGTGTGTCAGAAGTTTACATACACTAAGTTGACTGCCTTTAAACAGCTTGGAAAATTCCAGAAATTGATGTCATGTCATGGTTTAGAAGTGTAATTGACATCATTTGAGTCTATTGGAGTGTGCCTGTGGATGTATTTCAAGGCCTACCTTCAAACTCAGTGCCTCTTTGCTTGACATTATGGGAAAATAAAAATAAATCAGCCAAGACCTTTGTTCATCTGTACAAACAATAGTACGCAAGTATAAACCCCATGGGAACACGCAACCGTCATACCGCTCAGGAAGGAGACGCGTTCTGTCTCCTAGAGATGGACGTACTTTGGTGCAAAAAGTGCAAATCAATCCCAGAACAACAGCAAAGGACATTGTGAAGATGCTGGAGGAAACGGGTACAAAAGCATCTATATCCACAGTAAAACGAGTCCTATATCGACATAACCTGAAAGGCTGCTCAGCAAGGAAGAAGCCACTGCAACAAAACCGCCATAAAAAAGCCAGACTACGGTTTGCAACTGCACATGGGGACAAAGATTGTTATTTTTGGAGAAATGTCCTCTGGTCTGATGAAACAAAAATAGAACTGTTTGGCCATAATGACCATCATTATGTTAGGAGGATAAAGGGGGAGGCTTGCAAGCCGAAGAACACCATCCCAACCGTGAAGTATGGGGTGCAGCATCATGATGTGGATATATTGAAGCAACATCTCAAGACATCAGTCAGGAAGTTAAAGCTTGGTTGCAAATGGGTCTTCCAAATGGACAATGACCCCAAGCGTACTTCCAAGGTTGTGACAAAATGGCTTAAGGACAACGAAGTCAAGGTATTGGAGTGGCCATCACAAAGCCCTGACCTCAAGCCTATAGAAAATTTGTGTGCAGAACTGAAAAAGCGTGTGCGAGCAAGTAGACCTACAAACCTGACTCAGTTATACTAGTTCTGTCAGGAGGAATGGGCCAACATTCACCCAAGTTATTGTGGAAGGCTACCCGAAATGTTTGACCGAAGTTAAACAATTTAAAGGCAATGCTACCAAATACTAATTGAGTGTATGTAAACTTATGACCCACTGGGAATGTGATGAAAGATATAAAAGCTGAAATAAATCATTCTCTCTACTATTATTCTGACATTTCACATTCTTAAAATAAAGTGGTGATCCTAACTGACCTAAGACTGGGAATTTTTACTCCGATTAAATGTCAGGAATTGTGAAAAACTGAGTTGAAATGTATTTGGCTAAGGTGTATGTAAACTTCCGACTTCAACTGTAAACTCAGCAAAAAAAGAAACGTGTTTTTTCAGTAAACTTAACGTGTAAATATTTGTATCAACATAAGATTCAACAACTGAGACATAAACTGAACAAGTTCCACAGACATGTGACTAACAGAAATGGAATAATGGGTACCTGAACAAAGAGGGGGTCAAAAGTAACAGTCAGTATCTGGTGTGGCCACCAGCTGTATTAAGTACTGCAGTGCATCTCCTCCTCATGGACTGCACCAGATTTGCCAGTTCTTGCTGCGAGATGTTACCCCACTCTTCCACCAAGGCACCTGCAAGTTCCTGGACTTTTCTGGGGGGAATGGCCCTAGACCTCACCCTCCGATCCAACAGGTCCCAGACGTGCTCAATGGGATTGAGACCCGTGCTCTTCGCTGGCCATGGCAGAACATTGACATTCCTGTCTTGCACGAAATCAGGCACAGAACGAACATTGCTGCTGGTGGCATTGTCATGCTGGAGGGTCATGTCAGGATGAGCCTGCAGGAAGGGTACCACATGAGGGAGGAGGATGTCTTCCCTGTAACGCACTGTGTTGAGATTGCCTGCAATGACAACAAGCTCAGTCCGATGATGCTGTTACACACTGCCCCAGACCATGACGGACCCTCCACCTCCAATTCAATCCTGCTTCAGAGTACAGGCCTCGTTGTAACGCTCATTCCTTCAACAATAAACGTGAATCCGACCATCACCCCTGGTGAGACAAAACCGCGAATCGTTCAGTGAAGAGCACTTTTTGCCAGTCCGGTCTGGTCCAGCGGCGGTGGGTTTGTGCCCATAGGTGACGTTGTTGCCGGTGATGTCTGGTGAGGACCTGCCTTACAACAGGCCTACACGCCCTCAGTCCAGCCTCTCTCAGCCTATTGCGGACAGTCTGAACACTGATGGAGGGGTTGTGCGTTCCTGGTGTAACTCAGGCAGTTGTTGTTGACATCCTGTACCTGTCCCGCAGGTGTGATGTTCGGATGTACCGATCCTGTGCAGGTTTTTGTTTCACGTGGTCTGCCACTGCGAGGACGATCAGCTGTCCATCCTATCTCCCTGTAGCGCTGTCTTAGGTGTCTCACAGTACGGACATTTCTTGCAATTTATTGACCTATCCACATCTGCAGTTCTCATGCCTCCTTGCGGCATCCCTAAAGCACGTTCATGCAGATGAGCAGGGACCCTGGGCATCTTTCTTTTGGTGTTTTTCAGAGTCAGTAGAAAGGCCTCTTTAGTGTCCTAAGTTTTCAGAACTGTGACCTTAATTGCCTATCGTCTGTAAGCTGTTAGTGTCTTAACGACCGTTCCACAGGTGCATGTTCATTCATTGTTTATGGTTCATTGAACAAGCATGGGAAACCGTGTTTAAACCCTTGACAATGAAGTACTGTGAAGTTATTTGGATTTTTAGGAATTATCTTTGAAAGACAGGGTCTTGAAAAAGGGACGTTTCTTTTTTTGCCGAGTTTATATAGCACTATTAGCCTAAACCTTTTCCACACCTGTCAGTCCAGACTAAGAGGAGCAGTGAGCCTTGCCATTAGGCAGAATGGCAGATATCAGTCATTGTTTGTGTACCGTGTTCATTTCTTATCTGTAATTGTTTTTCCGTCAACAACAGTACATTTTTGTCTTTCTCTTCCACTCTCCCTCTACCTCTGTTTTGCTTTTCTCCCCCATGTTTTATGTCTGCCTCTCTCTCTCTCTCTCTCTCTGTGTGTCTCTCTGTGTGTCTCTCTGTGTCTCTCTCTCTCTGTGTGTCTCTCTCTCTCTGTGTGTCTGTCTGTCTTTTGTGGAATACCAGTTATAGTTTCTGAGGGTTGACGTCTGAACGACTGACCGAGGGACCTGAGAATCCCCCCTACACCATCTCACCCTGTCTCACCCGCCTCCCCCAGAGGGAGAGAGCAGCCACTACAGCCAACATGGTGCTGTCACAGAGACAACGAGACGAACTGTAAGTACACACACACACTAGTGATATGTGGGGGGCGGGGATCGATAGTTACATATCGCAATATTATTTTGGACGATATTACATTGATACTTTGACTCAAAGTATCGATTTGTAATGCTAGGTAGCATTAGCTAGCGATAGCTGGCTCTACATTTGCCAAAACGGCAATATTTTTCATCCTATGGTTTGTTCTAAATCTTTTTAAACAGTGCGGCAACATGTTTTCCGCACTTTTATTTCCTTGACTGCTCAAAACTAATTTTGTCATGCTCTTTTTTTTTCTCTGCAGCAGGAATATAGTGAGCAATATGTTTGGAACATCAAATCGCAATACATATCGTATACACATCATTTTGTGAGCTCCCTGGCAATTCCCAGCCCCAGTTTTTTGGTGTGTGTGTGTTAGGATGTTTTCACACTTGATCCCTTTCAGACTTTTTTTTTTTTACTTAGTGCGGTTTGCTTAATTTTTAGTGCAGTTTGAACACTCCAAAGGAACTCGGACCCCTCAAAAAACCTCTGTTCGCTTGGGGGGCTCTTTTGAGTTCTCTCTTTTGTGGCACCAATGTGAGGGTTGATGGCAGGGTAAAAGGTGTTGCAGTACTCTGGTAGCTGGTCTGGGAATTGTGACATGCGAGCTTGGGGAGCTTTGCATTAACATTGTCCTTAAAAAGGGAACCGGAGGTGGTCTCAGTTTGCTTCAGGGGCTCATTTGAGGGGTTTGAGTTCCATTTAAGCGAACCGCACTGAGTCATTAACCTGTTTAGGATAGGGGGCAGTATTGACACGGCTGGATAAAAAACGTACCCGATTTAATCTGGTTACCACTCCTACCCAGTAACTAGAATATGCATATACTTATTACACATGGATAGAAAACACCCTAAAGTTTCTAAAACTGTTTGAATGGTGTCTGTGAGTATAACAGAACTCATATGGCAGGCAAAAACCTGACAAGGTTTCAGGCAGGAAGTGGCCTGTCTGACAAGGTGTCGTTCTTCTTGTCTCTGTTTATTGAAGAGTGAGGATCTTAGCTGTCCCGTGACACTTCCTACGGCTGCCATAGGGTCTCAGAAGGCGGCAAAAAGCTGAATCGTGGCTTTGCAGGCTCTGGCTGAAACAAAGTAGCGCGTTTGGGTAGTGGCTGGTTACAGTACTGTGAGACTCAGGCGCGTGCCCGCGTCGACCGAAAGCTTTGTTTACTTTCCTCAGTTTAGCTAAATGGACATTCCCGGTTGGAATATTATCGCTTTTCTACGAGAAAAATGGCATAAAAATGGATTTTAAACAGCGGTTGACATGCTTCGAAGTACGGTAATGGAATATTGAGATTTTTTTTGTCACGAATTGCGCCATGCGCGCGACCCTGATTTACCATTTCAGATAGTGTCTGGGACGCACGAACAAAATGCCGCTATTCGGATATAACGATGGATTATTTTGGACCAAACCAACATTTGTTATTGAAGTAGCAGTCCTGGGAGTGCATTCTGACGAAGACAACAAAAGGTAATCAAACTTTTATAATAGTAAAGCTGATATTGGTGAGTGCTAAACTTGCCGGGTGTCTAAATAGCTAGCCCGTGATGCCTGGGCTATGTACTTAGAATATTGCAAAATGTGCTTTCACCAAAAAGCTATTTTAAAATCGGACATATCGAGTGCATAGAGGAGTTCTGTATCTATAATTCTTAAAATAATTGTTATGCTTTTTGTGAACGTTTATCGTGAGTAATTTAGTAAAATGTCAGCGAATGCTAGTTCTGAACGTCACATGCTAATGTAAAAAGCTGGTTTTTGATATAAATATGAACTTGATTGAACAAAACATGCATGTATTGTATAACATAATGTCCTAGGGTTGTCATCTGATGAAGATCATCAAAGGTGAGTGCTGCATTTAGCTGTCTTCTGGGTTTTGGTGACATTATATGCTAGCTTGAAAAATGGGTGTCTGATTATTTCTGGCTTGGTACTCTGCTGACATAATCTAATGTTTTGCTTTCGTTGTAAAGCCTTTTTGAAATCGGACAGTGTGGTTAGATTAACGAGAGTCTTGTCTTTAAATAGCTGTAAAATAGTCATATGTTTGAGAAATTGAAGTAATAGGATTTTTAAGGTTTTGAAAATCGCACCACAGGCTGCAAGTGGCTGTTACGTAGGTGGGACGAATTCGTCCCGCCTAGCCCATAGAGGTTAGAAATTAGCTGAAAGAGAACACGTGTGAAAACACCCTTAGATGAGCAATTATTTCACCTCCCTTACATGGGAAATTATTTCACGATTTAAATAATATCATTTGTTTTTCGGATATCCGGATAGTTGAAATTCAAAACTATTTGCTCTAGTCTCTTGACCAATCAGAATGATGCTTAAAAAGGCCACAACAGCAAACAATGCACACTTGTTTTTAGGGTAATATTCTGGTAGTTTTGGGTTAACAGTAGCCTACGCTAAAAACAGTGAAAAGTCTGATGTTCGCCATCATAAAACTGATTTCAGATGATTATTATTATTTTTTGAGTGTTTTTTTTTTGCCTTGATCTGTCAGGTCTTGTGGACCCTCGGTTGGTACGCGCCTGTAGGCTAATTTGAAGTGGGGAAAATAGCATATGGTTGTCAGGGCTGACCGGAAGGCTAAATGCGCTATGATATTAAAATGTATTTTCTTGTAAAACCAGGGGAGAATGACAGCCCCCTCTCATTGAAGCCATGAAGGTTAATGTCGACCGGGGAACCCTAACCCGTTTTCAGAAATCTGTATCCCAGGGCTGTACGCTGACCCTTTTTTGCAAGGTGTGCTAAGTTTAAAAATGTAGGCGCACGCAAAGAAATTTAGGCACACAGTGAAAAATATTTGACCAGGATTGAGGGAAAGATGAACGGAGCAAAGTCCTTGATGAAAACCTTCTCAGGACCTCAGACCGGGGGTCAAGGTTCACCTTCCAACAAGACAACGACCCTAAGCACACAGCCAAGACAACGCAGGAGTGGCTTCGGGACTCTGAATGTCCTTGAGTGGCCCAGCCAGAGCCCGGGCTTGAACCCGATCAAACATCTCTGGAGAGACCTGAAAATAGCTGTGCAGCGATGCTCCCCATCCAACCTGATAGAGCCTGACAGGATCTGCAGAGAAGAATGGGAGAAACTCCCCAAATACAGGTGTGCCAAGCTTGTAATGTCATAACAAGAAGACTCAAGGCTGTAATCGCTGCCAAAGGTGCTTCAACAAAGCACTGAGTAAAGGGTCTGAATAGTTATGTAAATGTGACACACACACCACATTCTCTCTGAAAAAATTGTGCACACACACTCTCACACTCCCATTCTCTCCCTCTCTCCGACACTCACACATATTACAATTCTCCGACAGCCATTTGAGGAGTGCTGATGATGTCAGTGATTTTTGTTGTTGTTGCTGCTCATAGAAAATGTAGCCCTCATCAGAGAATGGAAACAGGCTGCCACTCAGACATACACCTCTGTGTGTGCGCGCATGCGGTTTTGGTCGTGTTGGTCGATCTGCTTCTCCCGAGTGTCGCCATGTTTCCATGACAACCATAAACACACCATCTGTGATTCAATTCTCAGTGTGGTTTTCCTAGAGGAAACATATCACTGGACATCACACTCGAGCACACACACCCACTTTCACTGCAGCACAGCTTCTGCCAGACAGACAGGGTGTGGTCTCGTTCTGTCTTAAGGTGGAACTGAGATTTCTCTTAAGGTGGAACTGCTGATATCGCTGTTGTCATTCAAGGATACATTTAGCAATAAGTCATCACAGAAAACACTGACTCAATAAAACATGCTAGGTTGAAACTGGAATGGTGCACTAACTCAATGTACGTTACAGATGTTGGTTACATACCTTTTTATGAAGACTCTGAAAACCTTGCAATATTATGTGCGTGTTAACACCTTACTTCTTGGAAATTGGCCTAATATGGATAGGGCTATATTGAAATGTTTCTAACAGAAGAACTTTAAAAAGCATATGCATGACCATGGTAGCAATTTAAATAACGCTTTTAGGTTTGAGTGAGAGTTTGAGTGAGAGGTCTAACTGGTGTCTCCAAGTGGTCACACACCCCTCCAAACTGCACAGTTCCTTTTGACTCAAGGAAATGGGTGCTTTCTTTTAGCTCTCCTAGCTTTGCTGTTGAGGAACTGAAGCAAGCACACTTGCAGTTTTTTTGTTTGGAATACAGCCCTGCGTCCACACCCTAACACAATTACTGTTGTTTGCGCAATCCCAAAAAGTTCCTTTATAAATCCCAATCTGGGGGTCAGGTGTGCATAACTTGAATCCAACATGGATTGTTAAAAAATCTGATCTTCGTGTTAGGCTTTCAGAAGGCACTTCAGACAAACGGATTGTAATTTTGGTGCGCATAGAATGCAATCATGAGTGCTTTCAAGTGCGTGTTCCACAGCAGATGTTCCTCACAATATGACAAACGGGCTCATTCTGTTCAGGACAACCCAGGGTGTCACGCATGTCATCCTTGTAACTGTGGATCAAACATGGCAGTCATAAATATTTGATCATGAAAATGTGAAGTGCACATTTGGACTCAAGGGTGTGTGGTTTGCTTCTGTGACATCAAAGCAGTGTTATAATACTCAATGTTTCCCTCACTCACACAACAAATATGCAAAAGTAGCCCAATTAGCGAGAGGGATGGAGGCATCTTGTCACGCGTGTTGCTCAACTTTATAATGGCTGTCAGTCAAAACTTCTACAGCTCTGTGAAGCAGAGAACCTGAGCCCTGATGTTATGTATAGCATGTGTCTACAGCCACTGCGTTCCAATTTAGGCACTTATAAAGGACAATCTGCCATTTAACACGTTTACAGGATGATGGGCTATGAGTGGAAAGGACTACCAGATCTGTTGTTTTCTCTTCCTCCTCTCTCTCTCTCTCTCTCTCTCTCTCTCTCTCTCTCTCTCTCTCTCTGTGTTAGAAACCGAGCAATAGCAGACTACCTACGCTCCAATGGCTATGAGGAAGCCTACTCCACCTTCAAGAAAGAGGCTGAATTAGACATGGTAAGAGCACACACACTAACTAACCCCACAACTTCCCGATTTGCAACACTGACCTATTATTTTATTTCCTCACAACAATTTTATATTTCCATTTCTGTCTCCCCTCCCTCTCTTCCACAGAATGAGGAGTTAGATAAGAAGTACGCTGGTCTTTTGGAAAAGAAATGGACCTCTGTCATCAGATTACAGAAGAAGGTGATTGTTGATGTCACGTTTGTGGTGTTATGGTATTTGATGTATATGTCAGTTGACTGTGACTGTTTGTATGTGTGAACAGTGCATTCGGAAAGTATTCAGACACGGGATGCACTGATATCACATCAGATATTGGTATCAGCCCAAAATATGTTCCTTACCAAGAAAAACAGATACCGATATTAAACAGTTTAGCGGCCTTTTAAGCATTCTAGTTAAGTTAAATAGTTGAAACACACACACACCAAAAAGTTATTTTGTTGGCATTTACGCATGTCCCCATTACCAGTAAAACATAATCAAAACCTAATCAAAACCTATTTCTTTCATTTACTTGCTGTGCTGTTTTGTTGTTCAGTCGTTTAATTCTCAACCAGGATTTCATCATACATGTCAAGCAGTGAAGATTCAGCTCTGTCCGTGGCCTCTTCTGTCGTGGGTCCTCTTCAGTGCGCACTGTCACTGTGTCCGTTTCCATCTTGTCCAGCTGTGTGTGTAACATTTCACGTAAACCCTGTTTCTTGTCTGCATTGAAGTAGCGGCCCTTGTACCTAGCATCGAGCATGGTGGCGACACAGTAAAGAGGCTCAGAGAGAATGCCACCAAATCGCTTGTTCACAGCCACAAATAGAGTACCTTTGCAAGTTTTAATTCCACGGTCTGTGTCGGCAGTTTAGTTGAGCAGGCGTTTCAATGCCATGACAGAGGGTATCACATCTGTTGCAGACACAGTTGATGAGCTTATTTCTTGAGTCAGTTGTTCAAATGGAGCTAGGAGTGTGGTCATGTTTCAAACATGTTCTCAAATTCCATTGAAATGGCAGCAGTGGTATGAGAACCAGCACATTCTTGAGCATGCAATGCTGTTTTCCATATTACGAAATCCTCGTCGACCCACTGTGCTGTCAGACTCCGCATGCTCATGGGGCTGACATCGCTGGTCCAAATGTCAATCATGAAGCTAATAGCAGGGATCCCCACAGCAAGTAGCTCATGGATGTGCTTTTCAGCAATAATGTGTAACTCCGGGAGGGTAACTTTTGAAAAATAGCGCCTAGCCTCCTGGGTGGCGCAGTGGTCTAAGGCACTGCATCGCAGTGCTAGCTGTGCCACCAGAGACTCTGGGTTCGAGCCCAGGTTCTGGCGTAGCAGGCCGCAACCGGGAGGTCCAACGGGCGACGCACAATTAGCCCAGCGTCGTCCGGGTTAGGGAGGGTTTGGCCGGCAAGGATATCCTTGTCTCATCGCGCACTACTGACTCCTGTGGCGGGCCAGGCGCAGTGCACACTGGCCAGGTGTACGGTGTTTCCTCCGACACATTGGTGCGGCTGGCTTCCGGGTTGGATGTGCGCTGTGTGCTGTGTCAAGAAGCAGTGTGGCTAGGTTGGGTTGTGTTTTGGAGGACACATTAGCTCTCGACCTTCGCCTCTCCCGAGTCCGTACGGGAGTTGCAGCAATGAGACAAGACTGTAACTACTACCAATTGGATACCACGAAATTGGGGAGAAAAAGGGAGAAGAATAAATAGCTCCTACTTGGTATTGTGTACCAGGGCTCAAGGTGCTCGACCAGTCGGCGAAAGCCAACATCATCCACGACAGAGAACGGTTGATTGTGAAGGGCAATGAATCCCATTATCTTGGCGTTAATGGATTTCGCCTTTGCGTTGTCTCGCTGAAATGTTCTTACTCTTTCAAATGACTGCTCGACTTTAACTTGTTTAGTTGTTGGAAGTGTGCGCTTAGTTTTTTTCAACTTTTTTTCTAAGTAGTTGCTGAATGTCTGGGGGTGATGCACTTTCAAATGAGTAATTAGGTTTGTGGTATTGAAAGATTTCACTTTCTGCCCTCTGGAAATAATAGCAGCACAAACGTTGCAACTGGCCTTTTATCTTCCTTTTTCAACTTCAAAATAGATCCACACTGTAGACATTGTGGGCTAGGTTAGGAATGCTGTGTTGCACGTGTAGCGCTGTATTTTTCGTGACGTCATTACGTCATCTACCTACACTACCTTTCAAAAATTTGGGGTCACTTGTGTCCATTTTTTAAAATAACATCAAATTCATCAGAAATATAGTGTAGACATTGTTAATGTTGTAAACGACTATTGTAGATAATGGAATATCTACATAGGCGTACAGAGGCCCATTATCAGCAACCATCACTGCTGTGTTCAAATGGAACGTTGTGTTAGTTAATCCAAGTTTATCATTTTAAAAGGCTAATTGATCATTAGAAAATCCTTTTACAATTATGTTAGCACAGCTGAAAACTGTTGTGCTGATTTAAAGAAGCAATAAAACTGGCCTTCAGAATAGTAGAGTATCTGGAGCATCAGTATTTGTGGGTTCGATTACAGGCTCAAAATGGCCAGAAACGAAACTTTCTTCTGAAACTCGTCACTCTATTTTTGTTTTGAAAAATAAAGGCTATTCCATGCGAGAAATTGCCAGAAACTGAAGATCTCGTACAACGCTGTGTACTACTCCCTTCACAGAACAGCGCAAACTGGTTCTGACCAGAATAGAAAGAGGAGTGGGAGGCCCCGGTACACAACTGAGCAAGAGGACAAGTACATTAGTGTCTAGGTTGAGAAACCGATGCCTCACAAGTCCTCAACTGGCAGCTTCACTAAATAGTACCAGCAAAACACCAGTCTCAACGTCAACAGTGAAGAGGCGACTCCGGGATGCTGGCCTTCTAGGCAGAGTTGCAAAGAAAAAGCCATAACTCAGACTGGCCAATAAAAATAAATGATTAAGATGGGCAGAAGAACACAGACACTGGACAGAGGAAGATTGGAAAAAAAGTGTTATGGACAGACGAATCTAAGTTTGAGGTGTTAAGATCACAAAAAATTGCGTTTGTGAGACGCAGAAAAAATTTGAAGATGCTGGAGGAGTGCTTGACGCCATCTGTCAAGCATGGTGGAGGCAATGTGATGGTCTGGGGGTGCTTTGGTGATGGTAAAGTGGGAGATTTGTACAGGGTATCAAATTAAATTGTATTGGTTACATACACATGGTTAGCAGATGTTAATGTGAGTGTAGCGAAATGCTTGTGCTCCTTGTTCCGACAGTGCAGTATTATCTAACAAGTAATCTAACATATTCACAATGACTACCTTCTACACAAGAAGGAAGGCTTTCACTCCCTTTTGCAATGCCATGCCATACCCTGTGGACAGCACTTAATTGGAGCCAATTTCCTCCTACGACAGGACAATGACCCAAAGCACAGCTCCAAACTATGCAAGAACTATTTAGGGAAGAAGCAGTCAGCTGGTATTCTGTCAATAATGGAGTGGCCAGCACAGTCAACGGATCTCAACCCTATTGAGCTGTTGTGGGAGCAGCTTGACCGTATGGTACGTAAGAAGTGCCTATCAAGCCAATCCAACTTGTGGGAGGTGCTTCAGGAAGCATGGGATGAAATCTCTTCAGATTACCTCAACAAATTGACAACTAGAATGCCAAAGGTCTGCAAGGCTTTAATTGCTGCAAATGGAGAATTCATTGACAAAAGCAAAGTTTGAAGGACACAATTATTTCAATTAAAAATCATTATTTAGAACCTTGTCAATGTCTTGACTATATTTCCTATTCATTTTGCAACCCATTTCATGTATGTTTTCATGGATAACAAGAACATTTCTACGTAACCCCAAACTTTTGGACGGTAGTGTGTACGTTATATAAGTATGCACGTCAGCATTGACATCGGTTTTGCACATCGGCGTTAAACTACACATCGGGCCGATGCCGATGTTGGCATTTTTAGTTAATATCGGCCGATTCCGATATGCTTACCGATATATCTTGCATCCCTAATTCAGACCCCTACACGTTTTATGTTACAGCCTATTATAAAATTGATTAAAAAAAATGTTTTTCCCCTCATCAATCTACACACAATACCCCATAATGACAAAGAAAAAAATGTTTTTTAGAAATATTTGCAAATGTATTAAAAATGTAAAACTTAAATCACATAAGTATTCAGACACTTGGCATTCAGGCCAAAGCGTTCAATCTTGGTTTCATCAGACCAGAGAATCTTGTTTCTCATGGTCAGAGTCCTTTAGGTGCCTTTTGGCAAACTCCAAGCGGGCTGTCATGTGCCTTTTACTGAGAAGCAGCTTCTGTCTGGCCACTACCATCAAGGCCTGATTGGTGGAGTGTTGCAGAGATGGTTGTCCTTCTGGAAGGTTCTCCACAGAGGAACTCTGGAGCTCTGTCAGTGACCATCGGTTCTTGGTCACCTCCCTGACCAACGCCCTTCTCCCTCGGGCAGCCAGCTCTAGGAAGAGTCTTGGTGGTTCCAAACTTCTTCCATTTAAGAATGATGGAGGCCACTGTGTTCTTGGGGACCTTCAATGCTGCAATACATTTTTAGTACCCTTCCCCAGATATGTGCCTCGACACAATCCTGCCTCGGAGCTCTACGGACAATTCCTTCTACCTCATGGCTTGGTTTTTGCTCTGACATGCACTGTCAACCTTTATATAGACAGGTATGTGCCTTTCCAAATCATGTCCAATCAATTGAATTTACAACAGGTGGTCTCCAATCAAGTTGTAGAAACATCTCAAGGATGATCAATGTAAACAGGATGCACCTGAGCTCAATTTCGAGTCTCATAGTAAAAGGGTCTAAATACTTATGTAAATAAGGTATTTCTGTTTTTTATTTTTAATACATTTGAAAACATTTCTACAAACCTGTTTTCGCTTTGTCATTATTGGGTATTGTGTGTAGATACATTTTTTTTGTATTTAAGACATTTTAGAATAAGGCTGTAATGTAACAAAATTAGGAAAAAGTGAAAGGGTCTGAATACTTTGAATGTGCTGTATATCTGGAGTATGAGTGAAACAACACTGTTGGAGAATAATAAACAACCAACTGAACTATCACCTCTTTATTCCTCTCTTCTCTTGTTGTCTTTTTCTCTCTTGTCCCTCTTTCCCAATCCCATCCCTTCTCTCCTCCAGGTGATGGAGCTGGAGTCGAAGCTGAATGAGGCCAAAGAGGAGATCACTCTAGGGGGTCCGGTGGCCCAGAAGAGGGACCCTAAGGAGTGGATCCCCCGTCCCCCAGAGAGATACGCCCTGAGCGGCCACCGCTCCCCCGTCACACGGGTCATCTTCCATCCTGTCTTCTCCGTCATGGTCACCTCCTCCGAGGACGCCACCATCAAGGTGTGTGCGTGTGCTTCAATCATTTGCTAAGCTCTTGGTTTAAAGGTACAGCAAAAGTGTATGTGGACCAGGGAGCCTTAGTTGTGATGCTGGCACAAGTATGAGGTGATAGGCACATAGACATATAATTATGTCAGGTTTTAAAGATTAAAAAAAAAAAAATCCTTGCAAGGTGAAACTTGATGTATATTTTCATTTTCATGCTGTTGTATTATGTATCTGCCAGTTTAGACTGCATTATTGTCACTGTCAAATCTAAGATGGCTGCCATTGTCAGTTTGGTGGGCTATACCTTTAAGACGGCATGTCTATTTTAGAAATGGTGGAGAATTTTCTTATGTTTGGTGTATACCTGGCTGAGGTTCTATTTGTTTGCAAAAACATTTTAAGAACCTATTCGTCATTCCATGTAATAATTGTTGATAATTTGTGAATTGTTAACTACAAATCATTTATATGTTGGGTGTTTTGGAGGATGCCATGAACATTGAGCTGTTATAAGATGGCGCCGAAGAACATGGCTGACGTTTTACATTCTTCCAACCAATTGTGCTATTTTGTTATTTTTTTGCGTTTTGTGTAACTTATTTTTTTACTTATTGTGTACATAATGTTGCTGCTACCATCTCTTATGACTGAAAATAACTTCTTGACATCATAACAGCGATTACTCACCGCGGACTTGAATAAACCTTTTCCTTTAACGAGTCCGAGGAGAAGGATATCCTGCTTTCACTGGAATGGGCCCAGATCCCCGTCATTTGCGTGAAGAAAATACGCAGGAAAAGGGGCCGCAGATCGGGCAGCCTTCTGAGAATCCGTAGGTGAGCGAGTAAACACCCACTGCCATCCGTTTTTCTTGCTAATGTGCAATCATTGGAAAATACAATTTATGACCTACGATTTAAGATTATCCTACCAACGGGAAATTAAAAACTGTAACATCTTATGTTTCACCGAGACGTGACTGAACGACAATACGGACAAAATAGAGCTAGCGGGATTTTCCATGCACTAGCAGAACAGAGACGCTACCTCTGATAAGACGAGGTGTGGGGTGGGGGTGGGAGGGGTGTCTATTTATCAATAAAAGCTGGTGCGCAATGTCAAATATTAAAGAAGTTTTTAGGTATTGCTCACCTGAGGTAGAGTCCCTTATGATAAGCTGTAGACCACACTATTTACCAAGAGAGTTCTCATCTATATTATTTGTAGCCGTCTATTTACCACCACAGAACAAAGCTGGCACTAAGACCGCTCTCAACCAACTCTATAAGGCCATAAGCAAAGAAGAAAATGCTCACCCAAAAGTGGCGCTACTAGTGGCCGGGGACTTTAATGCAGGCAAACTTAAATCACTTATACCAAATTTTTACTGGCATGTCACATGTGCAACCAGATAAAAAAAATATCCTAGATCACCTTTACTCCACACACAGAGATACATACAAAGCTCTCCTCCGCCCTCCATTTGGCAAATCTGACCATAATTCTATCCTCCTGATTCCTGCTTACAAGCAAAAACTAAAGCAGGGAGTACCAGTGACTCGCTCAATACGGAAGTGGTCAGATGACGCGGATGCTACACTACAGGACTGTTTTGCTAGCAGAGACTGGAATATGTTCTGGGATTCATCCAATGGCATAGAGCAGTACACCACCTCAGTCACAGGCTTCATCAATAAGTGCATCGACGACGTCGTCCCCACAGTGACTGTACATACATATCCTAACCAGAAGCCATGGATTACAGGCAGCATCGAGCTAAAGGCTAGAGCTGCCACTTTCAAGGAGCGGGAGACTAAACCGGACATTTATAAGAAATCTCGCTATGCCCTCAGACGAACCATCAAACAAGCAAAGCGTCAATACAGGATTAAGATTGAATCCTACTACACCGGCTCTGATGCTCGTCGGATGTGGTAGGGCTTGAAAACTATTATGGACTACAAAGGGAAACCCAGACACGAGCTGCCCAGTGACGTGAGTCTACCAGATGAGCTAAATGCCCTTTACGCTCGCTTCGAGGCAAGCAACACTGGAGCATGCACGAGAGCACCAGCTGTTCTGGAAGGCTGTGTGATACCGCTCTCGGTAGCCGAGTTGAAGAAAACCTTTAAACAGGCCAACATTCACAAAAGCCGCTGGGCCAGACGGATTACCAGGACATGTACTCAAAGCATGCGTGGACCAACTGGCAAGTGTCTTCACGGACATTTTCAACCTCTCTCTGACCGAGTCTGTAATACCTACATGTTTCAACCAGACCACCATAGTCCCTGTGCCCAAGGATGCAAAGGTAACCTGTCTAAATGATTACTGCCCCGTGCTTTGAAAGACTGGTCATGGCTCACGTCAACAGCATCCTCCCAGACACCTTAGACCCACTCCAATTCGCATACTGCCCCAACAGATCCACAGATGATGCAATCTCAATCGCACTCCACACTGCCCTTTCTCACCTGGACAAAAGGAACACCTATGTGAGAATGCTGTTCATTAACCTCTCTAGGGTATGTGGGACGAAATCGTCCCACCCAGTCAACAGCCAGTGGAATCGAGTGGCGCGATATTCAAATACCTTAGAAATGCTATTACTTCAATTTCTCAAACATATGACTATTTTACACCATTTTAAAGACAAGACTTTCGTTAATCTAACCACATTGTCCGATTTCAAAAAGGCTTTACAACGAAAGCAAAACATTAGATTATGTCAGGAGAGTACCCAGCCAGAAATAATCACACACCCATTTTTCAAGCTAGCATATAATGTCACAAAAACCAAAACCACAGCTAAATGCAGCACTAACCTTTGATGATCTTCATCAGATGACACTCCTAGGACATTATGTTATACAATACATGCATGTTTTGTTCAATCAAGTTCATATTTATATCAAAAACCAGCTTTTTACATTAGCATGTGACGTTCAGAACTAGCAAACATACCGAAAACTTCCGGTGAATTTACTAAATTACTCACGATAAACGTTCACAAAAAACATAACAATTATTTTAAGAATTATAGATACAGAACTCCTTTATGCAATCGCGGTGTCAGATTTTAAAATAGCTTTTCGGCAAAAGCACATTTTGCAATATTCTGACTAGATAGCTCGCCATCACGGGCTAGCTAATTTGACACCCACCAAGTTTGGCGTTCACTAAACTCAGAATTACTATAAGAAAAATTGGATTACCTTTGCTGTTCTTCGTCAGAATGCACTCCCAGGACTTCTACTTCATCCACAAATGTTGTTTTGGTTCAAAATAATCCATAGTTATGTTCAAATATCCTCTGTTTTGTTCTTGCGTTCAAGACACTATCCGAACGGTGACGTGCGGATGCGTATCGTGACAAAAAATTTCAAAATATTCCATAACTGTACTTCAAAGCATGTCAAACGCTGTTTAAAATACATTTTTATGCGATTTTTCTCGTAAAATAGCGATAATATTCTGACCGGGAGACAAAATGTAAAATGGCCTCTTCACGTGCACCCGTCTCATTGTTTTCAGATCGACCACTATCCAAATGCGCTACTGTTTTTCAGCCATGGACTGCAAAGTCATCATTCAACGTTCTGGCGCCTTTTGAGAGCCTATGGGAGCCTTAGAAAGTGTCACGTTACAGCAGAGATCCTCTGTTTTCGATAAAGAGAGTGTAGAAGGCCAAGAAATGGTCAGAGAGGGCACTTCCTGTACAGAATCTTCTCAGGTTTTGGCCTGCCATATGAGTTCTGTTACACTCACAGACACCATTCAAACAGTTTTAGAAACTTTAGGGTGTTTTCTATCCAAATCAAACAATTATATGCGTATTCTAGTTTCTGGGCAGTAGTAATAACCAGATTAAATCGGGTACGTTTTTTTATCCGGATGTGAAAATACTGCCCCCTACCCTAGAGAGGTTAACGACAGCTCAGCGTTCAACACCATAGTGCCCACAAAGCTCATCACTAAGCTAAGGACTCTGGGACTAAACAGCTCCCTCTGCAACTGGATCCTGGACTTCCTGACGGGCCGCCCTCAGGTGGTAAGAGTAGGTAACAACACGACTGCCACGCTGATCCTTAACACTGGGGCCCCTCAGGGGTGTGTACTTAGTCCACTCCTGTACACCCTGTTCACCCACGACTGCGTGGCCAAGCATGACTCCAACACCATCATTACGTTTTCTGACGACACAACAGTGGTAGGCCTGATCACCAACAACGATGAGACGGCCTATAGGGAGGTCAGAGAACTGGTATTGTGGTGCCAGGACCACAACCTCTCCCTCAATGTGAGCAAGACAAAGGAGCTGATTGTGGACTACAGGAAAAGGCGTGCCAAACAGGCTCCCCATTCACATCGGGGCTGTAGTGGAGCAGTTCGAGAGTTTTTCAAGTTCTTTGGTGTCCACATCACCAACGAACTGTCCTGTTCCAAACACACCAAGACAGTCGTGAAGAGGGCATGACAGAACCTTTTCCCCCTCAGGAGACTGAAAAGATTTGGCATGGGTCCCCAGATCCTCAAAAGGTTCTACAGCTGCACTGTCGAGAGCATCCTGACCGGTTGCATCACCACCTGGTATGGCAGCTGCTCGGCATCTGACCGTAAGGTGCTACCAGAGGGTAGTGTGAACGGCCGAGTAAATCCCTGGGGCCAAGCTTCCTGCCATCCAGGACCTACAGTTGAAGTCGGAGGTTTACAGACACCTTAGCCAAATACATTTAAACTCAGTTTTTCACAATTCCTGACATTTAAACCTAGTATTAATCCGGCTGCGTGGTCCCATGGTGTTTATACTTATGTACTATTGGTTGCCCAGATGAACGTGGTACCTTCAGGCGTTTGGAAATTGCTCCCAAGGATGAACCATATTTGTGGAGGTCTACAATTTTTTGGGCTGATTTTTTTTGGGCAGATTTTTTTTTTTTTTCCCATGATGTCAAGCAAAGAGGCATTGAGTTTGAAGGTAGGCCTTGAAATATGTCCACAGGTACACCTCCAATTGACTCAAATGATGTCAATTAGCCTATCAGAACCTTCTAAAGCCATGACATTTTCTGGAATTTTCCAAGCTGTTTAAAGGCACAGTCAACTTAGTGTATGTAAACTTCTGACCCACTGGAATTGTGATACAGTGAATTATAAGTGAAATAATCTGTCTGTAAATGATTGTTGGGAAAATTACTTGTCATGCACACAGTAGATGTCCTAACCGACTTGCCAAAACTATAGCTCGTTGACAAGAAATTTGTGGAGAGGTTGAAAAACGAGTTTTAATGATTCCAACCTAAGCGTATGTAAACTTCAGACTTCAACTGTATATAATAGGCGGTGTCAGAAGAAAGCTCATAAAATTGTCAGAGACTCTAGTCACCCAAGTCATAGACTGTTCTCTCTGCTACCACACGGCAAGCGGTACCGGAGCGCCAAGTCTAGGACCAGAAGGCTCCTCAACAGCTTCTACCCCCAAGCCATAAGACTGCTGAACAATTATTAAAATCGGCATCGGTCAATTTACATTGACCTCTCCCTTTTGTACACTGCTGATACTCGCTGTTTATTATCTATGCATAGTCACTTCACCCCCACCTACATGTACAAATTACCTCAACTTACCTGTACCCCTGCACACTGACTCGGTACCGGTGCCCCCTGTATATAGCCTCGTTATTTTTATTCTTATTGTGTTACTTTTTATTATTACTTTTTATTTTAGTCTACTTGGTAAATATTTTCTTAACTCTTCGTGAACTGACATGTTGGTTAAGGGCTTGTAAGTATGCATTTCACTGTAAAGTCTACACTTGTATTCGACGCATGTGACAAATAAAGTTTGATTTGATAAGGAAATCTCCACCAGGCCGGATTTTCCTCAACCATCCGGTGAGATTGATCCTGTTGACTGTATTAGTTTGTGCCTGTTATGGATTACTTATATTTTTGTATTTTGAAGGGGGATTGCTCATTTTTTGATTTGATTGACATTGGGACCATTTTGTGTTGGGTTTGGGACTTGGACATTCAGAACTTTATTTGGTGTCTAATTGAATTGAGATTGTGAATTTATACACTTTTATATGACAATATGCTTCTTTTGCTCACTTTATTCATTTTGTCTGTCTGTCTTCGTTCACTCCTAGAAACAAAGTATTTCTTTGAACTTTTATATGGTAGTATTGTTTGCAATCCAAGCTGGTTGTTTCAATAGGCCTATGTATCTTATGTAGGCCTATGGTTCCCTGGTCCACAAATGTTTTTTTTTAAACACATACTGTATGTCAGTGACTGTGTCCCATTAGATATTATCTCTAAGCAGCCCCACCCTGTCCATTAGCTTTCGTCCTCTTAATCTTCTCTCTCTCTCTCTCTCTCTCTCTCTCTCTCTCTCTCTCTCTCTCTCTCTCTCTCTCTCTCTCTCTCTCGCTCTCGCTCTCATTTTCCTTATTCCTCATTCGG
This sequence comes from Salmo salar, assembly GCF_965601325.2. Lineage (NCBI taxonomy): Eukaryota > Metazoa > Chordata > Actinopteri > Salmoniformes > Salmonidae > Salmo > Salmo salar. The sequence continues at coordinate 37,588,795 of NC_138294.1, read as the reverse complement.
AAAGTATTCAGACCACTTGACTTCTTCCACATTTTGTTACATTACAGCCTTATTCTGAAAAATTATTCAATTAAAACATGTCCTTATCAATCTACACACAATACCCCATAATGAGAAAATGAAACAAGTTTCTAGAAATGTTTCAAATTTATAAAATACCTTATTTGCATAAGTATTCAGATACTTTGCTATAAGACTCAAAATTAAGCTCTGATGCATCCTGTTTCCATTGATCATCCTTGAGATGTTTCTACAACTTGATTGGAGTCCATTTGTGGTAAATTCAATTAATTGGACATGATTTGGAAAGGCGCACACCTGTCTATATAAGGTCCCACAGTTGACAGTGCATATCAGAGCAAAAAAAAAAGCCATGAGGTTGAAGGAATTGTCCGTAGAGATCCGAGACAGGATTGTGTCGAGGAACAGATCTAGCGAAGGGTACCAAAACAATTCTGCAGCATTGAAGGTCCCCAAGAACACAGTGGCCTCCATCATTCTTAAATGGCCTTCCCTGTGGCTCAGTTGGTAGAGCATGGTGTTTGCAACGCCAGCATGGTGTGTGCAACGCCAGGGTTGTGGGTTCGATTCCCACGGGGGGCCAGTACACACACACACAAAAAAAAGTATGAAATGTATGCATTCACTACTGTAAGTCGCTCTGGATAAGAGCGTCTGCTAAATGACTAAAATGTTTTTTAAAAAATGGAAGAAGTTTGGAACCACCCAAGACTCTTCCTAGAGCTGGCCGCCCGACCGAACTGAGCAATCGAGGGAGAATGGACTTGGTCTGGGAGGTGACCAAGAACCTGATGGTCACTCTGACAGAGCTCCAGAGTTCCTCTGTTGAGATGGGAGAACAACCATCTCTGCAACACTCCACCAATCAGGCCTTTATGGTAGAGTGGCCAGGCACCTATAAGCACTCAGACCATGCGAAACAAGATTCTCTGGTCTGATGAAACCAAGATTGAACTCTTTGGCCTGAATGCCAAGCGTCACGTCTGGAGGAAGCCTGGCACCATCTCTACGGTGAATCATGGTGGTGGCAGCATCATGCTTTGGGGATTGCTTTTCAGCGGCAGGGACTTGGAGACTAGTCAGGATCAAGGGAACAATGACAACCTGCTCCAGAGCGCTCACGACCTCAGACGGGCGACGGTTCACATTCCAACAGGACAACGATCCTAAGCACACAGCCAAGAGAATGCAGGAGTGGCTTTTCTGACAAGTCTGAATGTCCGAGTGGCCCAACCAGAGCCTAGACTTGAACCCAATCGAACATCTCTGGAGAGACCTGAAAATTGCTGTGCAGCGAAGCTCCCTATCCAACCTGACAGAGCTTGAGAGGATCTGCAGAGAAGAATGGGAGAAACTCCCCAAAAACAGTTGTGCCAAGCTTGTAGAGTCATAACCAAGACTGTAATTGCTGCCAAAGGTGCTTCAACAAAGTACTGAGTAAAGGGTCTGAATACTTATGTAAATTTGATATTTCTGTTTTTTACATTTAATACATTAGCAAAAAATGCGTAAACCTGTTTTTGCTTTGTCATTATGGGATATTGTGTGTAGGTTGATTGTGGGAAAAAAACATTTAAAAAATGTTTTTAATCACTTTGAGAATAAGGTTGTAACATAACAATGTGGAAGAAGTCAAGGGGTCTGAATACTTTCCGAATGCACTGTAGTTTACGAGAGTTCTACCAGGAAGGCTGGTCTGAATGCTTGATTAATTTCATCCAGTAATCACACAATTCACTTTTTCCTATTCTACCGGCGTCTTGTTTCTTCTCTTTCCTGTTAACCATGTGCGGAATATCATTCACCTATTTACAAAAATGCACATTCCTCATGCTTGCTCTTCAGCCTATGGGCTCACTCTTGCAATTATTACCTTCTCTCTCAACCAATGGGTGTAAATCTTGGGATGTATTTACAGTTGATGTCGGAAGTGTACATTAGCCAAATACATTTAAACTCAGTTTTTCACAATTCCTGACATTTAATCCAGTAAAAATTCCCTGTTTTAGGTCAGTTAGGATCACCACTGTATTTAAAGAATGTGAAATGTCAGAATAATAGTAGAGAATGATTTATTTCAGCTTTTATTTCTTTCCTCACATTCCCAGTGGGTCAGAAGTTTGCATACACTCAATTAGTATTTTGTTGCATTGCCTTTAAATTGTTTAACTTGGGTCAAATGTTTCAGGTAGCCTTCCACGAGCTTCCCACAATAAGTTGGGTGAATTTTGGCTCATTCCTTCTGACAGAGCTGGTGTAACTGAGTCAGGTTTGTAGGCCTCCTTGCTTGCACATACTTTTTCAGTTCAAATCAAATTTATTTTTATATAGCCCTTCGTACATCAGCTGATATTCTCAAAGTGCTGTACAGAAACCCAGCCTAAAACCCCAAACAGCAAGCAAAGCATGTGAAAGAAGCACGGTGGCTAGGAAAAACTCCCTAGGAAAAACTCCCTAGAAAGGCCAAAAACCTAGGAAGAAACCTAGAGAGGAACCAGGCTATGAGGGGTGGCCAGTCCTCTTCTGGCTGTGCAGGGTGGATATTATAACAGAACATGGTCAAAATGTTAAAATGTTCATAAATGACCAGCATGGTCAAATAATAATAATCATAGTAGTTGTCGAGGGTGCAACAAGCACGTCCGGTGAACAGGTCAGGGTTCCATAGCCGCAGGCAGAACAGTTGAAACTGGAGCAGCAGCACGGCCAGGTGGACTGGGGACAGCAAGGAGTCATCATACCAGGTAGTCCTGAGGCATGGTCCTAGGGCTCAGGTCCTCCGAGAGAAAGACAGAAAGTTCTGACCACAAATTTTCTATAGGTTTGAGGTCAGGGCTTTGTGACAACTTTGTTGTCCTTAAGCCATTTTGCCACAACTTTGGAAGTATGCTTGGGGTCATTGTCCATTTTGGAAGACCCATTTGTGACCAAGCTTTAACTTCCTGACTGATGTCTTGAGATGTTGCTTCAATATATCCACATAATTTTCCTTCCTCATGTAGCCATCTATTTTGTAAGTGCACCAGGCCCTCCTGCAGCAAAGCACCCCCACAACATGATGCTGCCACCCCCGTGCTTCAACGTTTGGGATGGTGTTCTTCAGCTTGCAAGCCTCCCCCTTTTTCGTCCTAACATAACAATGGTCAATATGGCCAAACAGTTCTATTTTTGTTTCATCAGACCAGAGGACATTTCTCCAAAAAGTACTGTCTTTCTCCCCATGTGTAGTTGCAAACCGTTGTCTGGCTTTTTTATGGCAGTTTTGGAGCAGTGGCTTCTACCTTGCTGAGCAGCCGTTCAGTTCTGTCGATATAGGACTCATTTTACTGTGGATATAGATACATTTCCTCCAGTGTCTTCACAAGGTCCTTTGCTGTTGTTCTGTGAATGATTTGCACTTTTCGCATCAAAGTACGTTCATCTCTAGGAGACAGAACGCGTCTCCTTCCTGAGCGGTATGACGGCTGCGTGGTCCCATGGTGTTTATACTTGCGTACTATTGTTTGTACAGATGAATGTGGCGTTTGGAAATTGCTCTCAAGGATGAACCAGACTTGTGGTGGTCTACAATTTATTTTTTTCTGAGGTCTTGGCTGATTTCTTTAGATTTTCCCATGATGTCAAGCAGAGAGGCACTGAGTTTGAAGGTAGGCCTTGAAATACATCCACAGGTACACCTCCAATTGACTCAAATGATGTTAATTAGCCTATCAGAAGCTTCTAAAGCCATGACATAATTGTCTGGAATTTTCCAAGCTGTTGAAAGGCACAGTCAACTTAGTGTATATAAACTTCTGACCCACTGTAATTGTGATACAGTGAATTATAAGTGAAATAATCTGTCTGTAAACAATTGTTGGAAAAATTATTTGTGTCCTGCACAAAGTAGATGTCCTAACCGACTTGCCAAAACTATAGTTTTTTTACAAGAAATTTGTGAAGTGGGTGAAAAACGAGTTTTAATGACTCCAACCTAACTGTATATGTCAACTTACCCTCGTTCTCTCACTTGCTGTTTTTCAGCAACAGTTTTCGACAACCATCCACCACCCTCACCACCACCAGCTATAATAACCTTAAGGCCCATCATTGGAGCTCCTCTCCCCCAGTGGGGTGGGTTTCGATGCCAGCAGCCCCACATAGGGCTACCTGCCATCTTCCCTCGGAGACGAGGCCATTCCCCAAAATATTTCATACAATTTCATATTGCATTCAGTGTTTTGTTGTTCATTCAGCCTGTTCTCTTGCTTTTTCCCTCACTCTTTGTCTTTTCTGCTGTGTCACTGCTTATCTACGTTGAGATGGGGTGATGCTCTGGTAACCAGGGGCAACGCTGGCAGAGCACCGAGTACTGTACCCTGGGATACATGCAAATCTCCTCCTGCTCTTTCTTTCACCGCCTTTCTCTCCTTTCTTTCGCTGTCTCTCTTTCACTCTAGTCTTTCTTTTATTTTTGTCGTCTCTCCTTTCTTTCTCTCTCACTCACTCATTTGCATTGGGTATGATTCCAATTTCCAAAACATTTTATGCTGATTTGCATTGATCCAGAGGAAGTTTATTGTCATGTTGAAAATGTTTCAAAGTGATATTAACTGACTGTGTTTGTAATGTGTGTGTATTTCTCTAGGTGTGGGACTATGAGGCAGGGGACTTTGAGCGGACACTGAAGGGCCATACAGACTCTGTCCAGGACATCTCCTTTGACCAGACAGGCAAGCTGCTGGCTTCCTGTTCTGCAGACATGACCATCAAGCTGTGGGACTTCCAGGGCTTCGAGTGCATCCGCACCATGCACGGTGAGGGGCTGAGGTGTGTGTGTGTGGATGTGTGTTCCTCCAAGTGGTATAACAGCATAACAAGCACTATTTACCAATGTGTACCTACCTCAGGATTTATGTTTTGGCGCCGGACAATGTGACCGGCAAGATTTGAATTTACTGGACATTTGAGAAATTTACTGGACATCCATATGTATATACATTAATAAAGCACTACTTCAAAATATAATATTTGTATAATATTATTTGCAAACGACCTGTCCTATAGGCTATTTGTTTGAAAATGTTAGGCCTCTTTAATTTAGCCTAGGCATGAACATTTTAATTAGGCCTAATAAATAACAAAACATGACTGTCTGCGAACAGCAGGGCCAGCAGGTCATGGTTTAAAGGGATCCAGCTTTTGTCAAATAACGTCATGTTTGACTTTTCATTGCAGGTTAGGAGAATTTAAGCAGCAGGTTAGGATAATTAACATAACCTAATAAACCTAATAATCCTAACCGGCTAAGGCTAGGAAAAGGTAAGGGTAACGGAGTTGGGGTTAAGGTTAGCTAAAATGCAAAGAAAATCAACTTTTGACGTTAATTTGACAAAAGCTGGATCCCTTCTAGCGATGATTGACCCGTGGTATATGCCTAAGGCCGAGACAATAAGAAGATACCTCACCACACCTTTTTTGTTTACTCACAAAACCGGAGAGCAACCTCTGTCCAGTGGAGTCCACAAAGCATATTGCATGTGACAAACCGCTACAGCATGTCCTAAAGCCGGCATTTACCGGCTAACAGAAACTCTGACATACCTACACTGTTGTTAGTGTACTTACATAGTTACTACCATAGAAATAGAATTCTAGCCCACCAATTGGTTGATCTCAAATGAGTTTTGATTTATATCGCACTGAAGCCTCTGGAGATCACTTGACAGATGCTTTCCGCTCAAGTTTACCAATACCCAAGCTAACGGATGCAGTGAGAATGGATCTTGATAAACCATTTACCACTTCAGAAATTTTACCGGGACTAGATGGGTTCTCAGCTGAATTTTAAGACATTTTCTAAACAACTCCGTCCACTATTAGCTTCAGCCTACTCCCACTGCTTTGATAAATCTCTATACCCCAGACTTTTTATCAAGCCACTATATCATTCATCCTAAAGAAAGATAAGGACCCTCTCTCGCTTTTGAATTGGATATTAGCTAAAACCCTAGCACTTACCTTCCATAATCAACCCCGATCAGACAGGATTTATTAAAAACAGGCATTCTTTTTAAAATTTGAAACATCTGTTTAATATTATACAGTGCATTTGGAAAGTAATCGGGCCCCTTGACTTATTCCACATTTTGTTACATTACAGCCTTTTTCTAAAATTTATTAAATTCATTTTTCCCCCATCAATCTACACAAAATAACCCATAATGACAAAGCGAAAACAGGTTTTTAGAAATTTTTGCAAAAAACAACCTTATTTACAAAAGTATTCAGACCCTTTGCAATGAGACTAGAAATTGAGCTCCGGTGCATTCTGTTTCCATTGATCATCCTTGATGTTTCTACAACTTGATTGGAGTCCATCTGTGGTAAATTCAATGGATTGGACATGATTTGGAAAGGCGCACACCTGTCTATATAAGGTCCCACAGTTGACAGTGCATGTCAGAGCAAAAACCAAGCCATGAGGTCGAAGGAATTGTCCGTAGAGATCCGAGACAGGATTGTGTCGTGGCACAGCTCTGGGAAAGTGTACCAATAACTGTCTGCAGCATTGAAGGTCCCCAAGAACACAGTGGCCTCCATCATTCTTAAATGGAAGAAGTTTGGAACCACCAAGGCTCTTCATAGAGCTGGACGCCCGGCCAAACTGGACAAACTCTATAGCCTCTCCATATCATGTACAATCAATTGAATTTACCACAGGCTCCCAAGTTGTAGAGAGAGCTCAAGGATGATCAATGGAAACAGGATGAGCTCATTTTCGAGTCTCATACCAAAGGGTTTGAATACTTATGTAAATACCTTCTGTTTTTTGTTTTTTTATTACATTTGCAAAAATAAATCTAAAAACCTGTTTGCACTGTCATTATGGGGTATTGTGTGTAGTTTGAAATGGGGGAAAAATTGTTTTTGCCCTTTTTAGAATAAGGCTGTAACGTAACAAAAAGTGAATGGGTCTGAATACTGGTTGTCTGCCATTTTAAATACCTAAAGGCAAACTTTAAGAAGTTACTAGAACTTGACTTTGAGCTCTGGTTGCTTCTTCCCTTTTATCTGGATGCATAAATACTGTGAAAATGAATGTCTTACAAAGGTTTATCGCTGATTTCATTCATTTTTTTTTTACTGAGTAACAGTTCATATACAGTGGCAAGAAAAAGTATGGCCCCTTTGGATTTACCTGGATTTCTGCATAAATTGGTCATCAAATTTGATCTGATCACAACAATAGACAAACATAGTGTGCTTAAACTAATAACACACACATTATTAACTATATTGAAAACATAATTTAAACATTCACAGTGTAGGTTGGAAAAAATATGTGAACCCCTAGACTAATGACTTCTCCAAAAGCTAATTGGAGTCAGGAGTCAGCTAACCTGGAGTCCAATCAATGAGACGAGAATGGAGATGCTGCCTTGCCCTATAAAAAACACTCACAAAATTTGAGTTTGCTATTCACGAGGCGTTGCCTGATGTGAACCATCTCAGAAGACCTAAGATTAAGAATTGTTGACTTGCATAAAGCTGGAAAGGGTTACAAAAGTATCTCTAAAAGCTTTGATGTTCATCAGTCCATGGCAAGACAAATTGCCTGTAAATGGAGAAAGTTCAGCACTTTTGCTACTCTCCCTAGGAGTGGCCGTCCTGCAAAGATGACTGCAAGAGCACAACGCAGAATGCTAAATGAGGTTAAGAAGAATCCTAGAGTCAGCTAAAGACTTACAGAAATCTCTGGAACATGCTAACATCTCTGTTGACGAGTCTACGATACGTAAAACACTAAACAAGAATGGTGTTCATTGGAGGACACCATGGAAGAAGCCACTGCTGTCCAAAAAAAACATTGCTGGACATCTGAAGTTTGCAAAAGTGCACCTGGATGTTCCACAGCGCTACTGGCAAAATATTCTGTGGACAGATGAAACTACAGTTGAGTTGTTTGGAAGGAACACACACTACTATGTGTGGAGGAAAAAAAGGCACAGCACTCCAACATTAAAACCTCATCCTAACTGTAAAGTATGGTGGAAGGAGCATCATGGTTTGGGGCTGCTTTGCTGCCTCAGGACCTGGACAGCTTGCTATCGTCGAAATGAATTCCCATGTTTATCAAGACATTTTGCAAGAGAATGTTAGGCTATCTGTCCGCCAATTGAAGCTCAACAAAAGTTGGGTGACGCAACAGGACAACAACACAAACGTGAATCAACAACCGAATGTCTTCAACAGAAGAAAATACGCCTTCTGGAGTGGCCCAAGTCAGTCCTGACCTCAACCCGATTTGAGATACTGTGGCATGACCTCGAGAGCAGTGCACACCAGACATCTCAAGAATATTGCTGAACTGGAACAGTTTTTTTTGTATAGAGGAATGGTCAAAAATTCCTTCTGACCGTTGTGCAGGTCTGATCCGCAACGGCAGAAAACGTTTGGTTGAGGTTATTGCTGCCAAAGGAGGGTCAACCAGTTATTAAATCCAAGAGTTCACATACCCTGCACTGTGAATGTTTACACTGTGTGTTCAATAAAGACAAACATATAATTGTTTGTTATTAGTTTAAACAGACTGTTTGTCTATTGTTGTGACCTAGATGATAATCAGATGAAATTTTATGACCAATTTATGCAGAAATCCAGGTATTTCTAAAGGGTTCACATACTTTTTCTTGCCACTGTACATAAATCAGTCAATTGAAATAAATGACTTATGTGAAATCCATAGATTAGGGCCTGACTGATAATACAGATATACCTCTGGTTACAGATACCGTAAAAAAAAAAAAAACAAGTAGGTGGCGTGGATCAGAAAACCAGTCATTATCTGATGTGACCACCATTTGCCTCATGCAGTGTGACACATCTACTTCGCATCTCAGGCTGTTGATTGTGGAATGTTGTCCCTCTCTTCAATGGCTGTGCCAAGTTGTTGAATATTGGCGGAAACTGGAATGCGCTGTCGTATAAGTTAATCCAGAGCATCCCAAACATGCTCAATCGGTGACATGTCTGGTGAGTATGAAGGCCATGGAAGAACTGGGACATTTTCAGCTTGACACTGGGCCATGCATTATTATGCTGAAAAATGTGATGGCGGCAGATGAATGGCATGACAATGTGCCTCCAGAAATGATTTAGTTGTGCAAACCCACAGTTTCATCAGCTGTCTGTGTGGCTGGTCTCAGATGCTTCCGAAGGTGAAGAAGCCTGATTGGAGGTCCTGGGTTGGCGTGGTTACATGTGGTCTGCGGTTGTGAGGCCGGTTAGACGTACTGCCAAATTCTCTAAAATGACTTTGGAGGCAGAGAAATTAACATAATTATCTGGCAACATCTCTGGTGGCCATTCCTGCAGTCAGCATGCCAATTGCATACTCCCTCAACTTGAGACATCTGTGGCACTGTGTTGTGTGCATATTTTTGCGGCCTTTTATTGTTCATAGCACAAGGTGCACCTGTGTAATGATCATGCTGTTAAATCAGCTTCTTGATATGCCACACCTGTCAGGTGGATGGATTATCTTGGCAAAGGAGAAATGCTCACTATTAAGGATGTAAACAAATTTGTGCACAAAATTTGAACGAAATCAGCTTTTTTGTGCATATGGAACATTTCTGGGACCTTTTATTTCAACTCATGAAACATGGGACCAACACTTTACATGTTGCATTTATATTTTTGTTCAGTATATATGGAGAAATGTTGCAATCATGATTTGTTATCTGTAATGGTTATGATAATTGAGGTGTTTGTTGCACGCTGTTGGCATAGGTCTATAGATAAATATGCACACTTTTTTTTTTTTCAATGTGGGCCTGTTCTAAATATTATATTTGTTTTCATTCGAGTACTTGAATACTAAAAAGTATATAATGTGTACTGAACAGGCCCCAAAAAAATGTAAAATGCCCATCCCTATTTTGGCTAAATGTTTTTGCAACATTGTCTGTAATTTTTGGAGTCAGTGTATAATTGTGTCCTCTGCTGGCCTTTTTTTGGTCCACCACCTACTGGTTTAATGGTGTCCAGGCCAGTGCAGCTGGTTTTCTATAAGATACTTGTAGTTCTTGAGTGGAAAAAGGTCCACCCTTCATTGCAGTCAATGGCTGCAGTATTTGATTGACTTTTTAAAACTGGCAAAATATGTTATACCTTAAAAAGAGAAAACAATTGTATTTCATTCCACAGTTGACCTACAAAGACCAAACCCTCCTTTCAACTTTTGATTTTAGTTTATTTATTTTAAAATATTTAATTTGCCTCCATTATGTGTGGATGGCTTGGTCCCGCTGAGAATTTGCTACCATACCTGTCAATACATCTCTGAGCTGTGCTTCTTGGTCCTTGCCTTCGGGACCCATCAAACCTTTCATTGGAGTTTGATGTATGAAAGGGGGGTGCACCCCTTTCGATCCTCGGGACGACAGAAGCACTGCCTTCTAACAATGTGAAAATGTCTAAATCCTTAAATGTACATAACCCATCTAAAGATACAGTGAATTTGGAAAGTATTCAGACCATCCTGAGCGTCATAGCAAAGGGTCTGAATACTTATTTACATACGTTTTTTTTTTTTATACGTTTCTAAAAACCTGTTTTTGCTTTGTCATTATGGGGTATTGTGGAGATTCAGGAAAAATGTATTTAATCCATTTCAGAATAGGGCAGTAACGTAAGAATGTTGAAAAATTCAAGGGGTCTGAATACTTTCCGAATGCATTGTATCTAACTGAAGTTATCTGAAATTGTAAACCATGAAATGTGTATTATTTATATATACATACAGTACCAGTCAAAAGTTTGGGACGCACCTACTCATTCCAGGGTTTTTCTTTACTGTTTTCTGCATTGTAGAATAATAGTGAAGACATCAACACTATGAAATAGCACACATGGAATCATGAAGTATCCAAAACAACTGTTAAACAAATCAAAATATATTTTAGATTCTTCAGAGTAGCCACCCTTTGCCTTGATGACAGCTTTGCACACTCTCTCAACCAGCTTCATGAGGAATGCTTTTCCAACAGTCTTGAAGGAGTTCCCACATATGCTGAGCACTGTCTGCTTTTCCTTCACTCTGTGGTCCAACTCATCCCAAACCATCTCAATTGGGTTGGGTGATTGTGGATGCCAGGTCATCTGATGCAGCACTCCATCACTCTCTCCTTCTTGGTCAAATAGCCCTTACACAGCCTGGAGGTGTGTTTTGGGTCATTTGTCCTGTTGAAAAAGAAATGATAGTTCCACTAAGCGCAAATCAGATTGGATGGCGTATCGCTGCAGAATGCTGTGGTAATCATGCTGGTTAAGTGTGCCTTGTATTCTACAGCATACAATGACATCCAACTTTGTGGCAACAGTTTGGGGAAGGCACTTTCCTGTTTCAGCATGATGATGCCCCGTGCACAAAACAAGGTCCATATAGAAATGGTTTGTTGAAAATCCGTGTGGAATAACTTGACTGGTCTGCACAGAGCCCTGACCTCAACCCCATCGAACACCTTTGGGATGAATTGGAACGTCGACTGCGAGCCAGGCCTAATCATCCAACATCAGTGCTGGACCTCACTAGTGCTCTTGTGACTGAATGGAAGCAAGTCCCCGCAGCAACGTTCCAACATCTAGTGGAAAGCCTTCCCAGAAGAGTGGATACTGTTATAGCAGCAAAGGCGGGACAAACTCCATATTAATGCCCATGATTTTGGAATTAAATGTTCGAGCAGTTGTCCTTATACTTTGGTCATGTAGTGTATGTATGAAATATGACCTGAAAACCCTGAATAAATATTTCTAAAAAGAAATAGAATGATTCTATATATTTGGTTACTACTATGTAATTACTGTAAAGTGGAACTGGTTATTTTGTATTAGGCTTACTGATATCTCTTTCCCTCTCTCCTCCGTCTGTCTGTTTCAGGTCATGACCATAACGTGTCGTCTGTAGCCATCATGCCCAACGGAGACCACATAGTCTCCGCCTCCAGAGACAAGACCATCAAAATGTGGGAGGTGGCCACTGGGTGAGACACACAAACACACTTATCGGCTGATGTAAAAAGGGCTTTATAAATACATTTGATTGAAATACATTTGATTGACTTATCTCACTTATCAGGTGCTGAAATACTTAATCTCATGTTTTATTAATCCAGTGGCAGACACATTCTGGTGTTGCAAAATGTCCCGTATTTGAGTGTTGCTGCAGGTGTGTATGTCTTTGTATGTATAAAACTCTGAGTGTTTTCTTTCTTTAGGTACTGTGTGAAGACATTTACAGGCCACAGGGAGTGGGTGAGGATGGTCCGGCCCAACCAGGATGGTTCTCTTATTGCCAGCTGTTCCAACGACCAGACGGTGCGTGTGTGGGTGGCCACCTCCAAGGAGTGTAAGGCTGAGCTGCGAGAGCACGAACACGTGGTGGAGTGTATCGCCTGGGCCCCCGATACCGCTCACCCTACCATCCTGGAGGCTACCAGCTCGGAGGTGAGGAGAACCTCTATGTACTCACACTAATCCTAACTCAGTAACCCAGTGTTTCCGAAACTCTGTCCTGGGGACCCCAATGGCTGCATGTTTTGTTTTTCACCTAGCACTACACGGTTGATTCAAATAATCAACTAATCATCATGTTTGATTATTTGAATCAGCGGTATAGTGCTAGAGCAGAAAACAAAGCATGCACCCCTTGTGGTCCGCAGGACCGAGTTTGGGAAACACTGCAGTAACCCTATTTGTGACCCGTTTCAGGAAACTTGGCATATGTCGCAAGTTACGACTTCACAGGAGAGCCATTTGAATGTTATTTATTTTTTATCAAAATTCGTTTTTGGGCAGAAATGCCTTCTGGAACATGTGAACTTTCATGTGCCTTAATAACAAACTTGTATAGCATCTGTAAATACGAATAAAATTGTTACATTACAAGCCTTTTTGGTTAAGCACACAGAAAAATCCAGCAACCTTCCTACTAGCCATGATTCCCACTAGCCAACCTTACCGCTCAGCCATGATTGGCTGAGCTAATGAGTGGGCTGGACATGCAGAGAGAGGAGTTTGGATTGGTCTGCCATATAGAGGGCTTCAGTCTATTTGAGCTGGTCAGTCTGTGTTGGTAATCCTGTTGAATGTGGCTTTTAAAAAATATATATTGTGTAGTGGAGCTGCATAAGTGTTGCTCCACTTTCTGGAGGATCAAGTTTTGAAATCAGTGAAATTAGAGTATGATAGCTAAAGAGATGGAGAAAACACCTGTCTCCGGATTACATCTTCAAACTAAGGGCAACTGTGGCATGGCATCCGTGACAGGGAGACGCGTACATCATGCATGATGTTGTATACAGGTAAGATAGTCTAGCTAGCTACGTTTTCAGATATTAATTTTCTAATGTTGACAGAAAGTGGTTTCATTTCAAGTTAAAGTGTACTGTTAGCTAGTTGGTTAACGTTAGCTGGCTGGCTCCATAGCTAACATTACGTGTATGACTATTCGTATCCCAGAACCGTTTGCTTTGCTAGTTAAAGGCTAATGTTAGCTAGCTAACATTGAACCTGGTTGGTTAGCTCCCAGCAGATTCATGCAGGGTAGTAACGACATGATTTGGCACTATGTTCATTGTTCTTTAACTAGCTAACGTTTGCTGGCTGGCTCGTTAGCTAACGTTACGTGACGTGTGTGTGTGATCTTACACGTTGTTTACCTAGCTAGCTAGCTACATGTCTTAACCTAAAGGATACAACACGCGTTGAATATGGCCGGTGTCAGTAAACGTCGGCAAAAAAAGTGTAATTGTTGCCAGCAGAGCTGGTTAGGCTATTTTCATGTTATCCAGAGGTAAACAAATCATCGACCAGAGCCTCAAGTGTGCGCTCTGAATGCAAGGAGATGGGTGGGGCTAAAGCTTAAGAGGGTGTGAACGATGCTGAATAGGTTTAGACAAAGGAGAGCTCTCCGGTAGGTACCAAAAACATTCAAGGTCCATTTTCTCAAAAGTGAGTTTACAAGTTTATCAACTTTCAAAGCAGAATTACTTTCCCATTTGTTCCTCAAAAATGCAGTGTATGATATACCATTTTGTCTCTACTATCCAATGTAAAAAATACAAAAATAAAAATGTTGCTACGTAAGACCAAATCCAGATGGTGAGTCACATTTGGTTAGGGTTGCAAAGATTTGGTAACTCTACCACATTTCCCAGGTTTACCAGAAATCCTGGTTGGAAGATTCCTGGAATCAGGAAGGAATAAGCAGGAAATCCGTAAGCCTCCAACCAGGATGTCTGTGAAACCTGGAATTTTGCAACCCTATAATTAATTTAAAGACTCTCTGGTGGTGTCTTTGAAAACCAGTGAACATAGTACCAGAGCTCAACCAATAAGATAGCAGATTTTTTTTAAAGGCATATTTTTGGCATTTTATGCTTTATTCGATAGAGAAGAGACCGTAGAAAGATGATTTTTGGTGCAATAGCAGTGGGCTGGATTTGAACCCATGCTACGGCGATAAATGTGATCCTGAGGCAGTGGTTTAAGACCACTAGTCCACAAGATTGCAGGATTTTAACCAGGAGAAATGAAAAGGGCAGCTAGTGTCAAACCATTCTGTAACCCTCTGTAATTTTCTAGATATTAATTTCAAAACCTTGGGTACTTTTGTAGGTTAACAATGTAACGGTGCATACACGCTCTTGTTTTTAAATGATGAGCATATTCGCTCTCCCCCTGTCTCTCGCCCTTTCTCTCTCCCCTTCCCTCATGACCTTTCTCTCTCGCTCTCTCTCCCCCTCCCTCTTTCTCTCTCTGTAGAGTAAGAAGAATGGGAAGTCTGGTCCGTTCCTTCTCTCTGGCTCTAGAGATAAGACCATCAAGATGTGGGACATTAGCACTGGCATGTGCCTTATGACTCTGGTGAGTTTGTGTAACATTTGTGTGTGTGTGTGTGTTACCTCCTCCTCAGGTAACCCGATTTGTTTCCAGTGTTTTTTTCACAGGTTGGTCTAGTACAGTGTTTCCCAACGCCGGTCCTCAAGTACCCCCAACCGTACCCATTTTCATTGTAGCCACAGACAAACGCACCTCATTCAAGTCAAGGGTTTGATGATTAAGTTGAATCAGGTGTGCTTGTCTGGGGCTACAATAAAAACATGTACTGTTGGGGATAGGACTGGAGTTGGGAAACACTGGTCTAGTGTGTGTAACGTGTTCTATCCTCCCTCTAGGTGGGTCATGATAACTGGGTGTGTGTAACGTGTTCTATCCTCCCTCTAGGTGGGTCATGATAACTGGGTGTGTGTAACGTGTTATCTCCTCCTTCTGGGTGGGTCATGATAACTGGGTGTGTGTAACGTGTTCTATCCTCCCTCTAGGTGGGTCATGATAACTGGGTGTGTGTAACGTGTTCTATCCTCCCTCTAGGTGGGTCATGATAACTGGGTGTGTGTAACGTGTTCTATCCTCCCTCTAGGTGGGTCATGATAACTGGGTACGTGGTGTGTTGGTGCACCCTGGAGGCAGGTTCATAGTGAGCTGTGCTGATGATAAGACTCTGAGGATCTGGGACTACAAGAACAAGCGCTGCATGAAGACCTTGTGTGCCCATGAACACTTTGTTACCTCTCTGGGTAAGAGTTTGTTTGTATCCATGTGTCTGTGTGCATTCCCTCAAATTGTTGTACATCTAGTCAAAACCACCTATTTGTGTGTGTAATCTCCAACACACTTCTGCCAGTTCCACAGTTCTGCCTCCACCCAGTCCATCTTCCATTGTCTCTTACATCTGTATCTCTGTCTTCCAGATATGCACCAGACTGCTCCCTACGTGGTGACAGGCAGCGTTGATCAGACAGTCAAAGTGTGGGAGTGTCGCTGAGTCTGCCTGCTATCTCCCTCTCCTCATCCTCCTCTCTACCCCACAACCACAGCCCTATAACCCCCCCAACCACCTCTTTTCCCACAAACTCACCGCAACCTCCTCCTTTATCCCACCAAACAGCAGCCCTATAACCGCCTCTTCCCTCCTATCCTACCCTGTCTCTTTGACACTCACCTAAGCCCCACCTCTCGCACTCCATACCATGGTTACCCAGGCTCTCCGCCCTGCCCTGTTCAAATAAATATTGCCCTTTTATGTAAATTATTCTGGATATAGAGTACGCTTAATAAATGTTACACACTCTAACACACACATTCTCTCTCACACACACACTAAAAGAGAAAAGTATTCCTTGCATGGTGAATTCACCCAAAACTTGTATACTGTAAATTTGCATACCGTTGTCATGACGTCCTGATGGGGTAAATGGTTTGTGTTCTGCCCCAGTGGATGCTGGGTAATTGTGACACAGTGCACGCAACCCAATCACGTATGTCCTTTAAGGGTTTTATTTAGTATCTTGCCTCCGCTGTTATAGTCTGACGCTACCTGGGAGAGAGGGAAGGAGAGGAGTGTGAAAGAAGGAAGAGCGGATGAAGTGGGGAGGAGAAGGAGTAGAATAAAAGATGTGGGGGGAAGAGCGGGAAAAAAACAGAAATGAACATTTAGTCCTTTAGTTGAGGTGACAGAAAGTGTGTGCGCATGTGTTCATCTGCGTGTGTGCAATGTGTACTGTACGTGTGTACATAGGATAACCTCTTATCATTCTCTCTGTGGTCGTCTGTTTATACAGATGTAGAGAATTGTGTGGAGGCAAGGCTTCTTTCCCTCTGTTTTTACTCCCTCTCTTTCTGACTGACTGACTGGCTTCTAGTAGCTACTCATAGGAGTATGCTCACTAAGTTCTGTGCGCTCGCTCGCTCTTTCTCTCTTTCATATACATACACACTCACACAGATGCACATACACACACGCACAGTAAAATTGTGTATCAATATATCTGGATGTCATTGTTTGCACCATAATTAAAAAATAAAAATCTGTAAATACAACTTTGGCCTTGTTTTTTGTTTTTTTTATCAATGGTGTGAAAGTTTTGCACAGCTTCAGGACGCCAAACTACAGTACCAGTCAAGTTTGGACACCTACTCATTTATGCGGTTTTCTTTATTTTTACTATTTTCTACATTGTAGAATAATATTGAAGACATCAAAACTATGAAATAACACATGGAATCATGTAGTAACCAAAAACGTGTTAAACAAATCAAAATATATTTTAGTTTCTTCAAAATAGCCACCCTTTGCCTTGATGACAGCTTTGCACACTCTTGACATTCTCTCAACCAGCTTCACCTGGAATGCTATTCCAACATATGCTGAGCACTTGTTGGCTGCTTTTCCTTAGTCCCACTCAGCGCAAACCAGATGGGATGGTGTATCGCTGGAGAATGCTTTGGTAGTGTAATGGGAATTTCAATGTTTGTGCTTTTCTGATAACTCATTTCTGTCAACTATTCATGTGCTGTTCTAATAACCAATGGACGTGTTTATGCAAGTGACTGACTGAACGAATCTTCACTTATCAGTATCTGGAATTTGGCAGTACACCCAGGCCTTGTTTTGAGAACGAGAACAAAAGATATCTCAGTTTCAAGGTCTCAGCTTGGAGAGAAGAAGCCTTGTGCGGTATTGGGCTGTCACATGAATGAAACAAAACGGTAATGGTTAATGAATTATGCTAAATCATGCATATATAACTTGTCTGTGTATAGCTGTATATAAGACAACTGCTGGGTTTGCCCAAAAAGAGCTCCTGATTGACATATACCATGCTGCATTGAGTTGATTGGAACCTCCAGCGCGCTGACCAACAAAGGATGATTAATTTAAGATTGACTTTGAGTGTCCCTGTGTAAGATTTTCCATGACAGTAGCCATGCTGGTTATGTGTGCCTTGAATTCTAAATAAATCACTGACAGAGTCACTAGCAAGCACCATCACACCACCACTTTGTAGCAATTTGACAGTGAAGGCCTGATTCACCCAGTCTCCTCTGAACAGTTGATGTTGAGATGTGTCTATTACTTAAACTCTAATGAACTTATCATCTGCAGCAGAGTTAACTCTGGGTCTTCCTTTCCGGTGGTGGTCCTCATGAGAGCCAGTTTCATCATAGCGCTTGATGGTTTTTGCGACTGCACTTGCACTTGAAGAAACTGACATTTCTCTGCTTATTTGAGCTGTTCTTGCCATAATATGGACTTGGTCTTTTACCAAATAGGGCCATCTTCTATATACCACCCATACCTTGTCACAACACAACTGATTGGCTCAAATGCATTAATAAGGCAAGAAATTCCACAAATTCACTTTGAACAAGGCAGACGTTAATTCAAATGCTTTCCAGGTGACTACCTCAATATTTTTTATTTATTTAACTAGGCAAGTCAGTTAAGAACACATTCTTATTTACAATGATGGCCTAAAATGCCTCATCAAGCTTGAGAAAATGCCAAGAGTGTGCAAAGCTGGCATCAGGCAAAGGGTGGCTACTTTGAAGAATCTAAATATAAAATATATTTTAATTTGTTGAACACTTTTTTTTGGTTACTACATGATTCCATGTGTTATTTCATAGTTTTGATGTCTTCACTTTTATTCTACAATGTAGAAAATAGTTAAAAAAAAATAAAAAAAAAACCTTGAATGAGTGGGCGTGTCCAAACTTCAAGTCACCTTATTAATAATGCACTGTTCACTGCTCACACACACCTACTCACTCCCTCCCTCACTCACCCACCCACAGAGCTATTACTGTATCACGGAGGGCCGTATCTTGGCAACAGTTGCCACGACGGTGAACGCATGAGCACCTTTTGCAGCCTTGGTAAAGAGAGAGAGAGGTGGATTGTCAATCCCTAAATCAACAACCGACTATGGGAGGCACACAGTACTATTCTATTCCACATCAGGTAACTGATGCGAGCAGTAGAATCGGATTTTAAAAAATATATTAAAATACACCTTATGGAACAGCGGGAACTGTGAAGAGACACACACAGGCACTGACACACGATAAGACACACTCTACAAACACATACACATAGATGTTGTAGCTGCTGCCTTGGCAGAGTAGCTGCTGCCTTGGAAGCAACTAATGGGGATCCTTAATAAATACAAATACAAAATTGTAGGAAGAAAATAGTGTATCAAAATGGGGAAATGGGAGGAGAGAACGGAGCAAAAGGAGGTGGAGTTAAAATGAAGGATAGAGAGAAGATAGAAGGGGGAGGAGAGGAGGGATGGAGTGTGAAGGGGTTAGAGTAGACACCTACCTAGACCCAGGTTGCCCTGGGTCGAACTCTGTTTCTCAAGAGAACCACTAGAGCAGAAACACTGGCCTACTTCTTTCTCCACACCCGCAACATCTGCGCACACACTTTCTCATGTGTGGTAGGCCTACACAGTGAGACTAATCCCAAAGATAGTCCTGGTTTGTTGTCATACACATGCTAATTTGGTACAGTATTTATCAGTTGATTTGATTGTTATTTTGGAATGTGGAATGTGCATAGAAAGACCATTGTCTGATATACAATCTTCTTTTCTCTGTCTTTCTCCTTCTCTTCATTCGCTGGTGCTCTGCCCCTGTCTCTTTCATGAATCTGTAGCTTTTTCCTTCTGTCTTTATATTCTCTTTCATGCTCTCATCTATATTGCTCTCTTCCCTCCCTCTAGTAGTGTCGGTGTTCAGTGTTAATGAGGTGGGTAAATGGCTAAACCATAAATATATCTGCACCTTTTCTGTCTGTAGTCAACATGGAGGTGGTATATTTCTCCCTGAACTGATCATAGTGAATCATGCATGGTATGTGTGCATTTTGTGGCTTTTTCTGAGGCCAGTGTGCTCATTGAGTCTCACACATACTCTTTCACACCTCCATTGGTGATAGGGGATAATGTCTGTGTTCAGTGTTAATGAGGAGGGTAAATGGCTTATCCATACACGTGTCTGAGTGAGTGAGTGAGTGAGAGAGAGAGAGAGAGAGAGAGAGAGAGAGAGAGAGAGAGAGAGAGAGAGAGAGAGAGAGAGAGAGAGAGAGAGAGAGAGAGAGAGAGAGAGAGAGAGAGAGAGAGAGAGAGAGAGAGAGAGAGAGAGGAGAGAGAGAGAGAGAGAGAGAGAGAGAGAGAGAGAGAGAGAGAGAGAGAGAGAGCGAGAGCAGCCCTTACGCACTTCTGAGCAGTTGTTATGATTGGTCGAGACAGTCCAACTCTGTGATGAGAGCAGAGGGTATTCCACTGGGCTCTGTCCAATCACAGACTGTTACCATGCAGGGACATACACTGTACTAGCACATCCACACGCTGTACATGCATAGTCAACAACTCATATTGACACACAAATGCATGTCCAACAACACACACACACTGGTTCCCTGGCTTGCGTTGAAACTCTGAGCCAGCCCCCGAGTCTCAAAAATGACAACATTAGGGGTGAGTGTGTGGGAGGTGAGAGAAGTAGAAGAAGGAGTGAAAGAGAGTAGCTGGAGCGACATAACGTAAAAGAGAAAGGGAGAGAGAAATAGAAAGTAAATGGTAGAGAGAGAGACAGAGAGAGAATGGCTGGCCATTTAGGTAGTATTAAAAGTGGCAACAACTACAAAAATGCCTTAACATCAAGACAATGACCATCCGATTTTTTACAAAGTAAATAAATGGGCAGTGAGATCCATTAGTGCTGTTTTCTGCTGTTGGTCATAGTGGTCAGGTAGGGTGTGGATGTGGAACGGCCAAGATGTCAGCGTCCATAGCAGATGCCGAGGAGTTTGAGAAGTGGCTGAATGAACGACTAGACTCCTTAGAAGTTGACCAGGTGTATGGAGCTTATATTTTAAAAGTAGGAGAGTGGTCTTAGCGGAGTTGCTAACAAGCGGATGTATCTGGTTTTCAGGGATACAGCTAATTCAACCTAGCTTCTTTTTATGCTGAAAACCGGATGTGGGAACTCCACTCAAGCGTTTTCTTTTACGCCTGCTATGTTAGGTTAGGAGGAGAGTCGCGAAGAGAAGGACGACACACTGCTTGGAATACTATCTGCGTTTTTTTGGAGGGTGAGAAACTTGAAGGTGTCTGCAAAGAGATCATCAGGCGGTGGGTAGAGAGCTGTGCTCAGTCTGCAACCAAGAACAAATATGATATTGACGTACTGACCATTGCCAGTCTGATAGATTTGCAGGCGCAGATTGTGGTGAACCAGAAGAAAGTATCTGAGGAGTCCGGCAAGAGGGAATAAGCTAAAGAAGCAATCCTGGCTCAATATGCCAATAGCTGCTTCCCCCCAGTGGTGATAAATCCCTGTTTAACAACTCCAACATGGAGGAGGTTCTGAACAGGATGAAGCAGCAGAGGGACCAGGCTAAGACTTACATAAAAAGAAAGAAACAGACAAGGTACCTCATGAAAAGGATAAACTAGCCAAGCAGGACAGGAAGGACAACGAAAAGAAACGCACACAAAAATGGAAACACAAAAGATAACAAAAACTAATGACACTTTGGGACACTGTCACATGAAATGTTTTGTTCAAGAACAAAAACACGTCTATTTTTGCCTATCCCATATTTGCACCATA
Source organism: Salmo salar (assembly GCF_965601325.2). Classification (NCBI taxonomy): domain Eukaryota; kingdom Metazoa; phylum Chordata; class Actinopteri; order Salmoniformes; family Salmonidae; genus Salmo; species Salmo salar. The sequence continues at coordinate 37,567,264 of NC_138294.1, read as the reverse complement.
GACATTAAAAGCAGATTAGCACTATTACAAATATAACATGACATCTTAAAAAAAAAAACATGTTGTCCAGTGGATGCCCCGCCCCCCTCCGTGTGACTGACAGGTCTGGACCGGAGAGAGCGCATGTAAATGTGCCGCGCTCGGGCGGAGCGGGTGCCCATGTGGACAGGCACCATGCCTTGTTGTTCTGTGCGCTCATTGGCCAACTCGCATCGACTTGTTTTAATGCGCTGCGGGCCAGGGGAGGGTCTAAACCCTGGAGAGCGGTCCCGAGTGGATCACACGGACGGAATCTCTCAGGGACTTCAGAGTCCCGCCAGGCGTTGATGCCACGCATTTTAACGTCAAAAAGCGACCCAAACGCTTTCATATTCATAGACGCAATAAACTTTGGACTTTTGGAGCGACGGTGTCTGGCCGGTAGTGTGTGCAGGCAGCAGGCCACAGGCGGGATAACCCCTCTGTTTGGGTCTGATGTCCTCTACATACAGTAGCGCTCACCCTGCCGTCTTTTACCCCAGGCTGTTGTAACAGGGAGGGGTAGAAACGTGGAGGGCGGGCCCTGACTGCATTCGCCTTGTTATGTATTCCCGTGATCGCATCGCCATCTTGTTGCAATCCCTCTTTTACGTGTGAGAAAGCATTTATCCAAGGAATATATTTTTACTCATTTTCTTTCCGGTGAGAGGAAGAAAGGAATAAACAAATTGCGCGTTCGCGTCTGTTGCGTTCCAGACAGTGCTCCCCCGCGGATCTCGGCTGTGCCTTTTTTTCTTCTGTCCTGGGCGATCGGGTAGCCTACGGTGAGGGGCGCACGATGAGCATCGATACTCTTCTGGAAGCGGCCAGATATCTGGAATGGCAAGCCCAGCAACAACAGATCACACATGGTAAGAAGGGGGTACTCAGGTGGGAAGCGGCGGGGGGCCTGCGGGAGCTCACAGTCTAGGTAAGCCTTTGGAATAGCAGGATTTGGCTTGGTCGGTTTATTGGGTGGTCCACACCTACTTTAACCCCGAACGGTCATGCATTCCCACCGATCAGCCTAGGTCCTGCTGGGAAACATCGTTTTCACTCAATAGCCTGTTCATGGACCCTTTGTCGGTAATTCATGAACATAGCCTGACTGACCCTCTGTAGTTTGACTAATGCATTTATTTTCATTTATCAATACGGGAGCAGGAGGTATTTTTCTACCTCGGTTTCCGGGTTAAATCCCAGCTATATATAGCTTTGCTGCTACTAATATGCGCACTCTGTCTGTGTGTGGCTAGTTACGCTGTATCTACTGACATTGCCGCGCGTTCTGCACTCCAGAACGCTTCTGTATTTGTTTCGGGTTGGCTTCAAAGCATGTGTTGTTGCTTGCTACAATGTTGCAACTGTGGATCACACACACGCGTGTTACTATGTTACAACAGTACATTACATGTACCATGTCGTCATTACAGCCTTCAGTCTTTTATACTCTCGGAAATTCTAAACATGTTTTGGGTGTAAAAGATAGGTCTAGTAGGGTGATATTTTAAGCTTGTTTTGCAGTAGTAGACTAATGATTGCAGAATTTTGGCAAGGCTACTGATGGTCGATGTTGCAATCTGGTCTCAGAGCATTTCGTATTATTCTTTATATAAATCCGAGACACTATTTAATATGTTATGTTTGGTATGGTTACATAAGACAGATGGTTACTTAAGGCAAAAACGAAAGAAGGTAGTTGGTTGAGGTGGACACGGGTGGGTGTATAATGCGAAGTCTAGCAACCCAAAGGTTGTGAGTTCAAATTTTATCACAGACAACTTTATCATTTTAGCTAATTAGCAACTTTCAACTACTTACTACATTTTAGCTACTTTGCAACTACTTAGCATGTTAGTTAACTTGTAAACTTAACCCAAACCCCTAGCCTAGCTAATGTTAGCAAGCTAGCTAACGTTAACCACCTAACTAGAATTTGTAACATATCATACGTTTAGCAAATTCATAACATATAATATGAATTGTAATTTGTAACATATCATACGAAATGGGTGCTGGACATCCACAAATTAGTACATACCATACGAAACATATCATACTAAATGGAGTGTCTCGGACTTACGTACAGAATAATACAAAATGATCTGATACCAGGTTGCATAGGGCGGTGGCAGGCAGCAGAACGACCAAGCAGGCTCTCTCTTTTACATAATGCTCTGACATTGCTCAGCTATCTTATGACACTCCGGGGCGGGACACACACACAACCCTACTCCCTGTCTACTAAAGTAACTCCCTCCCTATGACAGAGCTGTGTGTGTGAAACGTTAAACACAGCATGGGTGTCCGTTTGACGGGGTTGTGAACTGAATCACAGTTATTCACAGGATATTTCATCGACGGTTGGTGATTTCATCGCCACATATTGGGAAGAGGGATTTTTGTTTCACTTATCTGGTGACGTGTCAGTTCATCCACACGCCCCTAGTGGCACATACATACCGTGTGCCTAAGAGGGCCTGCCCCGACCACCACGTGCATGCCAGAATGACTGGCGCACAGGTCACAGTGGGGGGAAAGTAGGGCAACCCCACCTTCTCTCTTTTCTCCCCCTCCTCTATCTCCTCCCTTTTTTTTCAAATTAAAAGTATATGGACACCTTTCTCCCTCTCTCAATGAAAGAGTTATGTAATTCATGTTTACATGTTTTTAAATCTGGAGCAGGGCTGAACAGAAACAGTGTGTGAGTGTGTTGCATGTATGTACACTACATGACCAAAAGTATGTGGGCACCTGCTCATCCAACATCTCGTTCCAAAATCACGGACATTAATATGGATTTGGTCCCCCCTTTGCTGCTACAACATCCTTCACTCTTCTGGGAAGGCTTTCCACTAGATATTGGAACATTGCTGTGGGGACTTGCTTCCATTCAGCCACCAGAGCATTAGTGAGGTCGGGCGCTTAAGCCTGTCTCGCAGTCAGCGTTCCAATTCATCCCAAAGGTGTCTTATGGGGTTGAGGTCAGGGCTCTGTGCAGGCCAGTCAAGTTCTTCCACACCAATCTCAACAAATAATTTCTGAATGGACCTCACTTTGTGTACAGGGGCATTGTGATCCTGAAACAGGAAAGGGCCTTCCCCAAACTGTTGCCAAAAAGTTGGAAGCACAGAATTGTCTAGAATGTCATTGTATGCTGTAGCGTTAAGATTTCCCTTCACTGGAATTAAGGGGCTTAGCCCGAACCATGAAAGACAGCCTCAGAGGTTCGATCCCAGGCTGTGTTACAGTCGGCCGTGACCGGGAGCCCTATAAGGCGGCTCACAATTGGCCCAGCGTCAACCGGGTTTGGGGAGGGTTTGGCTGGGGGGGGGGGGGGGGGATCTCCTTGCTCATCGCACTCTAGCGATGACAGGCCGGGTGCCTGCCAGCTGACTTCGGTCGTCAGTTGAACAGTGTTTCCTCCGACACATTGGTGCGGCTGGCGTCCGGTTAAGCGAGCAGTGTGTTAAGATGCAGCGCGGCATGGCGGGTCATGTTTCGGAGGACGCATGACTTCACCTTCGCCTCTCCTGAGCCAGTTGGGGAGTTGCAGCGATGAGACAAAATCATAACTACAAATTGGGGAGAAAATGGGGTACAATTCAAAAAGAAAAAAAAGAACAACAAAAACTATTATTCCTCCTCCACCAAACTTTACAGTTGGCACTATGCATTGGGGCAGGTAGTGTTCTCCTGGCATCCGCGAAACCCAGATTCGTCCATTGGACTACCAGATGGTGAAGTGTGATTTATCACTCCAGAGAATGCGTTTTCACTGCTCTAGAGTCCAATGGCAAAGAGCTTTACACCACTCCAGCCAATGCTTGACATTAGAGCAGTGAAAGCGCAGAGTCCAATGGCGGAGAGCTTTATACCACTCCAGCCAATGCTTGACATTGCGCATGGTGATCTTAGGCTTGTGTGAGGCTGCTCGGGCCATGGAAACCCATTTCATGAAGCTCCCGACGAACAGTTCTTGTACTGACGTTACTTCCAAAGGCAGTTTGGAACTCGGTAGTGAGTGTTGCAACCGGGGACAGACAATTTGTACGCACTATGCGCTTCAGCACTCTGCGGTCCCGTTCTGTAAGCTTGTGTGGCCTACCACTTCGCGGCTGAGACGTTTTTGCTCCTAGATATTTCCACTTCACAATAACAGCACTTACAGTTGACCGGGCCAGCTCTAGCAGGGTAGAAATTTGACAAACTGACTTGTTGGAAAGGTGGCATCCTATGACGGTGCCATGTTGAAAGCCACAGAGCTCTTCAGTAAGGCCATTCTACTGCCAATGTTTGTCTATGGAAATTGCATGGCTGTGTGCTCGATTTTATACACCTGTCAGCAACGGGTGTAGCTGAAATAGCCAAATCCAGTCATTTGAAAAGGCGTCCACATACTTTTGTATATATAGTGTATGTATATGTGAGAACCTTTTCAGAGCGGAAGAGAAAGGTCAGGGAGTCTGAAAAAGTGTGCTTATCCCCCCCCTCCCCGTTGCAATGCAGAGGTCCATCTCTCCCTTCCTCCCAACCTACCTCTCTCTCTCTTGTTTTCTCATTTACTTATCTGTTACTTTCTAAATGTAATCCATTAGTTACTAGTTACCTGTCCAAAATTGTAATCAGTAACAATTTTGGATTAGTGTAATATAATTACTTTCAGTTACTTTTTAGACCAAAATGAATATTACCAATTGAATGACATACAATTTCCATATATCCCCCATAAAAACAACATGCATACATACACATATATACACACATATATACACACACATACATATACACATATATATATATATATATATATACATACATACACACAAACACACACACATATACATATACATACATATATATATATATATATATATATATAGTGCCTTGCGAAAGTATTCGGCCCCCTTGAACTTTTTGACCTTTTGCCACATTTCAGGCTTCAAACGTAAAGATATAAAACTGTAATTTTTTGTGAAGAATCAACAACAAGTGGGACACAATTATGAAGTGGAACGAAATTTATTGGATATTTCAAACTTTTTTAACAAATAAAAAACTGAAAAATTGGCCTTGCAAAATTATTCAGCCCCTTTACTTTCAGTGCAGCAAACTCTCCAGAAGTTCAGTGAGGATCTCTGAATGATCCAATGTTGACCTAAATGACTAATGATGATAAATAGAATCCACCTGTGTGTAATCAAGTCTCCGTATAAATGCACCTGCTCTGTGATAGTCTCAGAGGTCCGTTTAAAGCGCAGAGAGCATCATGAAGAACAAGGAACACACCAGGCAGGTCCGAGATACTGTTGTTGAGGAGTTTAAAGCCGGATTTGGATACGAAAAGATTTCCCAAGCTTTAAACATCCCAAGGAGCACTGTGCAAGCGATAATATTGAAATGGAAGGAGTATCAGACACTGCAAATCTACGAAGACCCGGCCGTCCCTCTAAACTTTCAGCTCATACAAGGAGAAGACTGATCAGAGATGCAGCCAAGAGGCCCATGATCACTCTGGACGAACTGCAGAGATCTACAGCTGAGGTGGGAGACTCTGTCCATAGGACAACAATCAGTCGTATACTGCACAAATCTGGCCTTTATGGAAGAGTGGCAAGAAGAAAGCCATTTCTTAAAGATATCCATAAAAAGTGTCGTTTAAAGTTTGCCACTAGCCACCTGGGAGACACACCAAACATGTGGAAGAAGGTGCTCTGGTCAGATGAAACCAAAATCGAACTTTTTGGCAACAATGCAAAACGTTATGTTTGGCGTAAAAGCAACACAGCTCATCACCCTGAGCACACCATCCCCACTGTCAAACATGGTGGTGGCGGCATCATGGTTTGGGCCTGCTTTTCTTCAGCAGGGGCAGGGAAGATGGTTAAAATTGATGGGAAGATGGATGGAGCCAAATACAGGACCATTCTGGAAGAAAACCTGATGGAGTCTGCAAAAGACCTGAGACTGGGACGGAGATTTGTCTTCCAACAAGACAATGATCCAAAACATAAAGCAAAATCTACAATGGAATGGTTCACAAATAAACATATCCAGGTGTTAGAATGGCCAAGTCAAAGTCCAGACCTAAATCCAATCGAGAATCTGTGGAAAGAACTGAAAACTGCTGTTCACAAACGCTCTCCATCCTACCTCACTGAGCTCGAGCTGTTTTGCAAGGAGGAATGGGCAAAAATGTTGGTCTCTCGATGTGCAAAACTGATAGAGACATACCCCAAGCGACTTACAGCTGTAATCGCAGCAAAAGGTGGCGCTACAAAGTATTAACTTAAGGGGGCTGAATAATTTTGCACGCCCAATTTTTCAGTTTTTTATTTGTTAAAAAAGTTTGAAATATCCAATAAATTTCGTTCCACTTCATGATTGTGTCCCACTTGTTGTTGATTCTTCACAAAAAAATACAGTTTTATATCTTTATGTTTGAAGCCTGAAATGTGGTAAAAGGTCGAAAAGTTCAAGGGGGCCGAATACTTTCGCAAGGCACTGTATATATATATATATATATATATATATATAATTAGGATAAATCAATCTAAGAGTTTACATAGCTGGCCATAAATGGATGCTGCATTTATAAATGTATGGGTTATGTAGGCTTCTTCTAACCCATTGCTTTCTACTTCAATAGAGATATTCATTTGATTAGGCTATATCTTTACATTAAAAACCAAAGGCTGTTAGATTTCCAGTCATTCCAATTAATTTAATACCACTTGATCTTCAAGAATAGGACTTAGAAATATATAGATTATCCAAATTGTTTTACCTGAGCATGACCCAAAAACTAAGGACTTATTAGCCTACTCTGTTGTTTATGATTGTGTTGTCATGAAGAACTGATTGGGCTCATTGCTTCGAGTTGGAAAATAAATACTGCTCTCATGGAATGGCATGCTTTGTGCACTACCCAAAACATTTTTTTAACCTTTATTTAACTAGGCAAGTTAGTTAAGAAAAAAAATCCTTATTTATGATGAAGGCCTACCCTGGTAAAACCCGGGCCAATTGTGCAACGCCCTATGGGACACCCAATCACGGCCGGATGTGATTCAGCCTGGATTCGAACCAGGGACTGTTGTGACGCCTCTTGCACTGAGATGCAGTGCCTTAGACTGCTGCGCCATTCAGAAGCCCGTTGTTGTGGAAGGCTGTTCACAAATGTAGGCCTATGTCTGTATTTTAACCCAATAATGGTTGAATTTAAGAAGTTTAAGCTGCCTTTCAATCATTATTTTTGCAACCTGTGGACAACAAGTGAAAAATGCGCTCTTGCAACAGCTCCATAGTGAGTATCCAGTCTGTGGAATAAACGTTTGAGGGTGTTCCACCCTTCTAAACTCCTCCGTGGTATTGTGCTTTACATACTGGCAAAAATGAGTTTAATTTAACGACCATGACTGGGGCTTTTATTGCTCAATCAAAAAAAAAATCCATATGCCTTACGGACACATGCTCAAACTCGCACACTTTTGATAGACTTAAACAGGTGCAAATGATCAAGATATCAAAGTGTCACCAACAAAAACCGTAAACAATAGGCCTATAACAAATGTAGCATATTGCATTCATTTTCACATGCAAATAGGCCGTCATTGTAAATAAGAATTTGTTCTTAACTGACTTGCCTAGTTAAATTAAGGTTAAATAAAAACAACTACAATCCGTAAAGTGCAATTAGCTAAATGAGAGCAGCAGTGTGATTCACATCATTGTGCTGTGTAGATGTATCAATAATAAGTCATATCCATATCGCCCGTAGGCCACACCCCTGCTGTCGTCCTTACCTCCAGTTGGATGTACTGGATAATCCTTGGATGATGACAGCAGTCACACCATTGGAAGACATAGCTTGGACTGTAGCCTACAAAAGCCTTTTCCCGCGATTCATCAAACCCATTTGGTGTGTCATCAATATGGTCTCTGACGTGTGTCACCTTTTTAGTTAATGTCTGTGGGATCCCTCGTGTCGTGTGCATCTAATTTTGCTATGGATCTATGGTAACTGCCGTTTCATTGAGCATGCAGATTTAAGACAAACCCCTTTTGTTTAGTGTGTGTGTGATTTTGCTTGCCTGTGTGTCTGCTGTGTGCTGTGTTTATTGATGTGCATATGTGTTGACCTGTGTGTGTACGTGTGCATATGCGTGTCAGCTACACCGTGTTTGGTGTGCATTGTTGCCGGCTCCAATGACACCGCTGAGTAGACCCATTACAACCACCCCAGGCCAACGCCCCACTCAACCCACCAGCCTATCACAGGCCTGGACCAAGGGCTTTCAGCGAGAGACCCTGTCCCCACGTCCCATCGGTCGGTCTGCCTCTAGGATGACATCATTGTGTGTGTGTGTGTGTGGGGGGGGGGGGGGGGGGTGTGTGTGTGTGTTCACCACTTCCCCTAAGACAGTTTTGTCTGTGAAATATGAATTCTACTACATTTTCGTACTGCTATACGAGATGAAGCCTTCAAGTCCTTACATTTCTAACCATCATCTCTTTCCTCTTATATGTTATTCTTCTCCTCGCCCAAAGAGGAGGAGCGCTGCAGAGAGAAGGCGGAGCTTCACAGCCGGGAGGCAGAGTCCAGACGAGCAGAGGTTGTGACCTGTGTGGACCAGCCAATCAGATTCAACCATGTCACCTTGGGGTCATCACAGCATTGGCCTGAGTCATCACAACATTGTCAGCACCAGCACCGCTCTCCCTCCTCTCACCCTCTTCCTCTCTCCCTCCCTCCTCCCCCCATCTCCATCGCTGTCATCCCCATGGTACCCGTTGTCACAGCTACGCCCTCTGAACCGCCCTTTCCCGTCATCACGACGATCGCTGCTGCGGCAACCTCGCTCCACCTCGAAGGCTCCCAGGTGATGAAGGGAGGCTCCTCCCCTACTCAGCAGCAGCCAATCCAGCGCCAGCTGGCAGCCCAGGTGAAGGCGGAGCCTAACTCGATGACGCCACAGACAGGCGGAAGCCCTAGCCAATCCCAACCTCCAATTCAGATTCCGTACCCGACCTCCATCATCACCAAAGCCGCTTCCCAACATGCACTACTTCCGCAGCAAGCCATTCCCACACAGCCACGCCCAAACGGAACCATCATGGATGACCTGAGAGGGTTGGACGGGAAGAGACGACCAGGAGGGTGAGAGAGAGTCCTCGTTTTTGAGGGCATACATTTTGCATGGATTTTCACTGATCACCGACTAAGGAAACTGAATGATCTACAAATAATAAATTAGTTATTTAGGATGCAAGGTGATTTGTAGATCAGCCAGTCAACAGTGGAACACCACGAGTGTAGTTGAACAAATTGGAATGTAATCGAACACGCACAGTGTAGTCAAACATGATGGCATGTAATCGAACACAAACATGATGAAATGTCATCGAACACAAACATGATGGCATGTAATCAAACACGCACAGTGTAGTCAAACACCAACAATTGGTGTGGAAGTCAGTTTTTATTCAGATGTTGTGTTTTGCAGAGCTGGAACCAGAGAGGTGCACAACAAGCTGGAGAAGAACAGAAGAGCTCACTTGAAGGATTGTTTTGATACGCTGAAGAAGAACGTTCCAAACGTAGATGAGAAGAAAACCTCCAACCTCAGTGTTCTACGCAGCGCCCTGCGTTACATACAGGTCGGCTACATGTGTGTGTGTGATGTTAGGGTGGTGCAGTCCCCTTTTTTCTTTCCCTCTGCCTTTTATCTTGCTTTTCTTCTTCTCATCCTCGCTCCCAATTCAAATAAATGTTTTTTTCTTTAATAGCCAAAATTCACGGAAAATATAGCGATTAGAGCTGTATTCTAATTAAGCTGCCATTTCCTTTTTCTCTCATTCCCTCCCTCCCTCTCTTTTCCTGGATCCTTGGCCACGTGAGTTGAGAGCACATGGCTAACGTGAGCTCAGTGACGTCAACCCTCCCTCCCTCCCTCTGCCCCGCTTGGCTATGCCCCTCCCTCACGGCAGAGTGAGAGAGACACTGAACACTCTGTTCTGCTGCTGCTCTGCTCTTTGTCTCTACCTCCCTCTCTTTCTGTCTACCTCGGTTTCTTTCTCTTTTTCGCACAGTCATCCCTCTTTCCTTCTCATGCTTTCTCTTTCCAGTTATACATCCCTTTCTCTCCCCCTTTTCCTCTCTTTCTCTCCTCCCCCCTCTCTGTTTCTGCCCTTTAGAACACTTGGTAACCATAGAGACAGGCGGCAGGTGGTCAGAACACTGCAGGAGGTCCAGTTCTTTACTCTGTGTGTGTGTGTGTGTTTTCGCAAGTGAATTTATGCAAGGATGTGTTTGTGGAATTGTGTGTTAAGTCTGCAGGCTTTGTACTCACACTAGCACACTGCTCCTTTTAACAAGGGCAGACAAAATGAAAAATATTATGCTGATTGATGATGAGGATCATGATGACGAAGGCTTTTCAAAAACAGGTGCTGTGGTTGTTTTGAGGATGATATCTCTGGAAGCACACTGGTCACTGATAACAATGATCTCTGGGAGGGTATTGACAGGAGATCTCCATCCTAGTGATGGAGAGAGAGAGGGGGAGCAAAGAGAGATGAGGGAAAGGAATGAGGGAACCTTGGAGGGGGGTAGAAGATACTTTTGGCCATGAAGTGTATGTGGACACCGCTTCCTATTAGTGGATGTCTATTTCAGCCACACTCGTTGCAGACAGGTGTATAAAAATCGAGCACACTGCCATGCAATCTCCATAGACAAACACTGGCAGTAGAATGGCCATAATGAAGTGACTTTCAACACAGCACCATCTTAGGATGCCACCTTTCCAACAAGTCAGTTTGTCAAATTTCTGCCCTGCTAGAGCTGCCCCGGTCAACTGTAAGTGCTGTTATTGTGAAGTGGAAACGTTTAGGAGCAACAATGGCTCAGCCGCGAAGTGGTAGGCCACACAAGCTCACAGAACAGAAGCGCTGAAGTGTGTAGCGCATAAACATTGTCTGTCCTCGGTTACAACACTCACTACCGAGTTCTAAACTGCCTCAGGAAGCAACGTCAGTACAAAAACTGTTCGCTGGGAGCTTCATGAAATGGGTTTCCATGTCCTAGCAGCCACACACACAAGCCTAAGATCACCATGCGCAATGCCAAGCGTCAACTGGAGTGGTGTAAAGCTCACTACCATTGGACTCTGGAGCAATGGAAACACGTTCTCTGGAGTGATGAATCACGCTTCACCATCTGGCCGTCCCACGGACGAATCTGGGTTTGACGGATGCCAGGAGAACACTACCTGCCCAAATGCATAGTGCCAACTGTAAAGTTTCGTGGAGGAGGAATAATGGTCTGGGGCTGTTTTTCATGGTTCGGGCTAGGCCCCTTAATTCCAGTGAAGGGAAATCTTAACACTACAGCATACAATGACATTCTAGACGATTCTGTGCTTCCAACTTTGTGGCAACAGTTTGGGGAAGGCCCTTTCCTGTTTCAGCATGACAATGCCCCCGTGCACAAAGCGAGGTCCATACAGAAAGGGTTTGTTGAGATCGGTGTGGAAGAACTTGACTGGCCTGCACAGAGCCCTGACCTCAACTCCATCGAACACCTTTGGGATGAATTGGAACGCCGACTGCGAGTCAGGCCTAAACGCCCAACATCAATGCCCGACCTCAGTAACGCTCGTGGCTGAATGCTGCGGGGACTTGATTCCAATGTTCCAACATCTAGTGGAAAGCCTTCCCAGAAGAGTGGAGGATGTTATAGCAGCAAAGGCGGACCAACTCCATATTAATGTCCGTGATTTTGGAATGATATGTTCGACGACCAGTCCACATACTTTTGGCCTTATAGTGTATATAGAAGTGGGGGATGGAGGAAAGGAGAGGGGGAGATTGAAGGGGAGATTAAGGAAGAGGGGAGACGTCAGCTAGAGCAGTAAGCTGGAAAACAGCCAATTACATGACTCTTTAAATGAAATTACACCTTTATATCTTCCAATTAGATTCCTCGTTATATACTGTCACTCCCCTGCTCAACCGCAGAAACCCTTGTGGATGTTGTTACCGAGGAAACGGCTATGTGTGGCAGCTGTTGCCGTGGTGTTGGAGACGCAAGTAGACCAAATGAACACACACACACACCAACCTGCGTTTTCCTCTCCTGTACCACCATGTGTGTCATCATCGGGAAGGTGTGTGTGTGTGTGTGTGTGTGTGTGTGTTGAGCTGGTCTGTTCACCAACACACACAATTCCACCAATACACACAGTTAGACAAACACACTCGCATCCAGACACCGAGCCAGTTGGTCAATGAATAGTCAGTAGTGCACTGAGAGAAGGCTATCATACATATAGCTATCAAAATGACTTGTTTCATTTCTTCGCTGTTATTGATGAATGAATATGCAATGTAAAAATGAATGATTTGTCTCATGATAGGATTATCAATATGATTAATGGTACAACCAACCACACAGACGGTACAAGCGTATAGGCTAATCCCGATCTCTCTTACAAAGCTCCAGTAACACCTCTGCAGAGAGAAATGGGAGCCCTTTGAATGTTGAGCCGGAATGGAGTGTTCCTGGCTAGCAGTGAATGTAGTGTATTTGGAGGGGTGGGGAGAGAAACTGACCTTGCGTGTGGACTCCATCACGTGCCTGCTAAGAGTAAACCGCTTTGCTCACTGAACTCAGTGCCCTGTAGTCGGATCATGTGATGTCCCTCTCTCTCCCTTTTTCGTTTGTTTTCTGTCTGTCTTCTCCTCTATCCCATCTCTAGTATCGCCGCCATCTTGTTCTCTAACTTTTCAAACTCTTTCTTTCCACCCTGTGCTCTCTCTTCCTCTCTCACTCCCCCTCAGTAGTAAGTTGCGTGTGCCTGTGTTTAGGAGCCCCTCAGACCACTCAGTAACTTGGTCAGAGGACCATTTGTCTGCATGACTACTGCACACCTCTCTCCCTCCATCACTTCTTTCCCTCGCTCCCTCTCATAAGTTGACTATTCTTCTCTCTCCATGTTGTCTGCAGTGCACACACATGGTTGGGTCAGTTTTGGGCAGCTGTTATTGGTTTACGTGATATGTGTGTTTGCATGTGTGTTATGAGCAAGGAGTGTGTTATTGTCCCTTTCTCAGACTTTGTGAATGAGTTTAATTTATGGTAATGTGTAACAAGTGTGTTGGTATTACATATGCTATGTGTGTGTCTCCCTGTCCCCCAGACTCTGAAGCGAAAGGAGAAGGAGTATGAACATGAGATGGAGCGTCTAGCGAGAGAGAAGATCTCCACGCAGCAGAGACTGGCTGAGCTGAAGAACGAGCTGAGTCAGTGTATGGACGTTATGGAGATAGACAAGGTCCTCAGACAGACCGTACAACCAGAGGACGACCAGGCTTCTACTTCTACTGCCTCAGGTACACACACACAGACACACACACTTGCAGAAGAAAGCATGCTGTGTGTATACCAGGGTTTCCGTTAGAAACACATTTGACCTTCATGCTTATCAGTCTATAGCAGTATTTCCCAAACCTGGTCCTGGGGACCCCCAAAGGGTCTCCTAGCACTACACAGCTGATTCAAATAATCAGCTAATCATCAAGCTTTGATTATTTTAATCAGCTGTGTAGTGTTAGGGCAAAACCCAAAACAGGGACACCTTGGGGTCCCTAGGGCCGAGTTTGGGAAACGCTGGTCTACAGGTTAATTTGCTGTGTGTGTGTTTTCATTAGCCTATCTTATTTATCCAACACAACTGTCACACGTGCACAGCATACAGTGCCTATTTTGAGCAGGATGTTTCTCCTGCAGCTCCTCGGCTGGTGCTGCTGAAGGAAAACGTGTGCTTTTGTAAGCCTGTTCATTGCGCAAGAATTTGAAATGCAATCTTGTGTTAAGTTTTGGTGAACAATTAAAAAGCTAGGCCTACTATTTTTATTGTCAACTGGTAGCCGAATTGAAGCGCGCCTCCCATTCACCATTAAAGTGCAGGCAACAGGCTGTCAGTGCGTCACCGCCACTTTACAATGTGAGCTGGAGGCAGTATGCTTTCTGAAAACACAGGCCTACTTAATAGTTTGAAACCTGACTGTTTTACTTCATATTATAAAGGCATGTCCTACCTTGCTTCATAGCAGCCTATAGGCAAATCTGACCAGGGACGTCTTACCTTGCTTCATAGCAGAGCAGCCTATAGGCAAATCTGACCAGGAATGTCTTACCTTGCTTCATAGCAGCCTATAGGCAAATCTGACCAGGGACGTCTTACCTTGCTTCATAGCAGCCTATAGGCAAATCTGACCAGGAACGTCTTACCTTGCTTCTTAGCAGCCTATAGGCAAATCTGACCAGGAACGTCTTACCTTGCTTCATAGCAGAGCAGCCTATAGGCAAATCTGACCAGGAACGTCTTACCTTGCTTCATAGCAGCCTATAGGCAAATCTGACCAGGGACGTCTTACCTTGCTTCATAGCAGCCTATAGGCAAATCTGACCAGGAACGTCTTACCTTGCTTCATAGCAGCCTATAGGCAAATCTGACCAGGAACGTCTTACCTTGCTTCATAGCAGCCTATAGGCAAATCTGACCAGGGACGTCTAACCTTGCTTCATAGCATAGCAGCCTATAGGCAAATCTGACCAGGAACGTCTTACCTTGCTTCATAGCTGCCTATAGGCAAATCTGACCAGGGACGTCTTACCTTGCTTCATAGCAGCCTATAGGCAAATCTGACCAGGGACGTCTAACCTTGCTTCATAGCATAGCAGCCTATAGGCAAATCTGACCAGGGACGTCTTACCTTGCTTCATAGCATAGCAGCCTATAGGCAAATCTGACCAGGGACGTCTACCTTGCTTCATAGCAGCCTATAGGCAAATCTGACCAGGGATGTCTTACCTTGCTTCATAGCTGCGTATAGGCAAATCTGACCAGGGACGTCTTACCTTGCTTCATAGCAGCCTATAGGCAAATCTGACCAGGAACGTCTTACCTTGCTTCATAGCAGCCTATAGGCAAATCTGACCAGGAACGTCTTACCTTGCTTCATAGCAGCCTATAGGCAAATCTGACCAGGAACGTCTTACCTTGCTTCATAGCAGCCTATAGGCAAATCTGACCAGGAACGTCTTACCTTGCTTCATAGCAGCCTATAGGCAAATTTGTCCAGGGACGTCTTACCTTGCTTCATAGCGTTGCAGCCTATAGGCAAATCTGACCAGGGACGTCTTACCTGGCTTCATAGCAGCCTATAGGCAAATCTGACCAGGAACATCTTACCTTGCTTCGTAGCAGCCTATAGGCAAATCTGACCAGGGACGTCTTACCTTGCTTCATAGAAGAGCAGCCTATAGGCAAATCTGACCAGGGACGTCCTACCTTGCTTCATAGCGTTGCACCCTATAGGCAAATCTGACCAGGAACATATTACCTTGCTTCGTAGCAGCCTATAGGCAAATCTGACCAGGAACATCTTACCTTGCTTCGTAGCAGCCTATAGGCAAATCTGACCAGGGACGTCTTACCTTGCTTCATAGCAGCCTATAGGCAAATCTGACCAGGGACGTCTTACCTTGCTTCATAGCAGCCTATAGGCAAATCTGACCAGGAACGTCTTACCTTGCTTCATAGCAGCCTATAGGCAAATCTGACCAGGGACGTCTTACCTTGCTTCATAGCAGCCTATAGGCAAATCTGAGCAGGAACGTCTTACCTTGCTTCATAGCAGCCTATAGGCAAATCTGACCAGGAACGTCTTACCTTGCTTCATAGCAGCCTATAGGCAAATCTGACCAGGGACGTCTTACCTTGCTTCATAGCATAGCAGCCTATAGGCAAATCTGACCAGGGACGTCTAACCTTGCTTCATAGCAGCCTATAGGCAAATCTGACCAGGGACGTCTTACCTTGCTTCATAGCAGCCTATAGGCAAATCTGACCAGGGACGTCTAACCTTGCTTCATAGCATAGCAGCCTATAGGCAAATCTGACCAGGGACGTCTTACCTTGCTTCATAGCATAGCAGCCTATAGGCAAATCTGACCAGGGACGTCCTACCTTGCTTCATAGCGTTGCACCCTATAGGCAAATCTGACCAGGAACATATTACCTTGCTTCGTAGCAGCCTATAGGCAAATCTGACCAGGAACATCTTACCTTGCTTCGTAGCAGCCTATAGGCAAATCTGACCAGGGACGTCTTACCTTGCTTCATAGCAGCCTATAGGCAAATCTGACCAGGGACGTCTTACCTTGCTTCATAGCAGCCTATAGGCAAATCTGACCAGGAACGTCTTACCTTGCTTCATAGCAGCCTATAGGCAAATCTGACCAGGGACGTCTTACCTTGCTTCATAGCAGCCTATAGGCAAATCTGACCAGGAACGTCTTACCTTGCTTCATAGCAGCCTATAGGCAAATCTGACCAGGAACGTCTTACCTTGCTTCATAGCAGCCTATAGGCAAATCTGACCAGGGACGTCTTACCTTGCTTCATAGCGTTGCAGCCTATAGGCAAATCTGACCAGGGACGTCTTACCTGGCTTCATAGCAGCCTATAGGCAAATCTGACCAGGAACATCTTACCTTGCTTCGTAGCAGCCTATAGGCAAATCTGACCAGGGACGTCTTACCTTGCTTCATAGAAGAGCAGCCTATAGGCAGATCTGACCAGGGACGTCCTACCTTGCTTCATAGCGTTGCACCCTATAGGCAAATCTGACCAGGAACATATTACCTTGCTTCGTAGCAGCCTATAGGCAAATCTGACCAGGAACATCTTACCTTGCTTCGTAGCAGCCTATAGGCAAATCTGACCAGGGACGTCTTACCTTGCTTCATAGCAGCCTATAGGCAAATCTGACCAGGGACGTCTTACCTTGCTTCATAGCAGCCTATAGGCAAATCTGACCAGGAACGTCTTACCTTGCTTCTTAGCAGCCTATAGGCAAATCTGACCAGGAACGTCTTACCTTGCTTCATAGCAGCCTATAGGCAAATCTGACCAGGGACGTCTAACCTTGCTTCATAGCATAGCAGCCTATAGGCAAATCTGACCAGGAACGTCTTACCTTGCTTCATAGCTGCCTATAGGCAAATCTGACCAGGGACGTCTTACCTTGCTTCATAGCATAGCAGCCTATAGGCAAATCTGACCAGGGACGTCTAACCTTGCTTCATAGCAGCCTATAGGCAAATCTGACCAGGGACGTCTTACTTTGCTTCATAGCATAGCAGCCTATAGGCAAATCTGACCAGGGACGTCTACCTTGCTTCATAGCAGCCTATAGGCAAATCTGACCAGGGATGTCTTACCTTGCTTCATAGCTGCGTATAGGCAAATCTGACCAGGGACGTCTTACCTTGCTTCATAGCTGCCTATAGGCAAATCTGACCAGGAACGTCTTACCTTGCTTCATAGCAGCCTATAGGCAAATCTGACCAGGAACGTCTTACCTTGCTTAATAGCAGCCTATAGGCAAATCTGACCAGGAACGTCTTACCTTGCTTCATAGCAGCCTATAGGCAAATCTGACCAGGAACGTCTTACCTTGCTTCATAGCAGCCTATAGGCAAATTTGTCCAGGGACGTCTTACCTTGCTTCATAGCGTTGCAGCCTATAGGCAAATCTGACCAGGGACGTCTTACCTGGCTTCATAGCAGCCTATAGGCAAATCTGACCAGGAACATCTTACCTTGCTTCGTAGCAGCCTATAGGCAAATCTGACCAGGGACGTCTTACCTTGCTTCATAGAAGAGCAGCCTATAGGCAGATCTGACCAGGGACGTCCTACCTTGCTTCATAGCGTTGCACCCTATAGGCAAATCTGACCAGGAACATATTACCTTGCTTCGTAGCAGCCTATAGGCAAATCTGACCAGGAACATCTTACCTTGCTTCGTAGCAGCCTATAGGCAAATCTGACCAGGGACGTCTTACCTTGCTTCATAGCAGCCTATAGGCAAATCTGACCAGGGACGTCTTACCTTGCTTCATAGCAGCCTATAGGCAAATCTGACCAGGAACGTCTTACCTTGCTTCTTAGCAGCCTATAGGCAAATCTGACCAGGAACGTCTTACCTTGCTTCATAGCAGCCTATAGGCAAATCTGACCAGGGACGTCTAACCTTGCTTCATAGCATAGCAGCCTATAGGCAAATCTGACCAGGAACGTCTTACCTTGCTTCATAGCTGCCTATAGGCAAATCTGACCAGGGACGTCTTACCTTGCTTCATAGCATAGCAGCCTATAGGCAAATCTGACCAGGGACGTCTAACCTTGCTTCATAGCAGCCTATAGGCAAATCTGACCAGGGACGTCTTACTTTGCTTCATAGCATAGCAGCCTATAGGCAAATCTGACCAGGGACGTCTACCTTGCTTCATAGCAGCCTATAGGCAAATCTGACCAGGGATGTCTTACCTTGCTTCATAGCTGCGTATAGGCAAATCTGACCAGGGACGTCTTACCTTGCTTCATAGCTGCCTATAGGCAAATCTGACCAGGAACGTCTTACCTTGCTTCATAGCAGCCTATAGGCAAATCTGACCAGGAACGTCTTACCTTGCTTAATAGCAGCCTATAGGCAAATCTGACCAGGAACGTCTTACCTTGCTTCATAGCAGCCTATAGGCAAATCTGACCAGGAACGTCTTACCTTGCTTCATAGCAGCCTATAGGCAAATCTGACCAGGAACGTCTTACCTTGCTTCTTAGCAGCCTATAGGCAAATCTGACCAGGAACGTCTTACCTTGCTTCATAGCAGCCTATAGGCAAATCTGACCAGGGACGTCTAACCTTGCTTCATAGCATAGCAGCCTATAGGCAAATCTGACCAGGAACGTCTTACCTTGCTTCATAGCTGCCTATAGGCAAATCTGACCAGGGACGTCTTACCTTGCTTCATAGCATAGCAGCCTATAGGCAAATCTGACCAGGGACGTCTAACCTTGCTTCATAGCAGCCTATAGGCAAATCTGACCAGGGACGTCTTACTTTGCTTCATAGCATAGCAGCCTATAGGCAAATCTGACCAGGGACGTCTACCTTGCTTCATAGCAGCCTATAGGCAAATCTGACCAGGGATGTCTTACCTTGCTTCATAGCTGCGTATAGGCAAATCTGACCAGGGACGTCTTACCTTGCTTCATAGCTGCCTATAGGCAAATCTGACCAGGAACGTCTTACCTTGCTTCATAGCAGCCTATAGGCAAATCTGACCAGGAACGTCTTACCTTGCTTAATAGCAGCCTATAGGCAAATCTGACCAGGAACGTCTTACCTTGCTTCATAGCAGCCTATAGGCAAATCTGACCAGGAACGTCTTACCTTGCTTCATAGCAGCCTATAGGCAAATTTGTCCAGGGACGTCTTACCTTGCTTCATAGCGTTGCAGCCTATAGGCAAATCTGACCAGGGACGTCTTACCTGGCTTCATAGCAGCCTATAGGCAAATCTGACCAGGAACATCTTACCTTGCTTCGTAGCAGCCTATAGGCAAATCTGACCAGGGACGTCTTACCTTGCTTCATAGAAGAGCAGCCTATAGGCAAATCTGACCAGGGACGTCTTACCTTGCTTCATAGCGTTGCACCCTATAGGCAAATCTGACCAGGAACATATTACCTTGCTTCGTAGCAGCCTATAGGCAAATCTGACCAGGAACATCTTACCTTGCTTCGTAGCAGCCTATAGGCAAATCTGACCAGGGACGTCTTACCTTGCTTCATAGCAGAGCAGCCTATAGGCAAATCTGACCATGAATGTCTTACCTTGCTTCATAGCAGCCAATAGGCAAATCTGACCAGGGACGTCTTACCTTGCTTCATAGCAGCCAATAGGCAAATCTGACCAGGAACATCTTACCTTGCTTCATAGCTGCCTATAGGCAAATCTGACCAGGAACGTCTTACCTTGCTTCATAGCAGAGCAGCCTATAGGCAAATCTGACCAGGGACTTCTTACCTTGCTTCATAGCATAGCAGCCTCTTAGCAAATCTGACCAGGAACGTCTAACCTTGCTTCATAGCATAGCAGCCTATAGGCAAATCTGACCAGGAACATCTTACCTTGCTTCATAGCAGCCTATAGGCAAATCTGACCAGGAACGTCTTACCTGGCTTCATAGCAGCCTATAGGCAAATCTGACCAGGAACATCTTACCTTGCTTCGTAGCAGCCTATAGGCAAATCTGACCAGGGACGTCTTACCTTGCTTCATAGAAGAGCAGCCTATAGGCAAATCTGACCAGGGACATCTTACCTTGCTTCATAGCGTTGCACCCTATAGGCAAATCTGACCAGGAACATATTACCTTGCTTCGTAGCAGCCTATAGGCAAATCTGACCAGGAACATCTTACCTTGCTTCGTAGCAGCCTATAGGCAAATCTGACCAGGGACGTCTTACCTTGCTTCATAGCAGAGCAGCTTATAGGCAAATCTGACCATGAACGTCTTACCTTGCTTCATAGCAGCCAATAGGCAAATCTGACCAGGGACGTCTTACCTTGCTTCATAGCATAGCAGCCTATAGGCAAATCTGACCAGGGACGTCTAACCTTGCTTCATAGCAGCCTATAGGCAAATCTGACCAGGGACGTCTTACTTTGCTTCATAGCATAGCAGCCTATAGGCAAATCTGACCAGGGACGTCTACCTTGCTTCATAGCAGCCTATAGGCAAATCTGACCAGGGATGTCTTACCTTGCTTCATAGCTGCGTATAGGCAAATCTGACCAGGGACGTCTTACCTTGCTTCATAGCTGCCTATAGGCAAATCTGACCAGGAACGTCTTACCTTGCTTCATAGCAGCCTATAGGCAAATCTGACCAGGAACGTCTTACCTTGCTTAATAGCAGCCTATAGGCAAATCTGACCAGGAACGTCTTACCTTGCTTCATAGCAGCCTATAGGCAAATCTGACCAGGAACGTCTTACCTTGCTTCATAGCAGCCTATAGGCAAATTTGTCCAGGGACGTCTTACCTTGCTTCATAGCGTTGCAGCCTATAGGCAAATCTGACCAGGGACGTCTTACCTGGCTTCATAGCAGCCTATAGGCAAATCTGACCAGGAACATCTTACCTTGCTTCGTAGCAGCCTATAGGCAAATCTGACCAGGGACGTCTTACCTTGCTTCATAGAAGAGCAGCCTATAGGCAAATCTGACCAGGGACGTCTTACCTTGCTTCATAGCGTTGCACCCTATAGGCAAATCTGACCAGGAACATATTACCTTGCTTCGTAGCAGCCTATAGGCAAATCTGACCAGGAACATCTTACCTTGCTTCGTAGCAGCCTATAGGCAAATCTGACCAGGGACGTCTTACCTTGCTTCATAGCAGAGCAGCCTATAGGCAAATCTGACCATGAATGTCTTACCTTGCTTCATAGCAGCCAATAGGCAAATCTGACCAGGGACGTCTTACCTTGCTTCATAGCAGCCAATTGGCAAATCTGACCAGGAACATCTTACCTTGCTTCATAGCTGCCTATAGGCAAATCTGACCAGGAACGTCTTACCTTGCTTCATAGCAGAGCAGCCTATAGGCAAATCTGACCAGGGACTTCTTACCTTGCTTCATAGCATAGCAGCCTCTTAGCAAATCTGACCAGGAACGTCTAACCTTGCTTCATAGCATAGCAGCCTATAGGCAAATCTGACCAGGAACATCTTACCTTGCTTCATAGCAGCCTATAGGCAAATCTGACCAGGAACGTCTTACCTGGCTTCATAGCAGCCTATAGGCAAATCTGACCAGGAACATCTTACCTTGCTTCGTAGCAGCCTATAGGCAAATCTGACCAGGGACGTCTTACCTTGCTTCATAGAAGAGCAGCCTATAGGCAAATCTGACCAGGGACATCTTACCTTGCTTCATAGCGTTGCACCCTATAGGCAAATCTGACCAGGAACATATTACCTTGCTTCGTAGCAGCCTATAGGCAAATCTGACCAGGAACATCTTACCTTGCTTCGTAGCAGCCTATAGGCAAATCTGACCAGGGACGTCTTACCTTGCTTCATAGCAGAGCAGCTTATAGGCAAATCTGACCATGAACGTCTTACCTTGCTTCATAGCAGCCAATAGGCAAATCTGACCAGGGACGTCTTACCTTGCTTCATAGCAGCCAATAGGCAAATCTGAGCAGGAACATCTTACCTTGCTTCATAGCTGCCTATAGGCAAATCTGACCAGGAACGTCTTACCTTGCTTCATAGCAGAGCAGCCTATAGGCAAATCTGACCAGGGACGTCTTACCTTGCTTCATAGCATAGCAGCCTATTAGCAAATCTGACCAGGAACGTCTAACCTTGCTTCATAGCATAGCAGCCTATAGGCAAATCTGACCAGGAACATGTTACCTTGCTTCGTAGCAGCCTATAGGCAAATCTGACCAGGGACGTCTACCTTGCTTCATAGCAGAGCAGCCTATAGGCAAATCTGACCAGGAACATCTTACCTTGCTTCGTAGCAGCCTATAGGCAAATCTGACCAGGAACGTCTTACCTTGCTTCATAGCAGCCTATAGGCAAATCTGACCAGGAACGTCTTACCTTGCTTCATAGCAGCCTATAGGCAAATCTGACCAGGGACGTCTTACCTTGCTTCATAGCATAGCAGCCTATAGGCAAATCTGACCAGGGACGTCTTACCTTGCTTCATAGCATAGCAGCCTATAGGCAAATCTGACCAGGGACGTCTTACCTTGCTTCATAGCATAGCAGCCTATAGGCAAATCTGACCAGGGACGTCTTACCTGGCTTCATAGCAGCCTATAGGCAAATCTGACCAGGAACATCTTACCTTGCTTCGTAGTAGCCTATAGGCAAATCTGACCAGGAACGTCTTACCTTGCTTCATAGCATAGCAGCCTATAGGCAAATCTGACCAGGAACATCTTACCTTGCTTCGTAGTAGCCTATAGGCAAATCTGACCAGGAACGTCTTACCTTGCTTCATAGCAGCCTATAGGCAAATCTGACCAGGGACGTCTTACCTTGCTTCATAGCATAGCAGCCTATAGGCAAATCTGACCAGGGACGTCTTACCTTGCTTCATAGCATAGCAGCCTATAGGCAAATCTGACCAGGGACGTCTTACCTTGCTTCATAGCATAGCAGCCTATAGGCAAATCTGACCAGGGACGTCTTACCTGGCTTCATAGCAGCCTATAGGCAAATCTGACCAGGAACATCTTACCTTGCTTCGTAGTAGCCTATAGGCAAATCTGACCAGGAACGTCTTACCTTGCTTCATAGCATAGCAGCCTATAGGCAAATCTGACCAGGGACGTCTTACCTTGCTTCATAGCATAGCAGCCTATAGGCAAATCTGACCAGGAACGTCTTACCTTGCTTCATAGCTGCCTATAGGCAAATCTGACCAGGGACGTCTTACCTTGCTTCATAGCATAGCAGCCTATAGGCAAATCTAACCAGGGCCGTCTAACCTTGCTTCATAGCAGCCTATAGGCAAATCTGACCAGGGATGTCTTACCTTGCTTCATAGCTGCGTATAGGCAAATCTGACCAGGGACGTCTTACCTTGCTTCATAGCTGCCTATAGGCAAATCTGACCAGGAACGTCTTACCTTGCTTCATAGCTGCCTATAGGCAAATCTGACCAGGAACGTCTTACCTTGCTTCATAGCAGCCTATAGGCAAATCTGACCAGGAACGTCTTACCTTGCTTCATAGCAGCCTATAGGCAAATCTGACCAGGAACGTCTTACATTGCTTCATAGCAGCCTATAAGCAAATCTGACCAGGAACGTCTTACCTTGCTTCATAGCAGCCTATAGGCAAATTTGTCCAGGGACGTCTTACCTTGCTTCATAGCGTTGCAGCCTATAGGCAAATCTGACCAGGGATGTCTTACCTGGCTTTATAGCAGCCTATAGGCAAATCTGACCAGGAACATCTTACCTTGCTTCGTAGCAGCCTATAGGCAAATCTGACCAGGGACGTCTTACCTTGCTTCATAGAAGAGCAGCCTATAGGCAAATCTGACCAGGGACGTCTTACCTTGCTTCATAGCGTTGCACCCTATAGGCAAATCTGACCAGGAACATATTACCTTGCTTCGTAGCAGCCTATAGGCAAATCTGACCATGGACGTCTTACCTTGCTTCATAGCAGCCAATAGGCAAATCTGAGCAGGAACATCTTACCTTGCTTCATAGCTGCCTATAGGCAAATCTGACCAGGAACGTCTTACCTTGCTTCATAGCAGAGCAGCCTATAGGCAAATCTGACCAGGGACGTCTTAACTTGCTTCATAGCATAGCAGCCTATTAGCAAATCTGACCAGGAACGTCTTACCTTGCTTTATAGCAGCCTATAGGCAAATCTGACCAGGAACATCTTACCTTGCTTCGTAGCAGCCTATAGGCAAATCTGACCAGGGACGTCTTACCTTGCTTCATAGAAGAGCAGCCTATAGGCAAATCTGACCAGGGACGTCTTACCTTGCTTCATAGCGTTGCACCCTATAGGCAAATCTGACCAGGAACATATTACCTTGCTTCGTAGCAGCCTATAGGCAAATCTGACCATGGACGTCTTACCTTGCTTCATAGCAGAGCAGCCTATAGGCAAATCTGACCATGAATGTCTTACCTTGCTTCATAGCAGCCAATAGGCAAATCTGACCAGGGACGTCTTACCTTGCTTCATAGCAGCCAATAGGCAAATCTGAGCAGGAACATCTTACCTTGCTTCATAGCTGCCTATAGGCAAATCTGACCAGGAACGTCTTACCTTGCTTCATAGCAGAGCAGCCTATAGGCAAATCTGACCAGGGACGTCTTAACTTGCTTCATAGCATAGCAGCCTATTAGCAAATCTGACCAGGAACGTCTTACCTTGCTTCATAGCAGCCTATAGGCAAATCTGACCAGGAACGTCTTACCTTGCTTCATAGCAGCCTATAAGCAAATCTGACCAGGAACGTCTTACCTTGCTTCATAGCAGCCTATAGGCAAATTTGTCCAGGGACGTCTTACCTTGCTTCATAGCATAGCAGCCTATTAGCAAATCTGACCAGGAACGTCTAACCTTGCTTCATAGCATAGCAGCCTATAGGCAAATCTGACCAGGAACATCTTACCTTGCTTCATAGCAGCCTATAGGCAAATCTGACCAGGAACGTCTTACCTGGCTTCATAGCAGCCTATAGGCAAATCTGACCAGGAACATCTTACCTTGCTTCGTAGCAGCCTATAGGCAAATCTGACCAGGGACGTCTTACCTTGCTTCATAGAAGAGCAGCCTATAGGCAAATCTGACCAGGGACATCTTACTTTGCTTCATAGCTTAGCACCCTATAGGCAAATCTGACCAGGAACATATTACCTTGCTTCGTAGCAGCCTATAGGCAAATCTGACCAGGGACGTCTTACCTTGCTTCATAGCAGCCAATAGGCAAATCTGAGCAGGAACATCTTACCTTGCTTCATAGCTGCCTATAGGCAAATCTGACCAGGAACGTCTAACCTTGCTTCATAGCATAGCAGCCTATTGGCAAATCTGACCAGGAACATCTTACCTTGCTTCGTAGCAGCCTATAGGCAAATCTGACCAGGGACGTCTTACCTTGCTTCATAGCGTTGCACCCTATAGGCAAATCTGACCAGGAACATATTACCTTGCTTCGTAGCAGCCTATAGGCAAATCTGATCAGGAACATGTTACCTTGCTTCGTAGCAGCCTATATGCAAATCTGACCAGGGACGTCTACCTTGCTTCATAGCAGAGCAGCCTATAGGCAAATCTGACCAGGAACATCTTACCTTGCTTCGTAGCAGCCTATAGGCAAATCTGACCAGGGACGTCTTACCTTGCTTCATAGCAGCCAATAGGCAAATCTGAGCAGGAACATCTTACCTTGCTTTATAGCTGCCTATAGGCAAATCTGACCAGGGACGTCTTACCTTGCTTCATAGCATAGCAGCCTATAGGCAAATCTGACCAGGGACGTCTTACCTTGCTTCATAGCATAGCAGCCTATAGGCAAATCTGACCAGGGACGTCTTACCTTGCTTCATAGCATAGCAGCCTATAGGCAAATCTGACCAGGAACGTCTTACCTTGCTTCATAGCAGAGCAGCCTATAGGCAAATCTGACCAGGAACGTCTTACCTTGCTTCATAGCAGAGCAGCCTATAGGCAAATCTGACCAGGAACGTCTTACCTTGCTTCATAGCAGAGCAGCCTATAGGCAAATCTGACCAGGGACGTCTTACCTTGCTTCATAGCAGCCTATAGGCAAATCTGACCAGGGACGTCTTACCTTGCTTCATAGCATAGCAGCCTATAGGCAAATCTGACCAGGGACGTCTAACCTTGCTTCATAGCATAGCAGCCTATAGGCAAATCTGACCAGGGACGT
Organism: Salmo salar; assembly: GCF_965601325.2. Classification (NCBI taxonomy): domain Eukaryota; kingdom Metazoa; phylum Chordata; class Actinopteri; order Salmoniformes; family Salmonidae; genus Salmo; species Salmo salar. The sequence goes on along the minus strand of NC_138294.1, from coordinate 37,540,871 downwards.
CGTACCTTGCTTCATAGCTGCCTATAGGCAAATCTGACCAGGAACGTCTTACCTTGCTTCATAGCAGCCTATAGGCAAATCTGACCAGGAACGTCTTACCTTGCTTCATAGCAGCCTATAGGCAAATCTGACCAGGAACGTCTTACCCTGCTTCATAGCAGCCTATAGGCAAATTTGTCCAGGGACGTCTTACCTTGCTTCATAGCGTTGCAGCCTATAGGCAAATCTGACCAGGGACGTCTTACCTGGCTTCATAGCAGCCTATAGGCAAATCTGACCAGGAACATCTTACCTTGCTTCGTAGTAGCCTATAGGCAAATCTGACCAGGAACGTCTTACCTTGCTTCATAGAAGAGCAGCCTATAGGCAAATCTGACCAGGGACGTCTTACCTTGCTTCATAGCGTTGCACCCTATAGGCAAATCTGACCAGGGACGTCTAACCTTGCTTCATAGCTGCCTATAGGCAAATCTGACCAGGGACGTCTTACCTTGCTTCATAGCATAGCAGCCTATAGGCAAATCTGACCAGGGACGTCTAACCTTGCTTCATAGCATAGCAGCCTATAGGCAAATCTGACCAGGAACGTCTTACCTTGCTTCATAGCTGCCTATAGGCAAATCTGACCAGGGACGTCTTACCTTGCTTCATAGCATAGCTGCCTATAGGCAAATCTGACCAGGGACGTCTAACCTTGCTTCATAGCAGCCTATAGTCAAATCTGACCAGGATTGTCTTACCCTGCTTCATAGCAGCCTATAGGCAAATTTGTCCAGGGACGTCTTACCTTGCTTCATAGCGTTGCAGCCTATAGGCAAATCTGACCAGGGACGTCTTACCTGGCTTCATAGCAGCCTATAGGCAAATCTGACCAGGAACATCTTACCTTGCTTCGTAGCAGCCTATAGGCAAATCTGACCAGGGATGTCTTACCTTGCTTCATAGCTGCGTATAGGCAAATCTGACCAGGGATGTCTTACCTTGCTTCATAGCTGCGTATAGGCAAATCTGACCAGGGATGTCTTACCTTGCTTCATAGCTGCGTATAGGCAAATCTGACCAGGGACGTCTTACCTTGCTTCATAGCTGCCTATAGGCAAATCTGACCAGGGACGTCTACCTTGCTTCATAGCAGCCTATAGGCAAATCTGACCAGGGATGTCTTACCTTGCTTCATAGCTGCGTATAGGCAAATCTGACCAGAGACGTCTTACCTTGCTGCATAGCTGCCTATAGGCAAATCTGACCAGGAACGTCTTACCTTGCTTCATAGCTGCCTATAGGCAAATCTGACCAGGGACGTCTTACCTTGCTTCATAGCATAGCTGCCTATAGGCAAATCTGACCAGGGACGTCTAACCTTGCTTCATAGCAGCCTATAGGCAAATCTGACCAGGATTGTCTTACCCTGCTTCATAGCAGCCTATAGGCAAATTTGTCCAGGGACGTCTTACCTTGCTTCATAGCGTTGCAGCCTATAGGCAAATCTGACCAGGGACGTCTTACCTGGCTTCATAGCAGCCTATAGGCAAATCTGACCAGGGACGTCTTACTGTTTCATAGCATAGCAGCCTATTAGCAAATCTGACCAGGAACGTCTAACCTTGCTTCATAGCATAGCAGCCTATAGGCAAATCTGACCAGGAACGTCTTACCTGGCTTCATAGCAGCCTATAGGCAAATCTGACCAGGAACATCTTACCTTGCTTCGTAGCAGCCTATAGGCAAATCTGACCAGGAACGTCTTACCTTGCTTCATAGAAGAGCAGCCTATAGGCAAATCTGACCAGGGACGTCTTACCTTGCTTCATAGCGTTGCACCCTATAGGCAAATCTGACCAGGAACATATTACCTTGCTTCGTAGCAGCCTATAGGCAAATCTGACCAGGAACATCTTACCTTGCTTCGTAGCAGCCTATAGGCAAATCTGACCAGGGACGTCTACCTTGCTTCATAGCAGAGCAGCCTATAGGCAAATCTGACCAGGAACATCTTACCTTGCTTCGTAGCAGCCTATAGGCAAATCTGACCAGGGACGTCTTACCTTGCTTCATAGCAGAGCAGCCTATAGGCAAATCTGACCAGGGACGTCTTACCTTGCTTCATAGCATAGCAGCCTATTAGCAAATCTGACCAGGAACGTCTAACCTTGCTTCATAGCATAGCAGCCTATAGGCAAATCTGACCAGGAACTTCTTACCTTGCTTCATAGCAGAGCAGCCTATAGGCAAATCTGACCAGGAACTTCTTACCTTGCTTCATAGAAGAGCAGCCTATAGGCAAATCTGACCAGGGACGTCTTACCTTGCTTCATAGCGTTGCACCCTATAGGCAAATCTGACCAGGGACGTCTAACCTTGCTTCATAGCTGCCTATAGGCAAATCTGACCAGGGACGTCTTACCTTGCTTCATAGCATAGCAGCCTATAGGCAAATCTGACCAGGGACGTCTAACCTTGCTTCATAGCATAGCAGCCTATAGGCAAATCTGACCAGGAACGTCTTACCTTGCTTCATAGCTGCCTATAGGCAAATCTGACCAGGGACGTCTTACCTTGCTTCATAGCATAGCTGCCTATAGGCAAATCTGACCAGGGACGTCTAACCTTGCTTCATAGCAGCCTATAGTCAAATCTGACCAGGATTGTCTTACCCTGCTTCATAGCAGCCTATAGGCAAATTTGTCCAGGGACGTCTTACCTTGCTTCATAGCGTTGCAGCCTATAGGCAAATCTGACCAGGGACGTCTTACCTGGCTTCATAGCAGCCTATAGGCAAATCTGACCAGGAACATCTTACCTTGCTTCGTAGCAGCCTATAGGCAAATCTGACCAGGGATGTCTTACCTTGCTTCATAGCTGCGTATAGGCAAATCTGACCAGGGATGTCTTACCTTGCTTCATAGCTGCGTATAGGCAAATCTGACCAGGGATGTCTTACCTTGCTTCATAGCTGCGTATAGGCAAATCTGACCAGGGACGTCTTACCTTGCTTCATAGCTGCCTATAGGCAAATCTGACCAGGGACGTCTACCTTGCTTCATAGCAGCCTATAGGCAAATCTGACCAGGGATGTCACACCTTGCTTCATAGCTGCGTATAGGCAAATCTGACCAGAGACGTCTTACCTTGCTTCATAGCTGCCTATAGGCAAATCTGACCAGGAACGTCTTACCTTGCTTCATAGCTGCCTATAGGCAAATCTGACCAGGGACGTCTTACCTTGCTTCATAGCATAGCTGCCTATAGGCAAATCTGACCAGGGACGTCTAACCTTGCTTCATAGCAGCCTATAGGCAAATCTGACCAGGATTGTCTTACCCTGCTTCATAGCAGCCTATAGGCAAATCTGACCAGGGACGTCTTACCTGGCTTCATAGCAGCCTATAGGCAAATCTGACCAGGGACGTCTTACTGTTTCATAGCATAGCAGCCTATTAGCAAATCTGACCAGGAACGTCTTACCTGGCTTCATAGCAGCCTATAGGCAAATCTGACCAGGAACATCTTACCTTGCTTCGTAGCAGCCTATAGGCAAATCTGACCAGGAACGTCTTACCTTGCTTCATAGAAGAGCAGCCTATAGGCAAATCTGACCAGGGACGTCTTACCTTGCTTCATAGCGTTGCACCCTATAGGCAAATCTGACCAGGAACATATTACCTTGCTTCGTAGCAGCCTATAGGCAAATCTGACCAGGAACATCTTACCTTGCTTCGTAGCAGCCTATAGGCAAATCTGACCAGGGACGTCTACCTTGCTTCATAGCAGAGCAGCCTATAGGCAAATCTGACCAGGAACATCTTACCTTGCTTCGTAGCAGCCTATAGGCAAATCTGACCAGGGACGTCTTACCTTGCTTCATAGCAGAGCAGCCTATAGGCAAATCTGACCAGGGACGTCTAACCTTGCTTCATAGCATAGCAGCCTATAGGCAAATCTGACCAGGAACTTCTTACCTTGCTTCATAGCAGAGCAGCCTATAGGCAAATCTGACCAGGAACTTCTTACCTTGCTTCATAGCAGAGCAGCCTATAGGCAAATCTGACCAGGGACGTCTTACCTTGCTTCATAGCGTTGCACCCTATAGGCAAATCTGACCAGGAACATATTACCTTGCTTCGTAGCAGCCTATAGGCAAATCTGACCAGGGACGTCTAACCTTGCTTCCTAGCAGTGCAGCCTATAGGCAAATCTGACCAGGGACGTCTTACCTTGCTTCATAGCAGCCTATAGGCAAATCTGACCAGGGACGTCTAACCTTGCTTCATAGCATAGCAGCCTATAGGCAAATCTGACCAGGAACGTCTTACCTTGCTTCATAGCTGCCTATAGGCAAATCTGACCAGGGACGTCTTACCTTGCTTCATAGCATAGCAGCCTATAGGCAAATCTGACCAGGGACGTCTAACCTTGCTTCATAGCAGCCTATAGGCAAATCTGACCAGGGACGTCTTACTTTGCTTCATAGCAGCCTATAGGCAAATCTGACCAGGGACGTCTTACCTTGCTTCATAGCAGCCTATTGGCAAATCTGACCAGGAACGTCTTACCTTGCTTCATAGCAGCCTATAGGCAAATCTGACCAGGAACGTCTTACCTTGCTTCATTGCAGCCTATAGGCAAATCTGACCAGGAACGTCTTACCCTGCTTCATAGCAGCCTATAGGCAAATTTGTCCAGGGACGTCTTACCTTGCTTCATAGCGTTGCAGCCTATACGCAAATCTGACCAGGGACGTCTTACCTGGCTTCATAGCAGCCTATAGGCAAATCTGACCAGGAACATCTTACCTTGCTTCGTAGCAGCCTATAGGCAAATCTGACCAGGAACGTCTTACCTTGCTTCATAGAAGAGCAGCCTATAGGCAAATCTGACCAGGGACGTCTTACCTTGCTTCATAGCGTTGCACCCTATAGGCAAATCTGACCAGGAACATATTACCTTGCTTCGTAGCAGCCTATAGGCAAATCTGACCAGGAACATCTTACCTTGCTTCGTAGCAGCCTATAGGCAAATCTGACCAGGGACGTCCAACCTTGCTTCATAGCAGCCTATAGGCAAATCTGACCAGGGACGTCTTACCTTGCTTCATAGCAGCCTTTAGGCAAATCTGACCAGGGACGTCTTACCTTGCTTCATAGCAGCCTATAGGCAAATCTGACCAGGGATGTCTAACCTTGCTTCATAGAAGAGCAGCCTACAGGCAAATCTGACCAGGAACGTCTTACCTTGCTTCATAGCAGCCTATAGGCAAATCTGGTTCATTCATCTCTCTACTCAGCCACACTGCCCCCTTTCTCTCTTTTTGATCAATTCCCCATTAGGCCTGCATAAGTTTACTGCTGGGGACATATGGAATGGGGAATTGATATAAGGGCAAATAATTGACACAATGAATGTGCAAGAATTGTCAGGAGACAGCTGAGCCAGCCATTCTGGAGAGAGACTCGCCGATATCTACGCCACACACCTCTCCCCTTCTTGTCTCAACATTTGAAATGATACTCAAGGCACATTATCTTCACACATATCTTAGATCCTTTTCACTGACAGCCACAACTCAATCAGCGAGGCCTGTTGCTGTATTCCCACATAGGCCTACAAGCTTGATGCCAAATAGGCATAGGCCTACAAGCTTGTGATTTCAAACAATCCACAGCTATAGAAAACAATTTAAAAAGCCAATGATCCTCGATTCCTTTGTGGCTAAGTCATGCTTTCTGGTGATTTATTTTATGTATAGACAGGAGTAAAAATTTATAATTTTGTCTACTTCCTAGCCTCTTTGACTCGCCGCCTATGAAAGACTTCATATGCCATTTCTCTCCTGTTCTATTGGTTTTCATATCAACTTTCTTCCATTGTCCAGAAGCCAAAGGCATTATCCTAGTCATATTAGCAACAAATCTAAGTTGAACAGATTTTCATCTCTATCACATATGGAACTGCTCTTTTTATTGGCTACTTCAATACAGGAGTTGCATGTTCTTCTAAAATGAATGACCATAATCGTTATGTGATTTCTGTCACTCTGAGCACAGAGAGTGGACGCCCTAATGGGTTACGCACCCAATGCATATGGGTCCGGTAAATTTGTCAGATGGACGGTAAATTAAAATCTTCCCGGTCACGTTGTCCAGCGCCACAGAAACCCTGGTGTAGACATACATGTCAGTATGTGTGATGTGTTCTTATAGTGATATGTGCTGTATGAGGAATCGCTCTCCCTCTCTCTCTTTCAGAAGGGGAAGACAGTGTTCTTATAGTGATATGTGCTGTATGAGGAATCGCTCTCCATCTCTTTCAGAAGGGGAAGACAGTGTTCTTATAGTGATATGTGCTGTATGAGGAATCGCTCTCCCTCTCTCTCTTTCAGAAGGGGAAGACAGTGTTCTTATAGTGATATGTGCTGTATGAGTAATCGTTCTCCCTCTCTCTCTTTCAGAAGGGGAAGACAACTTTGACCAGGACATTGATGAAGACCTCTCCCCTCCTCCACCACCCTTCTCCCTCCCCATTATACAGGCCAAATCATTCCTCACTCCTCACCTCTCCATCACACACAAGACCCTTTCCTCTGGGGTTCTGACCAGCCCCTCCCTCTTGGCCCCCCCTCCTCACCCACAAGCCATCGCCCCCGCCCCCCCACCTCACCCCCATCCGACCGTCCAAGTCTCACCCAAAGTCATCGCCCACCCCTCCGTCATCCAGGCTGTCAATCACGTCCTCCCGGCTAATCACAAACACCTTACGCACATCGCTCCCTCCCCTAGTCCTGCCTCCTCCATCTCGCAGCCAATCACAGCAGCCTCCGCCGCCCACCAGACAATCACGGCCCAGCCCATCGGACACATCACCGTCCACCCTGTGGCCCACCTGGGGGGTCCCCTGCCCCCCCACATGTACCCCCAGGGATTGACGGTCTCCCAGCCCACGGTGTTGGGGCATATCACCCACACCTTCACCCACCACACCCTTCCCCACGTCCAGGCTAGCCATGCTACCGCTAACGTGCCCCAGGTCAATGGGGCGGCAGTGCCTGGCCAGGGTGGCTCGTCCCTGGGGAAGCCCACAACCATGCTGGCCCACCACCATCACCACCACCACCACCACCCACAGCTGGTGGGACAAACCACCGTCCTCAACCCAGTCACCATGGTGACTGTACCACCCTTCCCTGTTAGCACACTCAAACTGGCCTGAGAGACAGGACAGGACGCGACAGAGAGGGGGAGGGTGCGGGAGAGAGACAGAGTGCAAGGGTGCGACAGAGAGAGGGAGGGCGCGACAGAGAGAGAGAGAGAGTGGGAGGGCGCGACAGAGAGAGGGAGGGCGCGAGAGAGAGAGGGAGGGCGCGACAGAGAGAGGGAGGGCGCGACAGAGAGAGGGAGGGCGCGACAGAGAGAGAGAGAGGGAGGGCGCGACAGAGAGAGAGAGAGGGAGGGCGCGACAGAGAGGGAGGGCGCGAGAGAGAGAGAGGGAGGGCGCGACAGAGAGAGAGAGAGAGAGGGAGGGCGCGACAGAAAGTGGGAGGGCGCGACAGAGAGAGGGAGGGCGCGACAGAGAGAGGGAGGGCGCGACAGAGAGAGAGGGAGGGTGCGACAGAGAGAGAGGGAGAGAGAGGGCGCGACAGAGAGGGAGAGAGAGGGCGCGACAGAGAGGGAGAGAGAGGGCGCGACAGAGAGAGAGGGAGAGAGAGGGCGCGACAGAGAGAGAGGGAGAGAGAGGGCGCGACAGAGAGAGAGGGAGAGAGAGGGCGCGACAGAGAGAGAGAGAGAGAGAGGGAGGGCGCGACAGAGAGAGAGAGAGGGAGGGCGCGACAGAGAGAGAGAGAGGGAGGGCGCGACAGAGAGAGAGAGAGGGAGGGCGCGACAGAGAGAGAGAGAGGGAGGGCGCGACAGAGAGAGAGAGAGGGAGGGCGCGACAGAGAGAGAGAGAGGGAGGGCGCGACAGAGAGAGAGAGAGGGAGGGCGCGACAGAGAGAGAGAGAGGGAGGGCGCGACAGAGAGAGAGAGGGAGGGCGCGACAGAGAGAGAGAGAGGGAGGGCGCGACAGAGAGAGAGAGAGGGAGGGCGCGACAGAGAGAGAGAGAGGGAGGGCGCGACAGAGAGAGAGAGAGGGAGGGCGCGACAGAGAGAGAGAGAGGGAGGGCGCGACAGAGAGAGAGAGAGGGAGGGCGCGACAGAGAGAGAGAGAGGGAGGGCGCGACAGAGAGAGAGAGAGGGAGGGCGCGACAGAGAGCGAGAGAGAGGGAGGGCGCGACAGAGAGCGAGAGAGAGGGAGGGCGCGAGAGAGAGAGAGGGAGGGCGCGACAGAGAGAGAGGGAGGGCGCGACAGAGAGAGAGAGGGAGGGCGCGACAGAGAGAGAGAGGGAGGGCGCGACAGAGAGAGAGAGGGAGGGCGCGACAGAGAGAGAGAGAGGGAGGGCGACAGAGAGAGAGAGAGGGAGGGCGCGAGAGAGAGAGAGAGAGAGGGAGGGCGCGAGAGAGAGAGAGAGAGAGAGGGAGGGCGCGACAGAGAGAGGGAGGGCGCGACAGAGAGAGGGAGGGCGCGACAGAGAGAGGGAGGGCGCGACAGAGCGAGGGAGGGCGCGACAGAGAGAGAGGGAGGGCGCGACAGAGAGAGAGGGCGCGACAGAGAGAGAGGGAGGGCGCGACAGAGAGAGAGGGAGGGCGCGACAGAGAGAGAGGGAGGGCGCGACAGAGAGAGAGGGAGGGCGCGACAGAGAGAGAGGGAGGGCGCGACAGAGAGAGAGGGAGGGCGCGACAGAGAGAGAGGGAGGGCGCGACAGAGAGAGAGGGAGGGCGCGACAGAGAGAGAGAGAGGGAGGGCGAGACAGAGAGAGAGAGAGGGAGGGCGAGAGAGAGAGAGGGAGGGCGCGAGAGAGAGAGAGAGGGAGGGCGCGACAGAGAGAGAGAGAGAGGGAGGGCGCGACAGAGAGAGGGAGGGCGCGACAGAGAGAGGGAGGGCGCGACAGAGAGAGGGAGGGCGCGACAGAGAGAGGGAGGGCGCGACAGAGAGGGAGGGCGCGACAGAGCGAGGGAGGGCGCGACAGAGCGAGGGAGGGCGCGACAGAGAGAGAGGGAGGGCGCGACAGAGAGACAGGGAGGGCGCGACAGAGAGAGAGGGAGGGCGCGACAGAGAGAGGGCGCGACAGAGAGAGGGCGCGACAGAGAGAGAGGGAGGGCGCGACAGAGAGAGAGGGAGGGCGCGACAGAGAGAGAGGGAGGGCGCGACAGAGAGAGAGGGAGGGCGCGACAGA